>NC_044384.1:27119927-27425927 GCF_006542625.1 Nomascus leucogenys | reverse complement strand
TATAAGCTATGGGGTGGGTGCCACTGGGTGGTCGTCTGTAGCTCACCCTGCAGAGAACCTTGGGAGACTTTGACACTGAAGACTTCAATGGTTTCAGTGACAATCACCCCAGCATTCACAGAAGAGGACTCCATAGTGTTTGTTGACAATGACCACAATGGCCCCCTCTTTAGAGATCACTGAGGTAATCAACAGCCATCACTGCCACGGGCCCCATGGAAATGGAGTTGATGCTGCACACCCCAGCAGGACCTGCTGTTGTACCACATCAGAACACAGGCTACCACATCAGAACGCGGGCTACCACCTCCCCCATGCCACAACTCCACATACACTCTGAACCCAGAGCCATTGCTGCTCTGAATGACCTTCATTCCAGAAATCAGCCCTGTAGCAGCTCTATGTGTGTACCTGTGCTTCATAACTTGCCTCCGAAAAACTCTGTGTATGTTAGTTTCTTCTCATGCTGCTATGAAGAAATACTGAGACTAGGTAATTTATAAAGGTAAGAGGTTTAGTTGACTCACAGTTCTGCGGGGCTGGGGAGGCCTCAGGAAACTTACAATCATGGCAGAATGGGAAGCAAACACATCCTTCATCACATGGCAGCAGCAAGGAGAAGAAGAATTGCCCAACAAAGGGGAAAGCCCGTTATAAAATTGTCTGATCTCATGAGAACTAACTCACTATCACTATCACAAGAAAAGGACAGAGGAAACTGCCACCCACCTGGTCCCTCCCACCACATGTGGGCATTATAGGAACTACAATTCAAGATGAAATTTGGGTGGGAACACAGCCAAACCATATCACTGTGCATACCTGCATCTCAGGCACTGAAGCAATCACCACTATGAGCTAGATGGTACCCCAGATAACAGAGCCTGTGCTTCGGACTCTAGTTTCTTGACTGTTCCATGAGTGCCTGTACATCGGACACCAGTGCCACAACCCCCAGAAGTCTTTCTGCAAGCACCCAGCCCCAAGAGGGATACCAAGGACCATAACCTCTCCTGTGCAAGAAAGAAAGAATAGGAGAATCTTAAGAGTCTTAAGATTGGGGTCATAACTTAAGACCCCAACAGCTCTCACTGCTGCTGTGGTCATCTGCAGCCTTGGTCATAGAGGACCCTTGCAATCTTCACCAAAATTGATCTTAGCTGACAGAACTGGATGAAGACTATGCCATTGGGCCTTCCCAGGAGCTGGAACTACCACACCTCACCCAGCCAGTGCTTTCCCACTGACCCACAGATGTCCGCGTCAAAACCAGTCCATGATTTCTGGAACAGGTGACTCCTCCATCAAACATGCAGACATCAATCCAAGGCTAAAAGAGACACACACACACACAAATCAAGAAAACATGACAACACCAGAAGAACACAATAGCTATCTAATAACAGACCACAAAGAAATGCAGATGTACAAATTTCCAGAGAAAGAATTCAAAGTAATTATTTCAAGGAAGCTCAGTAAACTATAAGAGAACATAAACAATAAAATCAGAAAAATACAATGAATGAGACTTTTTTAAAAAATAGGAATTATATAAAAGAAACAATCTAGAACTCATAATACAATTATGAACCGAGAAATGCAATAGAAAACAGCAAGAGCAGACTTGATCAAGCAGAAGAAATGATTTGTGAAATCAAAGACAAATCATTTGAAATTATCCAGTTAGAGGACACTAAATGAAAAGGAAATAAAAACAGTAAAGAAAATCTACATGTATTTTGGAATGTCATCTGTGAAATAATATTTACATATTATTGGGATTTTTGTTTGCTTGTTTGTTTCAAGTTATAAGGTTTATTGAACAGAAGTCAGCTGGCTCAGTGTCAGCATGTAACCTTATCAGAAAAGGTGATTAAATATTTTTCATGATTTCCAACTCCATTCACATTGGGGTTTCTCCATGCTAGTTAACATAAAAACTGAAACATATAATTGTATTATTAGGAAGTCTTATTTTTGCCTTAAATTATTTAATATTGAAACAAATTACTGATTATCATGTTCCATTTTTAATCAAAAAGCTTATTTTGAAGTAAGCATTTTAATAATATATTAGGCTTGTGATTACATACATTTTGTCATATGTCTTATTTTAATTTTAATATTTAAATTTGTAACATAGTCTTGTTTCATTGGATTATTGAATGTCACATTTTTTGTATCTTTGACAGATGACACTGGTTTTCTGTTTTTGGCTTTCCTCTCCTTCCGCAGTGCCTTGACTCAGGACTTCAGGAGCTAGGAAGGCTGTAGAAACACAATATGGTGGTGGACTGTGCATAGTGTGTGGACTAGATGGGAGGAGAGCAGTGAGAGGAGGCAGCTGAGAATGACTTCCATGTTCTTGCCCTGGGAGACTGGACAATGGGACTCCCATTTGCCATGTCTGGAAATGTATACCAAGACCCCAGAGGTTGGGAGAGTGGGCATAAAGATGATGCATTTTGTGTAACAAGCAGCTTGAGTTTGATTGTCCATAGAGCATTCAGAAAAGATATTCAATTGACAGTAGGAAATAAGGATTTGGAGATCCAGGAGAGAGGTCTGGGTTGGTAAGGGGTATGTGAAAATCATTCATTTGTAAGGGCTAAAATAAAGCAGTGGATGTTGAGGAACTCAGCTGATGAGATTCTGAATGCCAAGAAGGATAATTGAATGGAATCCAGAGAGCACCCGGTACTGAATCATGGATAAGGAGGAAAGCCTATAGTTTTTTATCCCTTGCTCCTCTCCCACCCTTCCCCCCAAGTCCCCAAAGTCCATTGTATCATTATTATGCCTTTGCATCCTCATAGCTTAGTTCCCACATATCAGTGAAAACATCCAATATTTGGTTTTCCATTCCTGAGTTACTTAATTTAGAATAATAATCTCCAATCTCATCCAGGTCACTGTGAATGCCATTAATTTATTTCCTTTTATGGCTGAGTAGCATTTCATTGTGTGTGTGTATATATATACACATATATATAAATATATGTGTATATATAGACACATATATAAATATATGTGTATAGATATACATATATATAAATATATGTATATATACATATTAAATATATATATATATTTATATATATACACACATATATACATATATATCCATTGTATTTATATATACACACACACATATATACATATATATATATATCCATTGTGTATATATATATACACAATGGAACCAACCCAAATGTACATCTGTCAAGTGAATAAACTGTGATATATATGTATATATACACACAATTTATATATATATATCCATTATAGGTATATATCACAGTTGGAGATATATATATATATCTCCGTTGTATGTATATATATATATATATCCATTGTGTGTGTGTATATATATATATATATATCCATTGTGTGTGTATATATATATATATATATCCATTGTGTGTATATATATATCCATTGTGTATGTGTATGTGTGTGTGTTTATATATATATATATATATATTATATATATATATCTCACTGTTTATCCACTTGTTGATTGATGTACATTTGGGTTGGTTCCACCATTTTGCAATTGTGAATTGTGCTTCTTGAAGCACGCATGTGCAAGTATCTTTTTTGTATAATGACTTCTTTTCTTCTGGGTAGATATATACCCAGGTGTATAATGTATATCAGGTGTATAATGACTTCTTTTCTTTTGGGTAGATGCAGTAGTGGAATTGCT
Organism: Nomascus leucogenys; assembly: GCF_006542625.1. Classification (NCBI taxonomy): domain Eukaryota; kingdom Metazoa; phylum Chordata; class Mammalia; order Primates; family Hylobatidae; genus Nomascus; species Nomascus leucogenys. The sequence continues at coordinate 27,422,218 of NC_044384.1, read as the reverse complement.
GGATCAAATAGTAGTTCTACTTTTAGCTATTTACAGAATAGCCACACTGTTTTCCATAGTGGTTGTATTTGTTTACATTTTTAAAAGGAGAACAGAAAGAGAAAGAAAACAAAAAGCTTATTTAATAGAACAATGGTTAAAAACTTCCCAGGTCTGGAGAGAGATATGGACATCCAGAAACATAAAACGTAGTCACATACACAGGTTCTGTCCAGTTAAAAGATGAAATTCACCAAGGGACATTAAAATAAAACTGTCAAAAATAAAAACAAAGAATTGTGAAGCAGCAAGAGAAAAGAAGCTCTTCTCATACAAGGGAATACTGATTTCAGCAGATTTCTCAGCAGAAACCTTGCAGGCCAGGAGAGAGTGAGATGACATATACAGGGTGCTGAAAGAAAAGAAACTGTCAACCAAGAATATTTTGCTCAAAATATCTGCTCTTCAGAAATGAAGGAGAGATAAAAACTTTCAGGCAAATAAAAGCTGAGAGACCTCATCACCACTGGAATTGTCTTAAAGAAATCCTAAAGGAATTTCTTCAAGCTGAAACAAAATGATACAAATTAGTAACATGTAAATATATGAAAGTATAAAACTCACTGGTAAGGAAAATGTATATTCAAATTCAGCATACCGTAATAATGTCTTGGTGATGTATAAATCACATAACTCTAGGATAAAGGCTAAAACCAAATTTACTGGAAAAATTATAGCTAAAATAATTACATAATGAATACACAATATAAAAATGTAAATAGCAACATCAAAAACATAAATGGGGGTAAGGTAAAAGGATAGAGTTTTTATACATAATCAAAGTTATTTTATTAGCATAAAATAGACTTAAATATTTTTTTGTAAGTCTCATGGTAACCACGCAAAGCAAAAACCTACCAGAACAATATAGTTATACATAGAAGACAAAGACAAAGGAATCAAAGCATATCAATATGGAAAAATATTCAAATCACAAAGGAAGATATAGCAAGAGATGAAGAAAAAAACCAAATAACTACAAAGCAGCCAGAAAGCAATGAAGATAATGGCACTAGTAAGTTCTTACCTATCAGTAATTACTTTTAAGGTAAATTGATTAAATTCTCCAATCAAAGACAGAGTGTCAGAATGGATAAAAGAACAAGACTTAACTATTTTCTGCCTACAAGAGACTTCCTTCAGCTTTAAAAACATGGATAGGCTGAAAGTGAAGGATGGAAGAAAGATATTCCTTGTCATTGGAAAGCAAAAGAGAACAGGGGCAGATATACTTATATCAACTATAATAAGATTTAAGAAAAAAATATAAAAAGAGACAAGATTATAAAGGTAAAGGGGTCAATTCATCAAGAGAATATAACAATTTTAAATATATATCCACCTAAACATGGAACATTTAAATATAATATGCAAATATTAACAAATCTGAATGTAGAAATAGACACCAACACAATAAGAGTAGGATACTGTAATATATTACTTTAAGCAATAGATAGATCATCCAGATATGAAATCAATAAGGAACCTTGGACTTCAATTACACTTTAGACCAAATCAACCTAATAAACATACACAGAACATTTAATCCAACAGCAGCATAATGCACATTTTTCTGAAGTGCATGTAGAAAATTCTCCAGGACTGATCATATGTTAGGTCACAAAACAAGTATTTAAAACTTTTAAATATTAGAACATATCAAATACGTCTCCCAACCACAATGATATTAAACTAGAAATCAATAATAGGAGGAAAGCTAGAAAATTTACAAATAAGTGGAAATCAAACATCACACTCTTGAATAATTCATGGGTCAAAGAAGGAATCAAAAGACAAAAAAAATTGAGACACATGAAAATGGAAACACAACATATCAAAATATTTGGGATGTAGCCTTTATACCTCAAGGAACTAGAAAAAGAAGAAAAAGCTAAGCCCAAAGCCAGCAGAAAAAAGAAAATAACAAAGATCCAGAACAGAAGCAAAGGAAATACAGACATGAAAAGCAATAGAAAAGATTAGCAAAACTAAGAGCTGGTTTTTTGAAAAGACAAAATCTACAAAGCTTTAGCTAGACTAAGAAAAAAGAGAGAAAACTCACATAAATCAAATCAGAAAGAGGAGACATTACAATTGATATTGCAGAAACAAAAATAATTATAAAAACTACTATGTGTAATTATAGCCAACAAATTAGATAATGTAGAAGAAATGAATAAATTCCTAAAAACACACACCCTGCCAAAACTGAATCAGGAAGAAATAGAAAATCTGAATAGACCTATAAGAATCCAGGAGATTGAATTAGTAATCAAATAGCTTCCAACATAGAAAAGTCCAGGACCAGATCACTTCATGAGTGGTTTCTCCCAAATATTTAAAAAGAAATGCCAATCCTTCTCAAACTTTCCTAAAAAAAAATTGAAGAAGAGGAAACACTTCCAAACTTATTTTACAAGGCCAATATTATCCTGACACCAAAAGCAGATAAGGGCACTATGAGAAAAGAAAATTACAGGTCAATAATTCTAATGAATAGATGCAAACATCCTCAACAAAATAGTAGCAAAACAAACTCAACAACATATTAAGACGATAATTCACCATAACCATTGTGATATTTCCCTGAGATGTAAGCATTTACCAGAACAATTAGGCAAAAAAAGAGAAAGAAATAAAAGGCATCCAGATCATAAAAAAAGTAAAATAGTCTCTGTTTGCAGATGACATGATTCTATATATAGAAAATACTAAAGCATCCACAAAAAAAATTATCACAAATAAACAAATTTAGTAAACTTGTAGGATACAAAATTAACATACAAAATGAGTTGCATCTCTATACATTAATAACCAAATATCTAAAAGAGAAATTAAGAAAGCAATACCATCTACAGTAGCATCAGAAACAATAAAACAGGATAAATTTAACCAAGGAGGTGAAAGATCTGTATACTGAAAGTTGTAAGGCACTGATGAAAGAAGCTGAAGAACACACACAAAAAAATGAAAACATATCATTGATTTGGGATTGAGAGAATAACTATTATAAAAATATCCATGTTATCTGTGATAGTTAATACTGAGTGTCAGCTTGATTGGACTGAGGGGATACAAAGTATTAATCCTGGTGTGTCTGTGAGGGTGTTGTCAAAAGAGATTAACATCTGAATCAGTGGGCTGGGGAAGGCCCACCCTTAATCTGGCGGACACCATCTAATCAACTTCCAGTCATTATAAAGCAGGAGACAAATGTGAAAAGGAGAGACTGGCCTAGTCTCCTAGCCTACCTCTTTCTCCATGCTGGATGCTTCCTGCCCTCAAATGTCGGACTCCAGGTTCTTCAGTTTTGCAACTCGGACTGGCTCTCCTTGCTCCTCAAGATTGCAGGCAGCCTATTGTGGGAACTTGTAACCATGTAAGTTAATAGTTAAGAAACTCAAATATATATCTTACCTATTAGTTCTGTCCCTCTAGAGAACCCTAACTAATACACTGCCCAACGTGATCTATATATTCAATGCAGTCCCTATGAAAATTTCAATGGCATTTTTCACAAAAATGAAAATGAAATTTGGTCGGGCATGGTGGTTCATACCTGTAATCACAGCATTTTGGGAGGCTGAGATGGGAGTATTACTTGAGATAGGGAGTTTGAGAACAGCCTGGCCAACATGGCGAAACCCATCTCTACTAAAAATATGAAAAATTAGCTGGGCAAGGTGGCACGCACCTGTAATCCCAGCTACTTGAGAGGCTGAGGTGGGAGAATCATTTGAACCTGAGAGGTGGAGGTTGCAGTGAGCTGAGATCATGCCACCGCACTCCACCTGAGCAACAGAGTGAGACTCCATCTCAAAACGAAAAAAAAAGAAAATCCTAAAATTCATATGGAACCATAAGACTCTATAAATACAAGCAATCTTGAGAAGAATAAAGCTGAAGGCATCATGCTTCATGCAACTGTATCACAAAGCTATAGTTATTAAAACAAGATCGTGGCATAAAAATAGACATTAGAGCAATAGAACAGCATAGAGAGCCCAGAAATAAAACCAAGGGTACCAAGAATGCACGGTGACAAAAGGTTAGTCTCTTTAATAAATGGTGTTGGGAAAACAATACATCCACCTGACAAAAAAGAAAAAGAAAAGCAAAGACTTGTAACTAACCCAAATGTCCAACAATGATAGACTGGATTAAGAAAATGTGGCACATATATACCATGGAATATTATGCAGCCATAAAAAAGGATGAGTTCATGTCCTTTGTAGGGACATGGATGAAGCTGGGAACCATCATTCTCAGCAAACTATCGCAAGGACAAAAAACCAAACACCGCATGTTCTCACTCATAGATGGGAATTGAACAATGAGAACACTTGGACACAGGAAGGGGAACATCACACACTGGGGCCTATGGTGGGGTGGGGGGAGGGGGGAGGGGTAGCATTAGGAGATATACCTAATGTAAATGATGAGTTAATGGGTGCAGCACACCAACATGGCACATGTATACATATGTAACAAACCTGCACATTGTGAACATGTAGCCTAGAACTTAAAGTATGATTTAAAAAAATTTAAAAAAAGAAAAGAAACTATACTCCTATACTATACCACATACAGAAATGAACCAGAAACGGATTATAGACTTAAATGTAAGACCTAGTACTATAAAATTTATAGAAGAAAACTTAGGGAAAACTCTTTAAGGTTGGTCTTGGCAGTGAATTTTTGGATATGACAACAGAAGCACAGGCAATAAAAGCAGAAGTAAACACTTGGGACTACCTCAACTGAAAAAGCTTCTGCCCAGAAAATGAAACTAGAGGACATTATGCTAAATGAAATAACCTGGATGTCATTGTATTGTGTCACTTTTATGTGGAATCTTAAAAAAAGATATAGTCCCACTCATAGAACCAGAGAGTAAAAAGGTGACTGCCAGGGCCTGGGGGATGAAAGAAGTGGGAAGATGTTGGTAAAAGGGGTTAAATTTTCAGTTATAAGATGAATATGTTCTGATGATCTAACGTACAGTCTGGTGACTACCGTTCATAACACTGTGTTAATTAGCTTGATATGTTTATGTACATATATCAAATAGTCATATATATACTTTAAATGTGTAAAATAATATTTGTCAATTTTACAATAGTACTGATTAAAGTCCCTCATTTTACTTTTTCAGCCAAAAGCTGAAGAAAAAAGTAAAACGAGGGACTATAATCGGTACTATTCTTTACTACAGACAAATTTTACATGGGAACTAGAGAGATTCTTTAGGGATTAAGTTTTGATCATGCTGATTAAAGTAAAACTCCTAGAATGTGTTGACGTGACCTAGAGAAAAAAAAAAACTTAAAGAGAGTTCATCTTGAGTATGCTTGTGCATTAGGAAATATCTATCAACAGTGAATTCAGGGCGCAAGAAAACATTATAAACCAGAATATTATAAGCAGATCTTTCTGTCACAAGTGATTCTTTTTAAAATACATCTATTTATTCTAGTACATGTTGCTATTTTACCAAGATCCTCACTTTTTAAATTCCATTCTATTCCCCATCTCTAACAATTTTCACCACTCATTTTCCAGACCTTTTTGATCTCATCTATCTTGAGGGACGCGGCCTAAAGCACATACAGTCCTCCAAAGAAAAAGTAATGCCATGTTACAAAACAGATTTCCTATTTTGATGTACCTGGACATACAGAGGACTAAACTGTCTTTAGAAGGGATGTGCACATTCATATCAAGACACAATACAACACCATCAGACTTCTGGAAATTATTTAAAACCTAAGTTTTGGGTATGGATTGCTGTTAGAGCCACATCTCTGAAGGACAATAATAAATGGATTCCATTCTGTAGGTTGCCTGTTCACTCTGATGGTAGTTTCTTTTGCTGTGCAGAAGCTCTTTAGTTTAATTAGATCCCATTTGTCAATTTTGGCTTTTGTTGCCATTGCTTTTGGTGTTTTAGACATGAAGTCCTTGCCCACGCCTATGTCCTGAATGGTATTGCCTAGGTTTTCTTCTAGGGTTTTTATGGTTTTAGGTCTAACATGTAAGTCTTTAATCAATCTTGAATTAATTTTTGTATAAGGTGTAAGGAAGGGATCCAGTTTCAGCTTTCTAAATATGGCTAGCCAGTTTTCCCAGCACCATTTATTAAATAGGGAATCCTTTCCCCATTGCTTGTTTTTGTCAGGTTTGTCAAAGATCGGATGGTTGTAGATATGCGGCATTATTTCTGAGGGCTCTGTTCTGTTCCATTGATCTATATCTCTGTTTTGGTACCAGTACCATGCTGTTTTGGTTACTGTAGCCTTGTAGTATAGTTTGAAGTCAGGTAGCGTGATGCCTCCAGCCTTGTTCTTTTGGCTTAGGATTGACTTGGCGATGCGGGCTCTTTTTTGGTTCTGTATGAACTTTAAATTAGTTTTTTCCAATTCTTGAAGAAAGTCATTGGTAGCTTGATGGGGATGGCATTGAATCTATAAATTACCTTGGGCAGTATGGCCATTTTCACGATATTGATTCTTCCAACCCATGAGCATGGAGTGTTCTTCCATTTGTTTGTATCCTCTTTTATTTCATTGAGCAGTGGTTTGTAGTTCTCCTTGAAGAGGTCCTTCACATCCCTTGTAAGTTGGATTCCTAGGTATTTTATTCTCTTTGAAGCAATTGTGAATGGGAGTTCACTCATGATTTGGCTCTCTGTTTGTCTGTGATTGGTGTACAAGAATGCTTGTGATTTTTGTACATTGATTTTGTATCCTGAGACTTTGCTGAAGTTGCTTATCAGCTTAAGGAGATTTTGGGCTGAGACAGTGGGGTTTTCTAGATATACAATCATGTCATCTGCAAACAGGGACAATTTGACTTCCTCTTTTCCTAATTGAATACCCTTTATTTCCTTCTCCTGCCTGATTGCCCTGGCCAGAACTTCCAGCACTATGTTGAATAGGAGTGGTGAGAGAGGGCATCCCTGTCTTGTGCCAGTTTTCAAAGGGAATGCTTCCAGTTTTTGCCCATTCAGTATGATATTGGCTGTGGGTTTGTCATAGATAGCTCTTATTATTTTGAGATACGTCCCATCAATACCTAATTTATTGAGAGTTTTTATCATGAAGGGTTTTTGAATTTTGTCAAAGGCCTTTTCTGCATCTATTGAGATAATCATGTGGTTTTTGTCCTTGGTTCTGTTTATATGCTGGATTACATTTATTGATTTGCATATGTTGAACCAGCCTTGCATCACAGGGATGAAGCCCACTTGATCATGGTGTATAAGCTTTTTGATGTGCTGCTGGATTCGGTTTGCCAGTATTTTATTGAGGATTTTTGCATCAATGTTCATCAAGGATATTGGTCTGAAATTCTCTTTTTTGGTTGTGTCTCTGCCAGGCTTTGGTATCAGGACGATGCTGGCCTCATAAAATGTGTTAGGGAGGATTCCCTCTTTTTCCATCAATTGGAATAGTTTCAGAAGGAATGGTACCAGTTCCTCCTTGTACCTCTGGTAGAATTCGGCTGTGAATCTATCAGGTCCTGGACTCTTTTTGGTTGGTAAGCTATTGATTATTGCCACGATTTCAGAACCTGTTATTGGTCTATTCAGAGATTCAACTTCTTCCTGGTTTAGTCTTGGGAGGGTGTATTTGTCGAGGAATTTATCCATTTCTTCTAGATTTTCTAGTTTATTTGCGTAGAGGTGTTTGTAGTATTCTCTGATGGTAGATTGTATTTCTGTGGGATCGGTGGTGATATCCCCTTTTTCATTTTTTATTGCATCTATTTGATTCTTCTCTCTTTTCTTCTTTATTAGTCTTGCTAGCGGTCCATCAATTTTGTTGATCTTTTCAAAAAACCAGCTCCTGGATTCATTAATTTTTTGAAGGGTTTTTTGTGTCTCTATTTCCTTCAGTTCTGCTCTGATTTTAGTTATTTCTAGCCTTCTGCTAGCTTTTGAATGTGTTTGCTCTTGCTTTTCTTGTTCTTTTAATTGTGATGTTAGGGTGTCAATTTTGGATCTTTCCTGCTTTCTCTTGTGGGCATTTAGTGCTATAAATTTCCCTCTACACACTGCTTTGAATGTGTCCCAGAGATTCTGGTATGTTGTGTCTTTGTTCTCGTTGGTTTCAAGGAACATCTTTATTTCTGCCTTCATTTCATCATGTACCCAGTAGTCATTCAGGAGCAGGTTGTTCAGTTTCCATGTAGTTGAGTGGTTTTGAGTGAGTTTCTTAATCCTGAGTTCTAGTTTGATTGCACTGTGGTCTGAGAGACAGTTTGTTATAATTTCTGTTCTTTTACGTTTGCTGAGGAGAGCTTTACTTCCAACTATGTGGTCAATTTTGGAACAGGTGTGGTGTGGTGCTGAAAAAAATGTATATTCTGTTGATTTGGGGTGGAGAGTTCTGTAGATGTCTATTAGGTCCACTTTGTGCAGAGGTGAGTTCAATTCCTGGATATCCTTGTTAACTTTCTGTCTCGTTGATCTGTCTAATGTTGACAGTGGGGTGTTAAAATCTCCCATTATTATTGTGTGGGAGTTTAAGTCCCTTTGTAGGTCACTCAGGACTTGCTTTATGAATCTGGGTACTCCTGTGTTGGGTGCATATATATTTAGGATAGTTAGCTTTTCTTGTTGAATTGATCCCTTTACCATTATGTAATGGCCTTCTTTGTCTCTTTTGATCTTTGTTGGTTTAAAGTCTATTTTGTCAGAGACTAGGATTGCAACCCCTACCTTTTTTTGTTTTCCATTTGCTTGATAGATCTTCCTCCATCCCCTTATTTTGAGTCTATGTGTGTCTCTGCACGTGAGATGTGTTTCCTGAATACAGCACACTGATGGGTCTTGACTCCTTATCCAGTTTGCCAGTCTGTGTCTTTTAAATGGAGCATTTAGCCCATTTCCATTTAAAGTTAGTATTGTTATGTGTGAATTTGATCCTGTCATTATGATGTTAGTTGGTTATTTTGCTCGTTAGTTGATGCAGTTTCTTCCTAGCCTCAATGGGCTTTACAATTTGGCATGTTTTTTCAGTGGCTGGTACTGGTTATTCCTTTCCATGTTTAGTGCTTCCTTCAGGAGCTCTTTTAGGGCAGGCCTGGTGGTGACAAAATCACTCAGCATTTGCTTGTCTTTAAAGTATTTTATTTCTCCTTCACTTATGAAGCTTAGTTTGGCTGGATATGAAATTCTGGGTTGAAAATTCTTTCCTTTAAGAATGTTGAATATTGGCCCCCACTCTCTTCTGGCTTGTAGAGTTTCTGCCAAGAGATCAGCTTTTAGTCTGATGGGCTTCCCTTTGTGGGTAACCTGACCTTTCTCCCTGGCTGCCCTTAACATTTTTTCCTTCATTTCAACTTTGGTGAATCTGACAATTATGTGTCTTGGAGTTGCTCTTCTCGAGGAGTATCTTTGTGGCATTCTCTGTATTTCCGGAATCTGAATGTTGGCCTGCCTTGCTAGATTGGGGACATTCTCCTGGATAATATCTTGCAGAGTGTTTTCCAACTTGGTTCCGTTCTCCCTGTCATTTTCAGGTACACCAATCAGACGTAGGTTTGGTCTTTTCACATAATCCCAAATTTCTTGGAGGCTTTGTTCATTTCTTTTTATTCTTTTTTCTCTAAACTTCCCTTCTCGCTTCATTTCATTCATTTCATCTTCCATCGCTGATACCCTTTCTTCCAGTTGATCGCATCGGCTACCGAGGCTTCTGCAATCTTTGCATAGTTCTCAAAACTTGGCTTTCAGCTCCATCAGCTCCTTTAAGCCCTTCTCTTCATTGGTTATTCTAGTTATCCATTTGTCTAATTTTTTTTCAAAGTTTTTAACTTCTTTGCTATTGTTTTGAATTTCCTCCCATAGCTCGGAGTAGTTTGATCATCTGAAGCCTTCTTCTCTCAACTCGTCAAAGTCATTCTCTGTCCAGCTTTGTTCCGTTGCTGGTGAGGAACTGCATTCCTTTGGAGGAGGAGAGGTTCTCTGCTTTTTAGGGTTTCCAGTTTTTCTGCTCTGTTTTTTCCCCATCTTTGTGGTTTTATCTACTTTTGGTCTTTGATGATGGTGATGTACAGATGGGTTTTTGGTGTGGATGTCCTTTCTGTTTGTTAGTTTTCTTTCTACCAGACAGGACCTTCAGCTGCAGGTCTGTTGGAGTTTGCTAGAGGTCCACTCCAGACCCCGTTTGGCTGGGTGTCAGCAGCAGTGTCTGCAGAACAGTGGATTTTCATGAGACCACAAATTCAGCTGTCTGATAGTTCCTCTGAAAGTTTTGTCTCAGAGGTGTACCTGGCCAAGTGAGGTGTCAGTCTGTCCCTACTGGGGGGGGGTGCCTCCCAGTTAGGCTGCTCAGGGGTGAGGGACCCACTTTAGGAGGCAGTCTGTCCGTTCTCAGATCTCCAGCTGAGTGCTGGGAGAACCACTACTCTCTTCAAAGCTGTCAGACAGGGACATTTAAGTCTGCAGAGGTTCCTGCTGAATTTTTGTTTGTCTGTGCTCTGCCCCCAGAGGTGGAGCCTACAGAGGCAGGCAGGCCTCCTTGAGCTGTGGTGGGCTCCACCCAGTTCAAGCTTCCTGGCTGCTTTGTTTACCTAATCAAGCCTGGGCAATGGCGGGTGCCCCTCCCCCAGCCTCGCTGCTGCTTGCGGTTTGATCTCGGACTGCTGTGCCAGCAATCAGGGAGACTCTGTGGGCATAGGACCCTCCAAGCCAGGTGCGGGACACAATCTCCTGGTGTGCCGTTTTTCAAGCCCGCTGGAAAAGCACAGTATTAGGGTGGGACTGACCCGGTTTTCCAGGTGCTGTCTGTTACCCCTTTCTTTGACTAGGAAAGGGAACTCCCTGGCCCCTTGCACTTCCCGAGTGAGGCAATGCCTCGCCCTGCTTCGGCTCGCGCACAATGTGCTGCACTGACTGTCCTGCACCCACTGTTTGGCACTCCCTAGTGAGATGAACCCGGTACCTCAAACGGAAATGCAGAAATCACCCATCTTCTGTGTCGCTCATGCTGGGAGCTGTAGACCAGAGCTGTTCCTATTCGGCCATCCTGGCTCTACCCCCTTAAAATATTATTTAACTGAGCCTCTTGTAGGGGTTAAGTACTCTTCTAGGTATTTGGGGTACATCAATTTCCCATAAAAAGATTCCTGTAGGAATCTTTAAATATATATATATATATATATATATATATATATATATATATATTCTATAGGAATCTTTATATGGGAAATTGATGTATCCCAAATTGCTGCTATAGAGTTTATATTATTTTAGTAATGGAAAATGCAGACAGTAAATAATATGCAAAATAAAGAAATTTAGAGTATGCTAGAAGATTTTAAGTGCTATGGAAAACAATGGAAAGATTGAATGTGGGCAAGGGGCATCAGTCCCTCTGGCGCAGCAGAGTCAGGGAGCCATTTGCTATTTTCAGTAGAGTAATCAGTGTAGTCAGTAGCAATAGTAGTGGTAGTCATCAGTAGGTCTCACTGATGAGGGGAAATTTGAGCAAAAACTTTAAAGGAGATGAGGAAAAAAATTATGGAGATATTTGGGGAAATTGGATTTTTCAAGTAGAAGTTTTTACCAGTATGTGATCTCCTAAAATGGAGATATGCTGGGGTGTTCAAGGAGCAACTAGGGAGCTGGTGTGGCAGCTACAGAGGGAAGCAGGAGGAGAGACATGGGAGATTACCTGGGACTGGATCATGGTAGGTCCCATAAGCCAGAAAAAGGACCTTGGGCTTTTCACATGACTGACAAGAGAGGCTATTTGGGGGGCTTCAAGAAGATAGTTTTACAATTTGATCTGGCGTCTCTGTGTTGAGACTATCAGGAGGTGGCAGAGTGGCTTAAAATATTAAGGAAATTAAATAATATCATCAGATTTGTTTCCTTGGGCTGCTGCAACAAATTACCACTAACTGGGTGTCTTCAAACAACATCAATTTATTCTTTCACAGTTCAGGAGGTCAGAAGTCCGAAATCAAGATGCTACAGTGTTGATTCCTGCTGGAGGCTCTGAGGGGAACTGGTTCTATGCCTCCCTCCCACATTCTTGTGGCTGCAGGCAGCTCTTGGTATTCCTTAGCTTGCAGAAACATCACTCCACCTTCAGCTTCTGTTGTCACATGGCCTTCCTTATGTCTTCTCATGGTCTTCCCCACTGTGTATGTCAAATATCTCTCTCCTTTCTCTTATGAGGATGCCAGTTATTAAATGTAGAGCCCACCTTAAATCCAGGATGATCTCATTTCAAGACTTTTAGCTTAATTACTTCTGCAAAGACTCTATTTCTAAATAAGGTCACATTCACAGGTACCCGGGGTCAGGATTTAGACCCATCTTTTTGAAGAATGCAACACTACATTCATATTTTATCCAGAAGGCTGACTTCAGGGTTGGTTAGTTTTGAGGCATAGTTATGTCATCTGGGACTCAGAATCTTTCTGCTTTTTTTTTTTTTTTCTTGTCACCATCCTTAGTATTCTGTTTCATCTTCAGTCTATCTTTGCAGCCTCAAGATGGCTGCAACTATTACTGATGTCAGGTGCAGCTATGCCAACATCCTTAAGAAAAAAAACAACTGTCCCTCCCTTGTGTTCTTCTTGATTCCGTGAGGGCTGGAATTTGTCTGTCTCTTTTATTCACTGCAGTCTCCCCAGCACCCGGAGCAGTGGATGGTACATTGCAGTGTTCAACAAATATTAGTTGAATGAATTATTTTGCCAGGATTCTATAGCATGCCCATGCTTGCACCAAAGCAAAGTTTATAGGAATAGGTGTGAGGGCTTTGAACAATCAACACTCCTAAGGCCTTAGCACCAAAGGGGCAAAAGCTTTGTTGTAGAGACAAAAAAAGAGAAAAATCGGTCCAGTTAGAAAGGAAAAAATAGCAGTGGAAATGGTTATTGGATAACTTATTTCAATGTTTTACAAAAGAATGTGTCAACTAAGTTTTGGTATACACAGAATTGATTATTTTCAGGTTTCTGATATGACTCAATGACACTTAAAAAGAAGTAAGTCATATATACATGTGATTCCTTATGGACTTTCAAGCATTCGTCACTGCCTACATTTCAGCGTGGACTCTCATCCTTCTTAATATCTTGTTTCTCACGAAATTCCTGCATAAATCCTCATGTTGTGCCATCAGCTTACATTGTACCTTTAGACAAAAACTATTGCCATAAAGGAATAACGTATTGATTTAATAAACTAGTTATAAACCATTAAATGATTTGGAAAAGACAGACCAATTCTGTCAAAACCATGGGATCATATTTTATCAGCAAAGATTGAAACCACAGTGATTTTTTTCTGAAGTAATTCAGAAAAGCGATTAATCCCCTCAGTTTTTTTTCTAAGTGTTCTCCTATCAAAGATTACATAATATATTAATATCATGACATCGTAACATCCATTTCCCAAATTAATGCCTCTGGGGTCCACACTATTTTCTTCGATATTCACGTCAAGATCAATCAGCTACAAAATAATTGCTATGAAATAGCTCTCAATATGTGTGTACCTTCCCATATGTGAATATAATTATAGTGTTTATTTTATATAATGCCTTATGTGCCTAGATGGATTTATTCAGACACTTGAAGACTTAATAACAACAAAAACTAACCACAGTCTCTATTGTAGCAAAGGGCTGCAGAAGGAAATGAGGTGTAAAATAGTATCTCTATGTGGTTAGCGAGTCACCCTTTCAGGATTATTGATTGTCCTGCTAAGTGGGCAATTAAAATGAAAACCAAAGAGCTAAATATCCTCATACAAACATACAGACACTTACTTGAAAATTTACAAAGCAAAGTCATTAAAATACCTTCTATTCTTGAGCCTTGCCTTGAAGGTGAAATGGGATCCTGAAATTTGCTATATTCAGCTCATCAGAATTTATGGATGAATACTCACTACCCTGGGAGAGGAAAGCAACAGAGACAAGAAGAAATAAGATGAATGTATTCAAATCCAAATCGTGGAGCCTGATGGCTTGCATCCCAGAGTTTTTAAGGGACTGAGTTGTTATTTTGTTGCAACTATCACAGCTGAAGAATCGATGTTGGAATTGTGCAGTCCCTAAAGGCTGAAAAATGGGAGTTTCTTAATTAAACAATAGCTGTGGAGGTGGGACTCATTAATATAGAACAGGAAATGGTAGAAAATACTTGGAAAAGTAGTTGAGAAGGCCAAACAGAATCATCTAAATTTCTAAAAAGATTGTAAGTACCTGAGATTAAGCCACACTATTTTGTAAAGAACAGATGCTTCATATGAATCTGTGACAAGCTGGGGAAAACAGTAGATTTAAAAAGAAATTGTCTTCCTATTCTATTATGACAAGTCATCAGACCCAGCCACTGTTTGGTGGGTGTATAGCTCAGTGTCTGCACACATCCCCAGAGCAATCTTTCTGAAGGTGACCACACCTGTGAAAGAAGCTTCCTAGACTGAAAAACGTCATTAATTATATTGCTTTTGTCCTACCTGAATCACCACATCTTTTAGTATGGCTTTTTTGTCTTGTTTTGTTTTGTTTTTCTTAGAAGCACTAGTTCGATTAAATGGATGACAATGAGTCACCTGGTTGGAACAAGTATCTACTGAATGAACACCAGTTCTGTGGAATGCTCTGTGATAAATATTAGGGGAGGAATGAAGAAACAGACCAACCTTCCTCAAGTGAGAGTTACTGAACTCTCACTGCGCAAAACCTCTAAGCCAGATGCTGTGAAGAAAAGATGGCTTGGAATTGTTAAAACGACGTGGACTTTGGCCCCAATGTACAGTTTAGAAGTTCAGATAGCAAAGTTCTTTTCTTTAATAAATGATTTTGAACATCCACTCTGTGTCCCAAGGAATTCATGACCTGGCCATATGGTTTCTAACTATGAACAAAGACATGACTATAATGTGCCAAGGAAAAATCTTAAAGAATAAGGTAGCAATTCAGTGGGTTATAAAAAAAGGGTGACATTTCAACAGATTTAGATAGGTGATTAGAGAATTCCAGGCAGCAGGAAAAGTATGAGCAGTGACTTAAAGGTGCTACTGCATAGGAAAAGTTAAGGGAACCAAGCCACAGACTTTGGCCAAAGATTAAGGAATGTGAAGGGGAATAAAAATGAGGAAACTAAGAGATAAGCATATAGGTAATTTGAACTTAATTCTGGTAGCAAGAAGATATTTTAAAAAAATCAGAGAGGAGAGGCACAATCTTAGATAGACATTGGAAATGCTAATCTAGTTTCTATGTGTAAAGTCCACTAAAACAGAAGGCATTTTAGAAGCAAGATCAGTTTTAGGCCATTGATTCATGTTGGAGCTAAGGAAAGACCTTTGGTGGTGCCTGTAGAAACAACAGCAAAGAGATGAATGGCAGAGACTGTGAAAGTAATAACCAACAAAGAAGGGCTCACTGCTAAATTATTTGATACTCACTTTAAGTGCAATGAGGTCTTGGAAAATTAATAAAAATAAGACAGTAGGACTGCTGTTTTTTTTAGCCTTTATTTTATTTTATTATTTTTTATTATACTTTAAGTTCTAGGGTACATGTGCACAACGTGCAGGTTTGTTACTTAGGTATACATGTGCCATGTTGGTTTGCTGCACCCATCAACTCATCATTTACATTAGATATTTCTCCTACTGCTATCCCTCCCCCAGCCTCCCACACCCCGATAGGCCCCGGTGTGTGATGTTCCCCACCCTGTGTCCAAGTGTTCTTGTTGTTCACCTCCCACCTGTGAGTGACAACATGCGGTGTTTGGCTTTCTGTCCTTGTGATAGTTTGCTTAGAATAATGGTTTCCAGCTTCATCCATGTCCCTGCAAAGGACATGAACTCATCCTTTTTTATGGCTGCGTAGTATTCCATGGTGAATATGTGCCACATTTTCTTTTTTTTTTTTTTTTTTTTTTTTTTTGAGATGGAGTCTTGCTCTGTCACCCAGGCTGGAGTGCAGTGGCGCAATTTCGGCTCACTGCAAGCTCCGCCTCCTGGGTTCATGCCATTCTCCTTCCTCAGCCTCCTGAGTAGCTGGGACTACGGGCACCCGCCACCACGCTCGGCTAATTTTTTGTATTTTTAGTAGAGACGGGATTTCACCATGTTAGCCAGGATGGTCTCGATCTCCTGACCTTGTGATCCACCTGCCTCGGCCTCCCACAGTGCTGGGATTACAGGCATGAGCCACCGTGCCTGGCCTGTTTCACATTTTCTTAATCCAGTCTATCATTTATGGACATTTGGGTTGGTTCCAAGTCTTTGCTATTGTGAATAGTGCCACAATAAACATACATGTGCATGTGTCTTTATAGGAGCATGATTTATAATCCTTTGGGTATATACCCAGTAATGAGATCACTGGGTCAAATGGTATTTCTAGTTCTAGATCCTTGAGAAATCGTCACACTGTCTTCCACAATGGTTGAACTAATTTACACTCCTACCAACAGTGTAAAACTGTTCCTATTTCTCTATATCCTCTCCAGCATCTGTTGTTTCCTGACTTTTTAATGATCGCCATTCTAACTGGCATGAAATGATATCTTATTGTGGTTTTTATTTGCATTTCTCTAATGACCAGTGATGATGAGCATTTTTTCATATGTCTCTTGGCTGCATATATGTCTTCTTTTGAGAAGTGTTTGTTCATATCCTTTGCCCACTTTTTGATGGGGTTGTTTGGTTTTTTCTTGTAAATTTGTTTAAGTTCTTTGTGGATTCTGGATATTACCCCTTTGTCGGTTGGGTAGATTGCAAAGATTTTCTCCCATTCTGTAGGTTGCCTGTTCACTCTGATGATAGTTTCTTTTGCTGTGCAGAAGCTCTTTAGTTTAATTAGATCCCATTTGTCTATTTTAGCTTTTGTTGCCATTGCTTTTGGTATTTTAGTCATGAAGTCTTTGCCCATGCCTATGTCCTGAATGGTATTGCCTAGGTTTTCTTCTAGGGTTTTTATGGTTTTAGGTCTTACATTTAAGTCTTTAATCCGTCTTGAGTTAGTTTTTTTATACGGTGTAAGGAAGGGATCCAGTTTCAGCTTTCTACATATGGCTAGCCAGTTTTCCCAGCACCATTTATTAAATAGGGAATCCTTTCTCTATTGCTTGTTTTTGTCAGGTTTGTCAAAGATCAGATGGTTGTAGATGTGTGGTGTTATTTCTGAGGGCTCTGTTCTGTCCCATTGGTCTATATCTCTGTTTTGGTACCAGTACCATGCTGTTTTGGTTACTGTAGCCTTGTAGTATAGTTTGAAGACAGGTAGCGTGATGCCTCCAGCTTTGACTGCTGTTATTTTTTAAAGCCCTTTTCACACTGACCTACAGTTTTATATATTAAAGATTGAGTTTGAGAGTAGAACATTAATATAATGGTAATAAGCATTCTCCACTGACACAGCTCTGGTATATTCAGTTCAATTCCTCACATGTTACCGAGGAATCGGTTTCTCCTCTATAACAGTTTTCTAGATGGTTGAGATTCACATTGGTCTTACCAGTGTACCATAAGGTGCTTGAGGCTAGTCTCCTCAGAGTTGCCTAGCAAGAGAAGAGTCAAGTACTGTCAGGTTCCTGGCATTTCGCCTCCTTGCCAGTAGCTAATAAGTACATTAGGCACTAGCAATGCAAGATCCTTTCATATAAAGAGCAATTGGTTGGCACAGATCATGATTGCAGCCCAAAAGCAGTTTCTAATAATGTGAATTAAGTCAGCTGGTGTGGTCTGTATCCATCAGGTACCCTCCATGCCCTGGCTCACTCCATGACCACCTCCTTGATTGGAATCCCTGGAATTCACAATTCTCTACATCTTTCTTCCATGCTCCCCAGCCTCACCACTTTTCCTATTCCCCACCATATATTCCTGGTGTCAAAAGCCTAGGTCTCTCTGTCTCTCATATTGCCTCTCCCGGAACAAGGGAAAGTCTCTCAGCTGGCCAATGGAGGCCAACGCATCCAGCAGTGAGAAAAATATTAATAGCTTTCTTCAAGGATGGAGAAGACTCAGTTTATAAAACCAAATAGCTTTTATTCTGTCCTGGTTGTAAGGATAATTCACCCTCTGTACCAGAATGTAAGAATGAGTCTAACACAAAAATAAAAAAGCAAAACAAGTTGAGTTTTATATTAAAATAGGTTTAACTTCTTATCCTGTCACATTAGTGAGAATTTTTTCATTGAGATGTACAGATTGTAGAATGTTTTCACGCATGTTATCTCTCCTTTGATGCTTATAACAATCCTGAGTGCCATCATTCTCTTTGAGCAGTTAAGAATCTGAGGCAGCAGGCATGGCATGCTGGATATCACGATTGGAAATATCAAAGTTAGCAGAAGAACTTAAGGCTGATTTTCCAACTCTACTTGTTTAATATATTGCCTATTGACAGAAGTGCTGAAAAACATTTACAATGCCTTAGCTTACCTTTTAATTTTGTCATTCTGTTTTTCTCATTGACCAACAAAAGGAAATGGTAAAATGTGAGGAATTAATCACTTGAAGGGATTGGTTCAAAGCATGATTTCCCTCTGTTTTTGATTGGATGTTTCCTTAATATCCATGTATTGTATATTTATGGTGTTGCAGGCACTGTTTTTGATTATATGGATACAAGGATCAAAAAGTCATAATTCCTTCCTTGCTGGTACTCAATACCCAGAGAAGAAAACTGGTAACATCAATAATAAACTATCCCACAACATACATATTTAATATCAACCATTTAGAATAATGCTGGGTATTAAGCTCCTTTTCTTTCTATACTCCTTCCTTACAAATATTTGGTTCACCTAGGTGTTTTCTGTTTCTGTAGCCTATACCTTGCAACATGGTGGTGATTATTATTTGACTAATTTCACTATTTTCACAAAATGTCTGTGGCCCAAGTCTTCCTACCTGTACACAACTATATCTAAAGGAGAGGGGAGAATTTCCTTCCCATACCTCTAGCAGATTGCTCTTGATGTATTGGGTCTTTGCCTGTGATCTGGCTACAAGAGAAATAGGGGAAGCAAAGAAATTCCTCTACGAATGGGGAAAGCAAAGAAATTCCTCTATGATCCCCTGCCAATCTGGACAAATTCCTCTATGTGCCCACTCCCCAACCTAGTGTGGGGAGGAATAAAGGCTACTGAGTAAATAACCAGTAGAGACTGCCACAGTCAATCACAGTAAAATTGCCATACTTAATTTTTGAATGTATTAATATGATTATTTTTATTGTTGGTGAGGTCTTGATATAATGTGATGAAAACTGAAAAGGGATACACCATTTATAGTACTCAGCTACCATGATGGTAGCTGATTATAATAAAATATATCTCTATTCTGCAAATAAAAAGTTATTACCTCCAATTCTTGGACCATGGGCAATTCACGTTTACCATTGTCATCACTGTGATCATCATCATTACTGTGAATCGTTCTCATCAAACAGCATTCATTTAGTTCTCTGCTTACAAAAGATGCCGTATTATCTTTCCATGTTTCTTTTAAACATGTGGAAAATAATGCTTTTGGAGAAATGGGGATATTGGGAGGATAAATGAGCTTTTGCAGGTGTTTTCCATTTTATGGCATAGATTATCTCCTGAAAAGTCAAGTATACATTGAAGTTTTGTAAATCGAATCAATTTTAAATGCACTAGAGAACTCAAAATTTAAAAGAACATTGTAGTGAGTCTGTGTTGCAAGGACTCCATTTGAAACACAAGTATTCAGTCCCAGATTTAATAGTTTCGTAAATTTGTATTTTTCTGAGATAGGCTGTTCTTAAATTGATTACATGTTTTACACTTTTTCAGGGAAAAGTCATTATGAATCCAAAATCGTCTTCGTTAATGTGAATGTGATAAAATCTAGTTATTTTCATTGCCACGTTAGTAGAGAATTATTCTTTTCATCATTATTCATTCTTTAAGAGAGATTTTATTTTTAAGTTAGCCATTTTGGATAACTCAAATAATAAAATATCAAAAATAGAAAAAAAGCTCAGGCATCACATATATAGTAGTTTTGAAAAATATAGCTCAACAAATTTCATTCATGCTAAACACACATGTGCATACATGGAGTTTCAAGAAAAAAAATAAAAAGATAAAAGCAGCCCTGCTTCAGAGAAAGCAGATATGAGGGGCTTTTGTTCTTCCAGTAGCCCCTCTGATCTGCTGGGCTTCTTCCTGGGTTCTCTCTCTCCTGAGAGGGCATGTGTATGTCAGTTACTTCCAGAATTACTTACTGGAATACCTGGTTCTGCCACCTATAAAGTAGGTGGTAAACTTGGGTAACTACTTATCCTGTCTGTGTCTACATCTCGTGAGATTGTAAATGGTGAATGATAATAGTCCCAACCTCATGACATTCTAGAGGTTGAATAAATTAGTACCTGCACAATACTTGGATCAGTGCCTAACCTGTACTAACCTGTAGCAGCAGCAGGCACCTAGGAAGCAGTATCCTCTATGGAGGCATCTTCATGGAATACCATGACATGGAAGTACATCTTATGAAATTCACTTAATCCCAAATCCTCATTTTATCAATGGGTGAGCAGAGGCCCTAAGGGGAGAACAATTTTCCTGAGTTCAGGCAAGGAGGGGGTAGCAGAAAGGATATATAGCTCTGGGCTCTGGAGGCCCCCTAGAGAGAATTTCCCACAGGAGCCTGAGTTAACTCTAGAGGCCATGGATACTTTATTTCAGTGACCCAAAGGCAAGAGACACACTGAAGCTCCATTTAGAGCAGGATTTCTCAGTCTCCGCACAGCTGACATTTTGGGCTAGATAATTTGTTGCTCTCCAGGGGCCGTGATGTGTATTGGAGAATGCTTACCAGCACGGCTGGCCACCGGATGCCAGTAGCACAAAAATGTCTTCGAATATCATGGAGTGTCCCCTGGGGGACAAAATTGCATGTATTTATAAATGCGTTTTAGCAGCTTTAGCACAATAGAGCCAGAAAAGATGCTATCAGGAGTACACGCGAGGGTACAGCTCCACAAGGAGGCTGAGGCCCCACAGAGAGTGGCCTCTGGGGACTTTGCCTAAGGTACGAATCTCACTCATGTTCTATGCACAGACTTCCTCAGAGTCTGAACTAGAAGGGTCACACTGTATTTAGTGTGCAAGCAACATATATATATAAAATAACCGCTCATGAGAATAATGCAGAATTTCCCCAAAGGGGTTTGAATTTCAGGCTCTGGATTTTTAAAATGGGCACAACATTACTCATCTGAAGCCTGGTATTGTAGGTCATGTGAGTGAAAACCTTGGCATCTTCAGAATCAAACAAAATGCAGTGCTCCTAATGTCTGTCTGCTGAGACATTACTAACTCCAGCTCTAGGGGTTCTGAGACTGCCAAAGACTGGCCCTGTGGTTAATCCACACCTTCCCTCTCTTTTCATCCTCTTCCCGTCCCTTCATCATACACGGAATCCTCTTGGTTAAACTCCATCTTGTGTTTTTAAAAGGAACATCTAGGGGGGATCTCAAACTCAGCCCATGTAATATAACTATCAAAAAAAGGTGATAATTTTCCATCAAATATTCTATTGTTAATACACTCCCATGTGTACTATTATCTTAATATTTTTTAACAACAATATAATTTTGTGCAGCACATTTTAACTCACAAAGCCTCTTCACATATATTACTGCACTTAATTCTTACAACAATATTTAAGGAAATGTAAATTCAAAGATAAAGAGTAATTGTACAAGATAACCCAACCAGTATAAATAGACATACTTCACTCCAGATTATTATAAGCAAAATTCACTTACTGTCCGTATCATTATATTTTCTTTTAAAATAATGGTGATGGGGGTTTTATTTCCACCATATTGCCGTTTTTTAGAACCACTTTGGAACTACCTTTGGAGACTGCCTGTAGAACTTGCGGCACATTTTTAAAAAATACCTTCAAAGGCTCTTATCTATCAAACTTTCAGGATGAATCCCCTCTTTAAAAGAAAGTCAGGCTGTTGATTAACTTAAATATAGCCTTAGAATGCTGAAATAATTTGTCTCTGAAAGCAATGAAAATTTTTTAGAAAATTAAAAATATTTAGTAACATTTAGAACAGTCATTTTCAAAATATTTTAGTAGCAGTATAATTTCTTTTCAAACAAAATCTTTAATGAATCACTAATATAAAGGAGGCCCCAGGTTTTGGGACTGATCTGAGATCAGTGAAGATCTATGCTCTGTCTGCAGATAGAGCTCCAATGATACGACAACCTTCAGAGTCAACATGCCAATACCAACACAGCGACAGGCTCAGAGACCCTAGGTTGGGCGTCCTCTTGCTTTGGTACAACTGACTACTATTCTGTGATGTGTGCATGTTCTGAGCCTTGCTTGGCATTTCACTGAGCAAAGCACTCTATGCTATAGTAGTTTTCTAGATTGTATAAGTTTAGCCAATTGAATATGTGAAATTTAATTCAATGTGTTCACCATCAGGGATATATTTAGAAGTTCAAGTATGTATAAAGTGAAAGAAGCGTTATTCTGAAGTCTACAGGAAGATGCACAAGCTTGATAATACTAAGCTGAAGTGTTGGTGGTTTCAGTATTAATGTGTGATAACTAATATATTTTACTGTGTGTTTTGTGCAATATTTAAACTATCCTGTCATTTTTTAAATCATATATTTAAAAACTACTGAAGATTCTTCACAGAACTCTTAGGTTCCATAGATTAAATATTGCTGATTTAGTAAGACATAATTTAGGTGTGAAGTTGTAATGTGCTTATTTATTTATGTATTTATTTTTAATAAGTCATCTTATTACTCTATAGTCTCACCTTGCCTCCTTTGCTTCTCTGGGATTTTTTCACCAGAGAAGCTCAAGGCTTTTGAAATACCTCAGTGAAGGTCTGATTAAGATCAGGTGCTTGTAAAGCAAGGTACATACTGACATTTCTTATTCAACTGGTAAATAGCTCCTTAATTAGCTAACTACAGCTACACTCTTTGCAGGGTAATAGGTGCATCTAAAATACATTAGCTGAACACTCTTTTTGCAAGATACCAGCCTGGGAGCTACATAAAGATGATGAGAACCACGTCTATCTCACTAAGGCATTTATTCATCTAGTTGTGAAAGTCAAGGTTAATTTTCGGCATGTCTGGCTTCACTGTTTCAGAAATAATTACCAACTCGGGTGCTTTTTGATCAACCAGTAAACCAGTCCTTATTAAGCCACCACTTAGGCATACTTACAAAAAATCGTGAATGATTACAGAATCTGAAAAATGTAAAAATGCTAGAGATCATCTAATTCAGTTATTTCCAACCATTGGCCAATGGCCCTGTAATAGGTTTCCTTTATAAAAGTACTGGGGAAGCTTGATGAAAGTGTGGGTGCTCTGATGGCACCTCATGGACATAATGATTCAGTAAGTATGAAAATATTTACATAATATTCAGTAACATAATGATTCAGTAAGGATGGGATAGAGCCCATGAATCTGCATTGTTAACATCTCCAATGACTCTAATGGGTAACCCAGTTCTGAAATCACTGATGTGGTCAGTTCTCTTATTTTATAAACTATCTTGCCCAAGGTCAAAAGTGGACCAAATCCCAGATCTCTAGACTCCCTGGTCAGCTCATCTTCCTCTATCTCAGGTCATATTTGTTTTTTAAGGAAATTATTCATTAATCAGTGTGGGATTGTGCACTTGTAACTCTTCAGCCTTGAGAATTAGAGCTACTCAGCAAAAACCTGAAGGTCTCATCTGCCCCAGACTCTGGGGCCAATTCTGTCCTAAGGCAGAAAGGATTTGAAGAGCTCCAAGCCGGGGGCTTTGCATCCAGTCATTTCAACTTCTGGCCCCTTCTATTTGTATTTTTTAAACAAATTAGATCTACCAAACTCTAAAAAACAATTTATTGGTAATCACACTACAATTGTGGGTTTTACTTGATTTCTTCTCATATTTCAAAAGTTTTAATTCTATATATATTGATAAAATGTTAAAGTCTAATGGGTATAAGAAACACTTAGAAAATAATTCAAGAGAGCACATATTAATATGCCATCTATGCATGTCTGGCACTAAAGGTATTCATGATGTAGCAGCAACTTGCCCTTCCTAGACTATAAACTTACCACTAGCAGAAATTTGGTGATATGTTCAATTTTGTATCTTATATACGTCTAGCATCATTCTCTATATACAGTAAAAACTCAAAAAATATTTTTGAATGACAGTGCCAATTTAGGAAGCACATCTCAGCTCCCATTAAGCAGATGTGTCCTGAGCTATTACCAGTACAGATCTGTGGGCACAGCCAGGGGTGGGGGCATCTCTTGCTCAAGAGGGGAACTGGCAAGGCTTAAGTAACATGGCTCTTTAAAATGAATTTTGCATCTTGGTATTTCATATGTTTTTAAAATGATCATGAATTTGGCCCTTTTTATTAATGCTGCTTATTTCTAGCATTTCCCCATCTGTCAGGGAAATGCCATATTGTCCTGGAAAACCCTGGAGCCTGGAAAAATTGGGACAATTTGGCCAACAGTGTCCTCAGCAGCTCTCAACACAGGGAAATATTAAAATATATTAACAGTGGCAACCAACCAATCAAAAAAAGTCTGATCTTTTAGGAGAAAGATCGGGGTTTTACCATAGAAGATGCAATGCTTCCCTGACCTGTGCCTTTGCGAGTGCTAGTCCCTCTGCTTGGCACATTCTGCTTTTCCCCTCTCATCTGTAATCCACCTTTCACTTCTCCACCACCATCTGCCACATATGTTTTCTTTGTTTACCTTTAGTCATTATGTGGGGCCTCCTAGGTATTCCCTTTTTAGGGCAGCCTTCCCAGATTTTCTGGAGTCCAGATAGCACCCTCCTCTGTTTGGCCTTATTGGTGCAATATGCTGCCCATGTCTTAGGGCTTGTCATACTGAATTGCACTTGTCAGTACATTGGCTTTCCCCTCCACATAGAAAATTCTGTAAAGTCCTGAAAGATCATGTTTAAGTTGTGACATAGCAAGAAGGTCTTTTGCCCCTGGTTCCTGGCACAGAGCTTCTAAAACCCCTGTAACTCCTGAGTGATAGGGGTGACAGGAACATCTTCTGTTAAAATATTTCATCTGGATACCTTGTTCCCAACCCAAGAGCTTCTAAGACCCCTGGAGTCTCCAGAGTGAGAGGGGTGTCTTTTTTTATGCTAATGAGATGGCTAATGGTTTAGGTTCTCTACATAGCTTTACAATGAGGTCTGGTTACCAGAAGAACCAACCATGTGATTAGAGGGCTGGAGCTTCAAACCACTCACCCCCTCCACCTCCAGGGAGGGGAGGGTGGTTGAGATTGAGTCAATCACCAATGATCAACGATTTAATCAATCATGCCTACATCATGGAACCTGCATAAAACTCTTTAAAAGGGAGGTTTGGAGAGCTCCTGGGTTGCTGAACTCACTGATGTGCTGGGAGGGTGATGCACCCCAACTCCATGATGACAAAGGTTCCTGCATTTAGGACCTTCCAAACCTTGCCCGAGGTACCTCTTCATCTGGCTGTGCGTCTGTGTTCTTTTTAATAGCCTTTATCATCAATGGGTAAATATAAGTAAAGAAGTGTTTTCCTGAGTTCTGTGAGCCTCATAGCAAATTATCAAACATGAAGAAGGGATTGTGGGAAGCTCTGGTTTGTAGCCAAGTTGGCCAAAAATGTGGGTAATCTGGGGACCCACTATTTGAGATTGGCATCTGAAATGGGGGGCAGTCTTGTGGTACTGAGCCCTTAATCTGTAAGGTCTGTGTTAACTCTGTGTAGTTAATGTCAGAATTAAATTAAATTGTAGGACACCCAGTAGATGCCCACAGAAAATTTGAGAATTGCTTAGTGTGGAAAACCCGCACATTTGTTGTCAGAATTGCTATGAATGTAGACACAGCAATTTTGTTTTAGCTGTTTGTAATCCTACCCCAAAATATTACATATGCCTCAAGCTAAGATGTGTTTTCCCTTAGAAGGTTATTTCTTATCCTGTATTTGGAGATACTAGGAGTTATTTATTCTATTGCTTTATTATCAATAACAAAGCACCCTTCAGAAAAAAATAGCTTTATGTTGATCTCAATTCATAACAGTTTTGTATGTTTACATGGGTCACCTAATGTAGTTTTATTTAAGGTAAAAAAAAATTGGTATGAATTTAGTAATTATTCTTAAGGATATGACCCCAAGATTGCAAGTATTTGAGGTCATTGTAACAAGATTTTTAATGATCATTTTACAAAAATAATACTAAAAGCAGTTAGGCTTTGAAGACACCAGTTCTACAGCTATGGAAAGAATGGAGAAATAAAATTGCCACATTTTGTGAAAATGGCAACTTGTAGTTTGGGGTATAGATTCAAAATGGCTGTGTCTCAACATAGTAGAATGAGAAGGTGATGTGTTCTGGAAAACTGCAGAACATGTGACTAGGAAACAATTCCTGTGAAGAATGCATATGCTGATGTTAAAAATGTATGTGAAACTGGCCGGGCGTGGAGGCTTATGCCTGTAATCCCAGCACTTTGGGAGGTGGATCACCTGAGGTCGGGAGTTGGAGACCAGCCTGACCAACATGGAGAAACCCTATGTCTACTAAAAATGCAAAATTAGCCAGGTGTGGTGGCACATGCATCTAATCCCAGCTACGTGGGAGGCTGAGGCAGAAGAATCACTTGAACCCAGGAGGCAGAGGTTGCAGTGAGCTGAGATCGTGCCATTGCACTCCAGCCTGGACAACAAAGAGTGAAACTCCGCCTCAGAAAAAAAAAAAAAAAAATGCATGTTAAAATAGACACTAGGGACTACCGGAGGGAGGAGAGAGAGTTGGGGATCTGGGCTGAAAACCACGTAA
This sequence comes from Nomascus leucogenys, assembly GCF_006542625.1. NCBI lineage: Eukaryota > Metazoa > Chordata > Mammalia > Primates > Hylobatidae > Nomascus > Nomascus leucogenys. The sequence goes on along the minus strand of NC_044384.1, from coordinate 27,395,290 downwards.
AACCTGGGTTTTATGTTCACTACCTGGGTGATGGGATTATTTGTATCCTAAATCTCAGTGTCATACAATATACCCACATAACAAACCTGCACATGTACCCCCTGAATTATAAAATAAAATAGTGTTGGAGTGAGAGTAAAAAAAAAAAAAAGAATGCATGTGAAGAGGATAAGTACAACTGCTAAAATGTGAGTGGAAAATAACTTTTCTAAATTAATATATTATGCATACTTTATATGGTTTAAAATGTGCATGTAAATCCAAATGAACCAATTATTTAAGTAGTATTTAACTATTCTATCAACATCCCTAAAAGTGATTTTCATATTCACATTAACCAAAAAAAAAGTAGGGATTTTCTTATTGGAGAAATGCAAGATGGTATTATTTACAGAAATACCTTTTATTCGGGAGTAAACATACGTTGCTCTTTGTTGATGCAGTGAACTCTGCAATGACTGATACAGGATATGGGGCTGTAACATTGGCCCTCTGAGTGCTGTATTCAGACTGACTAATTCATCTCTCAGAACTGGGAAGATTGCCAAAAGACCCTTTGTGGTAAGTGGTAGTCAGAGTCCTAGCAGTTGTAAAGGCCTTCCTCATTCTGTGTTTATCCCATCCCGGTCACCATCACCCATGATATGAAAAAAAGAGGGACATTTCCCCATATCATGCATGATTCTGTTGATTTCAAGAAGATCCAAATAAAATGGAATAAACAGAAAAGTTATGGTAGCTCAAGTAACTGAAAAGTCCAGGGAAATGATCACCTTCTGCCTCAACTTAATCAGAGGCTTGGAAAATGTTACTGGGACTCTTTCTATCTCTCTGTGATTTTCTCCCTCTGTGTGAGACCCATCCTCAGACAGATTCTCTTCTTACACTAAAAGAAAGAGCAGCAGCTCCAGGCCTGAAATCCTCTCAGCTCAAGTCCAACAGGAACCTCCTCATGCTCTGTCCAAGCATTCCAGCAAAATCTCAGTGCGTCACACAGGTTCCAGGTGGGTCATAGTCACATACCTAACACACCTTCATGGCTGGGGAAACCACCCAAAGAACATCCTGAGATGAGGAGGAAGAAGGCTTGTTTCTACACTGAGAAATGAAAGTTCAGCGTGCTGAAGAAGGATGAAGGAGGCAAGCAGTAAAAACAACAGATGACACCACATTTTCATATTTTCCTGATTGTCACAGTACTCCATGGTAATTACCATTCAGAACAGGAAATAAACATGACACTCCTTGGCTCTTTTCTCAGGGGTATCTGTGAGTACCATTTTGTCATTCTTCATTCTAATTTTTCTTTCTATTTGTGTAATTTTTATAAAATGGAAATCAGTGTAGATATAGAGCTGGCATTTTCACTTAGATTAAATAAGAATTTTAATATCACGTGAATAATCTATTATAAACAATTTAAATGGCTGCATTCAACAGCAATTTTTATAGTTAACTATGTTATTTTTCAGATTCCTTGGTTTTACTGTTTACAGTCTAGATAGGAGACATTAAACACAGATGAAAGGTAGAAGTAGTCCAAGGGCAGAGATACAAATACTTGTGTTTATAATCTTCTTTACAGTCTCCAAGAATTGAGCATTTAAGTATTTATTGAAAGAGGTTTTTTTTTTTTTACTTTTATTTAAGTTCAGGGGTACAAGTGCAGGTTTGTTATGTAGGTAAACTTGTGTCATAGGGGTTTGTTGTACAGATTATTTCATCACCCAGGTATTAAGCATAGTATCCATTAGTTATTTTTCCTGATCCTCCCCTTCCTCCTACCCTCCACCCTCCAAAAGGCCACGCTGTGTGTGTTGTTGCCCTCTATGTGTCCATGTGTTCTCATCATTTGGCTCCCACTTAAAAGTGAGAACAAAAAGCATCATATTTTATGTAATCATTCCTATTTCTCTCTTCTGTGAGTCCCCCCAACCTATACCTAATCTCAGAAGTGGATTCCTACCTTCTGGTCCAGTCACATCCTCTGCCCAATATTTGGTGACGAGTGACCTCCACATACTGATTTGAACTGCACTGTGCCAAGTATCGATGCCAAGACACGGCTTTGGCACAGGATGCTACACTAGAACTGTTCTTTCTGACTTGACCCGTTCTTGGTATATCAACTGTTTGCTGAGACAAGACTGAAAGATGGCTGGGCCCCTGAATCACGGATCGCAGGACTTTCTCTTTCCAAAGCTCCTGTGTGCAATGAAGAAATAGTCATTTCTTCAAAAAGGGTTAAAGAAAAACTTTAGCCAAATTAAATTTAAAGGAGTTTAATTGAGCAATGAATGATTTGCAAATCAGGCAGCCCCCAGAATCACAGCAGATTCAGAGAGACTCCAGGGATGCCTTGTAGTCAGAACAAATTTATAGACAAAAAAAAGGGAAATAGGGAGTGAAATACAGAAATCATAAGTGAGGAACAGAAACAACTGGATTGGTTACAGCTCAGTGTTCACCTTATTTGAAGACAATTTAAACACTCAGCAGTGTATGAGTGGTTGAAGTATGGCTGCTGGGATTGGCCAGGACTAAGCTGTTGTTACAGATACATACTCTTAAGTTGAGTTTTCAATCTTATCTACCTATTAAGTTAGGTTGCAATTCATCCACAAGGACTCAAATATAGAAGTACGGGGTCTTTCTCAGGCCATATTTACTTTGCTTTAACAAGGTACATCTTGAACTTCTATTACATGTCAGTCATTATTACCACAGCTGGGAATATAACGGTGAGCAAAAACCTATGTTTTCATCATGTTTACACTCTAGTGAGAAAGATAGACATATAATTATGTAAAATTGCCATTCGTGATAAGTACAATAAAGGAGAGGCATGTGGAGATATGAGTGGTTATAATAGAGAATTTGATCTATGGTTTTTCTGAAGAATTAATAAGTGAGTTGAGATCTGAAGATGGGTTAGCAGTAACCAACAAAAGTGGTGGGGTAGAGAAAAAAATTCAAGAACAAAAAATAATTCCCTGATTCCTTGACTCTCTTACTTAAGACTGTACTTCTTCTTTGGTACCTTCTGTAAGAAAAGAGGTCAGGAGAGGCTTACCTAAGGAAGTAATGTTTGAGCAAAGACCTAAAGAAGTTAGGAAGAAAGCCACTCTGCTATCTGGACAGGAATATTCCAGTGAGAGGAAATTTGTGCAAAGACCCTGAGGTGGGTGGGTCCCTGTGTGGCCAGGAACAGCCAGAAGCCAGTGGCTGGAGGAGTGAATGGAGTAGGAACACATAGGAGTCAAATTCAGAGTGAAAGAGAGGGAGGAGCAGGTCCTGTGGGTGTTTGTATTCGTCCTGGGGCACTGTAAAGAATTTCAGTTTTGAGTGAGATTAAATTGAACTTGAGGGAGATGAGTAAGATGTAGAACCACTGAAAGGTTTTGAGCAGAGTGATGTGATCTGACTTACACTTAAAAGGAAATCATCTGGCGATATTGAGAAGAGATTGTATAGAGTACAAGTTGGAAGCACAGTGACTCTTGGAGCATATTTAAGTTCCCATTTTACAAAGGAAGAAATGGAGGCACAGAGATTTTAACTTGACTAAAGTCATATAGCACAGAAAATTGATTTGAACTTAGGTTTAGCTGATCTTAAAGCCCCTGCCCTTTCTACTATGTCAGAATTGTGTGTGTGTGCATATTAATTATAAAAGTAGGATCATACAGTATATACTTGAATTGTTTTTTACTTTTTCATTTAAGATGTTATGAAGTATGCCAACACATCATTTTTCTATAGTATCATTTTTAAGGCCTACACCTTAGTCCATTGTACAGATGTACAATCTTCAGATAACCTACCTCTTTTTGTTATTTTTAAATTATTATTAAAAATCTAAATAAATATTCGCATTGGGAATTCTTCCATCCTCTTCAGGAAAAGGCCAAACATCCCAAGGAAAATATTGTAAAATATATTTCCTGTGGATGAGAAGGTGATCTTTCATACATGAAAAAACAATGTAAACTCAATGACAGCATTGGCCTTTTTATTTTAAAGTACTTAAAGCAATTTCTAAAAGAATATATTTTCACCCTTTGCAAAGTAAGCATGAAACTACACAAAATTACTAATTAATTAGATTTGGAGATGCAATCAATATGTTCATGATGAAATGCAGTATTTTGTGTAGAAACTAAAGTGCCTATATTTTAATATGTTAGTTTAAAAAATCAGTAGGCAAATGTTCTTGTCTCACCCTCTGGAACATTAGATTTTAATGATTTCATTGGTTTGGTGATGATGATATTGTAAAGGTTTGAGTTCTCTTCTCTTTTACAGAAGCCTAGGAGTATCATTTCTTTCTGGTTGTCTTAGCTATTCCTTTTCAAGTTTCCCTTGCCTCCTTTACTATCACACCTCGAAAAAATAGACTTGTCTCCTTTTTTTTTTCATAAGTGTCTCAGTGCTATGGACTTGAGAGAACCTGTGTTATATAAGAAAAAACATCACAAGTTTTCTTATGAATCAAAGCCAGCAGTTAGGCCTTCTGCAGTGTTTCACATGGTGGAACTAGAAACAGGAAATTAAAACTCCGTAGTTCACCACTGTAGCAACAAATAGGCTATTTCAGAAGCAGTTTTCCCAGTCTCAGAAGGAGAATTCCCCCATTGCCGGGGAGTAGAGTGGTGCCCAAGTGCCAATTTTCAAGAGTATTCAACTGCAAAAATGACACTTTTCTACTTGCAAAAGAACTTGTTTTGGCTGTTTTCTGAGACAGAAGGAAATCTCCTTTCCCATTTTGGAAATCAATAAGGCTTTTTCCTCCACTGCTATGGGTTATTATAAAAGAAACTACCCATGTTTCTGGAGATAACGTTTAGAAGATGATTATTGAAACACCGCCAACTCTGCTCTCCTGTGGGCCGCCACCTGGAGGCTGGGGACTGCTGGTTGGAAGGATGTGAAGAATATCCATTCAGGTTCCTAATGCTCATATCTCCCAGACATTTCAACAAGTTTGCAATAGAGTATTTTGAGCCAACACCATCTTGAGCCCAGGATAAAGTTCCCTTACCATTTCTCATTGCAAGTCATTACCAGGACACTTTCAGGGCACTCTTGTTGAGTTGTTCAGCTGGAATTTTTATAATAGCCTATGACACAATTAAAGATACAGCCCATATCCAAAGAAGATATTGCTAGCTACAGAGAAGTGATGGTGTCTCTCTGACAGCCTCCCTACCCTATATAAACTGGGGCAGCCTGACCAGCAGTGCCAGGATTATAGGCATCTGTGGAGTAGTGCCTACTCAAGTATGAGCTCTTCTATTTTTTAACTATGTGATGTTGGGCTGGCAATTTTAACTCTCTTAGTTTCAGGGTTCTCATCTGTGAATACAAATGAAAATATTTTCCAAGGTTATTATGAGAATTAAAGAGATAGCATATGTCAAGTGCCTGGCATACAGCCTGATACATAATAGGCATGTAAATGGTGGTAGCATGCTTCTCTTCTATTCCACGTGAAATTCAGTCTATCCCCAGAGTGGTCACTAGGCATACATTATCACCTCTTCTCTTTCCACTAACATGACCATAAAAAGCCATTTTCTTTGTTTCTCTACTCAGGCCTACTTCCTCAGAGAGTTGAGCTCTAACCACCTGCAATTCTTTCCAAACCATTAAATATACATACATATGTGTGTGTGTGTGTGTGTGTGTGTATATATATATATATATATATATATATATATATATACATATACACATACATATACATACATACACACACATAGAGAGAAATAGGTTTCTCTCTATATACAGAGAGCAGTTTCTATTTATGTATATATATATAGAGGGGTTTGTATATTTAATGGTTTGGAAAGAGTTGCAAGTGGTTAAAGCAACTCTCTATATATTATATACAAAATCTATTATGATATAATAGACAATGTTAGTGTGCAATTAGTAATGCATAATATTTATACATTACATGATTAAATATATATTACATTGAACCTATACATTATATATTATATTTAATGTAATATGTTCCATTAAACTAAATAAATATATATAAGATACATTAATATATATTTACTAGGACTCATACTAATTTTAATTCTAAACCCAACCAGGAGGCATCCACATTTACAGGGCAATAAAGAAAGAAGAGGTAATTTAAAAAGCAAAAGGGGCATATACAATTTTGAAATGAAGGCTCTCTCTGAACAGGGAACCTCAGGGTATACTGTCAGGTGCAAAACAGGAGTATTTACCACCCTACCTTGGGTTCACCATCACCTCAAATGTGACATAACATGGCACTGGGTTTTTTAGTGGATACAACACATACATTTCTTCTATCAAATTTAAAGACAATCAAAATGTTCACGTTTTTTCACACTGATTTGAAGTCAAACCTATTCATTCCTATTCCTTACTTGCTGAATTGGGATTTTTTGTTGGGAGTGGGTAGGTGTTTGGAGGAGTTACTGAGTGTAGTCCTTTCCAAGTATTTTCATTCATTTAGAGATTTTAGATTAATTTCATTGTTCTATTCTGCTGAAATCTTTTTGAATTTTAATGGTGCTGACAAATATAATAGTTATTCCTTCTAGTTTTCTATCACCAACTAATTTATTCTGCATGTTAATATCTCCATGCCAAGTATCAGTTTAAAAATATTTGCTATGGAGATGAGGGGAAGCAGAGCACTATGATAAGTCACAGGAGAATAATCTTTTAACTGGGCATTAATTGACATTGACCAATTAATACACACTCTAGTAGTAGGGATTCACCACACTTCATTATACTTTGGATCATATTTAACTTAGGTATTTACAACAATACCATGAGTATAATAAAAAACACTTGTAAAAATCCAGATATGCTTTTTTGTGTTAATTTTCAGTCATTTCAATCTGCAATAATTTATTCTGAGTGAACCCATGCTGGCTCCCAGTGGCCTTACATCCTTTCCTAAGTGTTTATAAATCATGTCTTAAATAATTAATTTTTATCTCCAGTCTAAGAGTGATTTCAAGCTCACTTGACTGTAGTTAGAAATAACTATAGCCTTCCATTAAAAAAAATCTATTTTCGAAAGGCACAAATGCCTCTCCTATTCCTTAAAGATTAACAAAAGTGATTCAGCCATCTCTTTGGAAATACATATTTGAAGCAAGAAAGGTTGGGTATTTTTGGAATAAGCACTCTAGGACCCTTTCCTTGCTGGAGATTTTCCCCCTACCATGCCCTATACAAATTACCCTCTTCTATCTAGCTGATTTAGTCTCAGACTCCAGAATTTTACATACTCATTATCACCTCAAACTCTTTGCTAGATTAATAGGCCCACTGAGTCTCATTATATTATCTCCAAGAGGTCATCCCTGAACACCTCATTCCCTCCTGTCTCTAAACTACTGCAGTATTTTGTTGTTGTTGTTTGGGGAGGCTATTACATAAACAGAGTTTTAAATTATAGGTCAAAAAGTACACCTGTTTTCTTTGTTCAGATTGGAGGCTGCTTGAAAGGATGAACTCTTTCTTTTTCTTCCATGCAACCATCATGTTCTCTTATACTGATAGTGGGCATTAAGAAAAACTTGCTGATGAATGATAGTAATGAAGCCTTTCCTTCATTGTCATGTGGCCACACACCCAGAATTAGACATCTGTTGACCAAAAATCAGTTGCAAAACTGGAACTGGACAAAAAATCATAAATTTTAAAGTGGGAAAATGCACTTATTAAATAGAATCCTTGTTTTTAATTAGTTTAATTAGAATGCTTCATGTTGTAAAATGTATATATTCTCCTTAACCTGGATTAAATAATAAAAGAATTAATTGACCCCTATAAGTGAGAAATCCAAAGGCAGGGCTGGCTTTAGGTTAGATGGCTTATTCCAATGACCCAAATAATGTAACCAAAATCTCAGTTTCTGTCTGTTTCTTCACTTTGATTCTATAGTTTCAACTTCATTTTCAGGTTCTGTATTAGCTTTTTTGTTGCTGCTATAACAGGTTGCTACCAAATTTGTGGTTTAAAACAAAAACAAATTTATTATCTCACAGTTCTGGAGATCAGAAGTCAGGAAATGCATCTTTTACTTGTAAAATCAAAGTGTTCACAGGGCTGTGCTCCTTCTAGAGGCTCCAGGGGAGAGCCTGTTCCTCTAGCTTCTAGAGGCTGCTTGCATTCTGTGGCTTGTGGTTCCTCTTGAGCAATGGTATCACTCTGACTTCTGCTGTCATTGTCATACATCCCTTTCTTACTCTGCCTCTCTCTTTCAACTTTTAAGGATGCTTATGATTGTAATTGGTCTTCCCAGATAATCCAAGATAATCTCCTCGTTGCAAAATCCGTCTTTATCATATCACAAAGTCCATTTTGCCACGTCAGGTAACAGTCTGGGCTAGTATTTGGATGTGGGCATCTTTGGAGGGCTATTATCTTCCTTTCCACAGTCTTTCTTCCAGCCCTGATAGATTCACATTGATTTCCCTTGAAAACTATATTCATCCCTTCCCAGCATCTCCAGAAGTTTCAATCCATTACAGCATCAACTCAGAGTCCAAAAAATCTCACATTAGCAGCTCAAAGAGCCCAAATCACATCATCTAAATCAGGTGTGGGTAAGACTCTGGGTATGACCCATACTGGGGAAAATCTCCTCTTTTCTATGGACCTGTGAAGCTAGAAAGCAAGTTATGAGATCTCCAAATACAGTGGTGTAACAGCATACAAAGCCAATTACAAACCTTCTTCTCAAAAGGAAGAAAGTCAGAAGAAAATAAAAGGAATCCTTGGTACCAAGAAGTTTTGAAATCCAGCTGGGCAAAAAAAACATTAGTTTTCAAGTCTTGGGAACAATTATCTGTAGTTTATGTCTTCATCCTCTTGGCTGTAAGCTCTGCCCTCTGGGTTCATATTTCTGACCTTGTAATTATTTTTCTTTTATTGTTTTTCATAAGGGTACTAAATACTTGCAGCTGAGTACTCATAGCCTCTTTCCTGCCTGTAGAATTTTAAAAATCTAGCAGCCTTCTTTCATTTTGTCCTCTTTGTCCCTTTGAGTCCAATCTGGCAGTGTTTCTGCTGATATAACAATCTCAGGAACCTTGCTGGTCTTCCATATATGTCTTGGGTATTTACTCTATTAGACAGGAGACTCTTCCACAGGCCTTTCCTGGATAACTTCTTCTTTACTCCTGGCTTCTGTGGAGACAGCTGAGAGGATCCATGAGTCACATGCCTAATTTCCTCAAAAAACCCACTGTATGACTGAATATTCTGATCTTTTGATCTTTGTGAGGCATGAGCAACACGTTCTTTACTTTATCTACAGAGTATGCATTCCTAACCACAAATTTCCTAATTTCAGTGTGATTTATAATCTGAATAGGGTGATAATTTCCCAAATCAAGTACTGTTTTTTCTTTTTTTTATGTAAAGAGTTTTTCCCTCAGTCTATCTCTTTATCATATTTTACTGTAAGCAGCAAGGAGAAATCTGGTCACATCTTCAACACTTTGTTTGGAAATCTTAGCAAATATCCCAGTTTATCACTTGCAAGTTCTGCACTCCACATAGTAGTAAGAAATAACCGTGCTAATATTTTCACCACTATATAACAAGGACCCCATTTTGCATTTTTTTCTGAGACCTCATTATCAATGCCTTTAGTGTCCATATTTTACCAACAGTCTATTCAAGGCAATCTAGGCTTTTTTTCTGTTTCCCAATTCCAATGTCACCTGGACATTTTTAAGTATTGTTACAGCAGCATCTCACTCCAGGGTACCCAAATCAATACAAGTTTTCTATTACTCTTGTAATCAACTACCACAAATTTAATGACAGAAGACAACACAAACAACACAAATTTATTATCTTACAGTCAAATATTCAAGTAAAGGTTTTACAAAGCCCAAATCAATATATCAATAGGACTGTGTTCCTTACAGAGGCTCCAGTGAACATCTGGTTTTTTTCCTTCTCCAACCTTCAGAGGCTGCCTGCATTCCTTGGCTCATGAACCCTTCCAGTAATGGCATCATTCTGCCCTGACCTCTGCTTTTGCCCTCACATCCCTTCCTCCAACTCTGGCTTTCTGTCTCTCTCTTCCATTTTCTAAGGGCCCTGTGATTTCACTGGGCACACTGGGTAATCAAAGATAATCGCCTCATCTCATGATCTTAACTTTATAACATTTGCAAATCCCTTTTATCATGTAAAGTCACATTTTCACAGGTTTTGCGGATTTGGATGTAGGTGTTTTGAGGTAGGGGGTGGAGGGTATTTTTCTGCCTACCACAGGTTCTTCATGGGGATCTGATGGAAGCACCAAGATTTCTTTTAAATTAGTTCCTTTATTGAAACTCATACTCTTCCACAGTCTGAGGGGAAAAGGATTACTCCCAGCAGTGCCTCCATGAGGGAAGCAAAACTTCTCTTTCAAACAAGCCCCAGAAAATGTCTTCTTCACTCTGATTGGCTGAGGGCTCAATTTTGAATTTCTCATCATGATCAGGAAGACAGGCTACTCTGCGTGACTAAAATGATTCAGGACCCATTACCTCAATTTCGTAGTTGAGAAATGTGGAGCCGTAGTACCCTCAGAGCAAACTGTAAGACCTGTTATTAGAATAAGTTAGAAGAGATTAGGAGGAAGACAAGCAAGCAAACAAAAAACAAAAACAAAAAGCCCACAAATATCACCTAAAATATATCACTTCACCCCATGATTGTAAATTAGCCCATGTCAAATGACCGCATCATATTTACATTTGTATATTCTATATAGATAGCACATAGCCCAAAAGTCTAATATAATAATTGGCTTTCTTAAATGACTAAATGGTGAACTATTATATTGTCACATTCATGTGATTTGATCTGCAATGTAATAAAATTCGTAGCTTTATAATACCTTTTGACTAGATATTATTGTTTTTGCAAATATATTTCTCAAATATGTTTTAGAAAGTATTGAAAGTCAGATCATGATATTGGGATAATAAAAATAGATTCAGATAATTAATTTTCAGAATAAAAATAAGACCAGAATGCAGTTCCAAAATGGAGGTTCTGAAAGGAATTGTACACTTTTAATTTGTCTTATTTTCTTGGCCTAATATCAGAAAATCAATGCTCCTGATACACCCCCACCGCTAATACACACATAACTAAGGGTATATGTGATTTGAAAAAACTGAAAGTATAGATTAATGTACCTTCTGAACTCAAAAGTGTGTCTGGACATCTGCATATTCTATCACCAGATTAAACCTCAGAAGGGGTCTTTCAACATAAAACGTCTTAAATGCTATGTGAAGAGTATCAGCTATGCTAAACTATTTCCTGTGGCCCCCATTTCTCTCCTGTTTCTGCCTGATCTTTTGATATTCTTTTTTTGTTTTTGTTTTTGTTTTTTCCTAGTAAGAGGCTATGTGGCAAGTGGGCCTGATACCTCTGAGAGGAGAGATGAGGAGACACAGTGTCTTTCAAGTGTAAATCACTGAACTGCGAGTCAGAAAATATCAAAGCTGTTTCCAAGAGAATACTCTAAAATCAAGCTGAGTCATCTAAGATGAAGGAAAGAGTATTGGGGAAGAGAATACAAGCAACTTTCAGAAGCTAGCTGTGGAACCAAATGAGTATCTAAGAGAAAGAGAAGTCAATAGTCTTTTGTAGAAGCTCATTGGTCAGTGGACTGATGGCTTGGATTACTCAGCACAGGGGTCAAGGGCCATAGTGAAGAGTAACTTGATCACTAGAACTGCTATGTGAGGCTGAACAAGGTACCGTTAAGGAGATCTGAGTGGTGTTTGATTATCTGTTTCTGTATTAGTTTGCTGAGGATAATGCCTTCTATCTTCATCTGTATCCCTGCAAAGGACATGATTTCATTCCTTTCTATGGCTGCATAGTATTCCATGGTGTATATACATCACATTTTCTTTATCCAGTCTATTATTGATGGGCATTTAGGATGATTCCATGTCTTTGCTATTATGAATAGTGTTGCAGTGAACATATGTGTGCATGTATCTTTATAATAGAATGATTTACATTAATTTGCGTACATACCCAGTAATGGGATTGCTGGGTCAAATGGTATTTCTGCCTCTAAGTCTTTGAGGAATCGCCACAATGTCTTCCACAATGTTCTCACTTATAAGTGGGAGCAAAATGATGAGAACACATGGACACATGGCGAGGGAACAACACATACTGGGACCTGTCAGAGGGAGGGGCTGAGGGCAGGGAGTGCATCAGGAAGAATAGCTAATGGATGCTGAGCTTCATACCTAGCTGATGGGATGATCTGTGCAGCAAACCACCATGGCACACATTTACCCCTGTAACAAACCTGCGTAACCTGCACATGTACCCATGAACTTAAAACAAATTTGAAGAAAAATCCAGATCTGAGCAACATGGACCATTTTTGGTTTCCCACCCTACATCCCACTTGTTGAGGACATCCTATTACTGATGTGGGAAATACAGGACTTCACTAGTCTTGAGAAGAAGTTGCAACTCTTCCCTCATACCTACTATCTTATACAATGGTTCTTTACATCATTTTGGCAGGGAGGCAGGCTTGAATTCACCTTATACATTTACTGAAAGCTTAAGATTCCCTTCCCAGTTAAAGACCATGTTCACACAAGCCAAACATTTTTCATAAAATTTCAGGATATTCACAAACTTCCTGAATTTTGTTGGCGGAGACTTCCTAGGAAGATTCATGGACTGGGTTAAGAACCCTTGCTGTAGAACCCAGTCCTGAACCACCAGAGGCTTCACCTCAGCTAATGGAAGTTTTGAGTGTTTCAAGAAATTTGGGGGTAACCAAAGAGTTTCATCCCATTCTAAAGAACCCATCCATGTAAGCTACTTCAGAAGGTTTTGCTTTAGTGATCACAGGCACTTCATATTTTAACTTCTCCAGGACAGGAAGGAATGGGCATGACTAGGGATCTAAAACACTGTTGTCTGGTTCCACCATCATCATCATAGGAGTTTCCCTGATGATGATTTTATCCTGTATTTTTCATGCTTTCCCCCATGCCTTTCTTCTCAAATAGATGTTCACATTCTCTCTGCTCACAGCCTGGTGAGCATGGGAGGGTGACAAGAACAGGTGGGGAAGAATCTAGTAAGGAATGGTCTGAATCCACCGCTGAACATCTCCTTAAACGACAGAACTTTTACCAGAATGACATTTCCATTCATTATCCTTCCCGGCCAAATTAATTGGTTTGTAAGTTCACTTATTCAGCAGAAACGTATTGGCATGTGCAGAATTCCATGTTCTATGCTAGCATCTGTGAGGAGTGCAAAGATGGATGGCATACAACCTCTCTCCTCTCAAAGGAGCTTGAGGTCCCGCAGCAGAGACAAGTTATGCAAAGGAACTCAGCTTAAAACAGTTTCCTGAAAGGGATTTACTGTTCACCCTTCCTAAGTTTCCTGCTGTGTGTGTGCGTGTGTGTGCGCTCACACACGCGTGTGTATGGTTGCTTCACTTTATCTGCCAGGGACTGGAGAAATGTCTCTCTTGCTTTCCCAGATCACCCCCTCCATTACATGAACCATCATATTTATCATGATACTTTATAATTATCCATTTAGCTTCTCTCCCGACGGATCACAAACCCCTTGAGGATAGAGACTGAGTCTCACTAGATGTCCCAACTATTTCCTGGGAGCCAACAGAACACCTGGAACATATAAGTGCTTTTAAATATGTTAAAGAAAACAATTGCGAGAGAAGAGAGAACACAGACGACATGAGACGTCCTACAAAAGGAGGCCCCTAGCTATTATGTCAGGAAATAACTTCTGGCCTTTGTCCGCTGTGTGTTTCAGGATCTCGATTTCCCTCCCGTCCTAGAAGGGAGTTGGATCAGGTGATTATTTCCAAATGAAAAATTATATTGTAAATAATGCCAAGGGCAGAGAAGGAAGTAAACATCCTGGCCACCTCCTCCGCCTTAAACGCCCGCCTAGGTTTTACAGTCAAATACAAAAAATTTCCTGAAGGCTGAGTGTCAAACACGGTCGCTGCAAAACCTCCAGACGCTCAGGATGTTCGCAGGCTCCATTGACAAAAGTGACTTCCCACGCTTTGCCCACAGAGGGCATCCCTGCGCATTGATACGCAGACCAGGCGAATGCAGCTGCTGGAAGCCTCCCCCGTCCGCTCTTTTTTCCCTAAGCCATAGTCTCTCTGCCCCCACCCCCTTCCCGTGGAATCTTTGCCTGATCCAGTTCGTTTCCCTCCGGTCTCCACATTTTCCCTTCCAGCCCTACACTTCTACGGATCAATGTGTAGTACGGTTCCAACTCCCAGCTCGCACACCGCTGGCGGACACCCCAGTAACAAGTGAGAGCGCTCCACCCCGCAGTACCCCCCGCCTCTCCTCCCTCGGTACCCTCGGCTCTTGGAAGAAAAACCAACAGCATCTCCAGCTCTCGCGCGGGATTCTCTCTTCAACTTTACCCAACCGACGACATGGAACCAGCCTCAACCTTTTAATGCACAGCCCGGCCACAGGATTGCCTTCCATCTCCTCTTGGTCCCTCCTGGATGTGGTTTATTGATGACTTGCGAGCCCCTCAGAGAGCTGTCTTCCCTCCTCTGGCTCCCTCCGTTTCCTTGAGTTAGTTTTCCGAGGTTTTACCGGGGCTCGGGATCTCTTGGACCGAATGGAACTTTTTGCTGCCTGCTTTTGCTGCTAATTCTGTCAGTGGACAAGGAAAAAGGCTTCGAAGGCAGCAGAGGCGCAGGGGAGGTGGAGAAAGAGGTGGAGGAAGAGGACGAGGAGGAGGAGGAGGAGGAAGCCGAAGGGGCTCGGCGCGTGTGTGTGCATGTGTGCATGCGTGTGTGAGTGCATGTGTGTGAGTGCTGCCGCTGCCCACGACCCCTGGCCCCGAAGGTGTTGGCTGAAATATGGAGAATAGTCTTGGATGTGTTTGGGTACCCAAGCTGGCTTTTGTACTCTTCGGAGCTTCCTTGCTCAGCGCGCATCTTCAAGTAACCGGTAAGTGGTTCTTTCCTTTCTTCTCGTCGCACCCCCTTCTGTACCCCACTTCCCTTCTCATTTCATTTGGCGAGTAGTAGAATCGGGGTGGGGGATAGCAAGAGATTTGGCGTTTGCGCTGCCCCCCATTTCCTCACCGATGAGAAAAGATAGTTTTTTCTTCCCTGGGGGCGGATGATGGTGAGGGGGATGGTACTAGGGGCGCCCCTTTGCTGTTTTAAAATCTGATGTTTCACGCATTTTTGCTTCTGCAAATACTTGGGTTGGTTTGGAGAGCCAGCGGGCTGGGGCAGGTGCTGGGGATATCGTTGAAAGGAACTGGGTTGGGTCCTTAAAGCCTCAGAAACCTACCAAGTGGGGAGGATTGGGGCAACAGGGGCAGGCAAGGAGGACATCCAGGGGCTTTGAGGAAGTCTGCGCAGAGTGCAGATGGTGGGGCTGAGTCGTTGGTGTGTGAATACATCTCCTTTTGGTTTGGATTTTTGGACTTGGTGATTGAGAATAGGGAAAGGGACAGCTAATATGTTTTGGTACTTCCAAGGAGGGGATACTGAAGGAGGCACAGAGTTGCCAAGGAGGAGGGGAGGCGTGTTTAATTTTGTTTTATTTTTTAACGGTGAATGTAGTTCGCAAGCTGAGTCTCCATATAGCTCCAGGACACCTCCAAACTCCAAGTGATTGATATTCCAGAGAACCGGCGCCCTGGCCTTGGCACTTGCCAAGCACAGTTTCTAATTAAAAATGGCAAAACTGTTTGGGGATTGGATCTGGCTAGAGCAGGAGAAAGAGGGACCTGAAGGCTGGCTGATCAGGACTGCTGTAATCTCCGAATACGGAGCTGGCGGCTTCGACGGCCAAAAGAATAGAAAAAGAGAAAAATGACTCATGATAAGGTCCACTTGTTTTGCGGGACCTCACCACAAGTGTGGATGGGCACTGGGGTACAGTGAGCGGGCCTGGCAAAGAAGGAGAGGAGAGCGGCTGGCTGACCGTTCAGATCCCTTCGGAAACGACCTTTTTCCAAATCCAAAGAAAAACAGGCTCAGGCAGAGACCGGGAGTTGAGTAGGAGCTCCCCAGTTCGTGCCTGGGAAATTAACAGGGAATGGCACATCAATCGCGGCCAAGCCCCCAGGCTCCCCGGAGCCCGCAGCTCCAGCTTTCTCGTCTCTGCTAAGTGCTGCATGGCCAAGGGTTGCGAACGCGAGCGGAAAATGCGCCTCTCACGGTCGCGAGGGATTCAGACAGTCAAGCGCCAAGGCAGCCCGAGGCTCCCCAAAGCTCGGCGCAGCCGCACGCGGGCAGGAATCTGCGCTTGCACTCGGGCTCAGCTCCTCATCTTCCTTCGGCCAGAGACAGAGAGAGCAGGCAGGAGGGGTGTGTGTGTGCGTGTGTGTGTGTGTGTGTGTGCACGCGCGCTCTCCTGTGATGAGCGCGTACTCGCATCCGCGCGTTTAGCCGCTGGTGATCCCTCCCTCCGTCCCTCCCGGCCGGTCCCCTCCTCCCCTGACTCTTCTCTCCCGGAGCTTTGTCCTCAACAATTACTCTCGCGAAAGGTGGCGGCGGTTGGGGGGTGAGGGGGGGGCGGTGGGCACCTCCGCAGTAATGAATAGGTGTCTGTTTTAAATTCCCTCCTGGAGACCCTCAAATGCTAGAGGCTGCGGGGAGGGGGACCCTCCTTCTGCCCAGAAGATTGACTTGGGCTTTCTATGGCAGTTTGGGAAACCTATGCGGACGGGAAAGGGGAAGTTCAGGGGGCATCCCTCACTGGGTAGAAAGTCTCCCTAACAGCAGCACTGCTGACCTGAAATGTGCTAGCTGAATGCACTGCATGAAGCAAGGTGTACAGAAATGAACAATGATGTCTTGTCAATTACACGACAGTATTTTAAAGCTATTACTCAAGTGACTTTTGTCTGGCATAGAGTGGGGGTAGATTAATACAGATAAATTTATGTGTGTTTTATTAATGTCTAAATTAATTAAATATTCTCTTTTCACTTATTTACGTTTCTTGTCCAGGGAGTCAGGGCCATGTATTACTGCTTCATTTTAATTTTCTCCTCAACAGACAGATCTATGCTTGAAAAAGCAGATGTAAAGAAGAGATACATACACACACAAACACATGGGTTATGTTGGTGGATAGGCTAACGCATCTAAATCTTTAAACTTTTCTACACTTCTAAATCCATATCTGTTATTTGCAAGTGAGTTGTGATGCAGTTTGCGCAGTTCGCAGGAAAGTGGATGGTGTATTTTTAAGATATTGCCAATTCACATCACTCTGGCCTTTGCTCATTAATCTGAGTATCACTTCTTTCTCTTAGTAATAATTTCCCCTGTTTAGGAACATGGCAGGAAACTTACAACAAGAAAGCATAGTTCACTCTATAAAAGGACCAGTAGGAGGTGCCCTTAATAAGGCCAAGTGTCTAGCTTACTGGCAGTGAAATTCCCATTCAGCAGGGTGTTTTAAAGACTTTGTTGATTGGTAACAAAGGATTATGGAGACTAGCACAATAGCACTGGGCCCTTTCCCACTTTCTAGGTAAAGTCTGAAGCTGCTGTAGATTTGTATGAAACTGTGATGATTTAACAAAGGACAGCCCTGAACAGTGTCAGTAGAGAGTGAGGACTTGATGCTGGGGTAGGATGATGGTGACTTTTTAGTTGGCTTCTGTAAGATGTCATCTTCTTACATATTTGACATGAGCCACAGGCGCAGGAACCATACAGAGTCTCAGGGGATCTCAGATAAGATAACAATTTTAGATGTTGGATGTTAATGAGTGAAAAATGAGGCATACATATTAATTAATTCTTCATACATGTTTGGGTTCCATTGCACTGAAAAAAATCTGTGAGTGTTTAATGTAGTCTGGATATGCTGAAATGAGGCTGGTCGCCCTCCCTAGGCGACTTCTCATTCCCCCAACCAAAGCAGATCAGATGCCTCCATGTGGGTTTGCTTTTGAGTGGCGGGAGTATGGCAGAGCCTGAGGGCTCGGGGTAGGCTGGCCGTCTCTCTCTCCTCTGTGAGTGCCGCAGTATAAATCACCAGTGACCTGTCAGTGTCCATTTCTCACACAGCAGCAGCTGCCCTCTGAGTTATAAAGCATGTGAAACGGCCACCACATGTGTTATATGTGAATATATTAGGCTTAGTGCCTTTGCTTTAATGCTCTTAAAAGCCAGCCTGGCTTGAGATGCTGATAGGCATTTTTTTCTGGGGAGAGATTTATAACTTCTCAGTGTGTATGACTTAAATTTATTCTCTGGCAAGTTAACCTGTTAGCAAACTTCCTTATTGTTTTCATTGAAGAGGAAGAGCCTTAATCCTATCTAAATTCGTGAATGAAGCTCTGCAGAAAGTTTCTCCTAGAGTACAGGATATTTGCAGGCTGTAGTATGGTTTTCTAAACCAATGAGAAGCTTGACAAGATATATGGGGAGGTGATTTTTTGGTGGGGAGGCGGGGATATTTTTACTTGTTTTTAGAGAGGGAAGTTGTGATACTACATCTTCTAAAGGACTTCCAGCAACTCAGTTATCTCAAAAGCATCTTTAATGAGAGGAAATGTTTCTCGCTTCCAGTTTCATAAATCTAACAGCCTAGGCTTCTTCAAATGCATATAATATGCTCCTGGAATGTTTGCAGCTGCACGCAGTAGGGTCATCTAGTATGATCACTGTCATTTGGAAATGAGCCCTGATTTAAATTTTGACTTCCAGACAAAACACTTATCTTTACCTGGTGCCGCATGTTTAAAAGCAGTGCTGAAGTTTCTGAACAGAATATTTCTTTCCATGGGAGACTGTCCCCTAAGATTACATTTTAAAGTAAGTGTTCTTACTATTTCTTCGGAGAATTTGCCATCCCAAACTTTGCATATGAAACTTCTTCTTCATGATTCTACCAGTAAAGATAACTCTATTTAAAGAGAATGCAGTTGTTTCCGGGTATTTCTTTAAAATTAAAATTCAATGTCCACATCCACACACAAAGAAGGAGGATTTCCACCCCCTCATACCTTCTCCTTCAAATAGATGACTTTGGTGTGAATTATGATAGCTCAAATTACATAAGGGCACTTGCAATTTCACTAGAGAATGAGTTCTTGCCTGATTACAGATCTTCCTACTTTCCATAGGAAGTTTCTGGCCCACACTACTACCAGAAACTTGCACCAAATTGGGAACACATTGCTCTGTTTTGGTATTTGTTACCCAGCTGTACATTTTTGAAGGACTAATCTACCTCAGATGAAAATCTCTTAGATGAACTATATACATAAATTTCAAGAAATCTTAGCTTTGCCTGAGGCCAAAGAATAACGTCACAAACCAGCTGAAATTACTTGATTAATTGATTAATTAACTAAAGATAAAAAGTCACTTGGTTCTGGAAAAGTACTGTACTCCCTAAAGAGGAATAGTCAATACTATGCACATTTACAATTCATAAAATGTAAACGTCAAGTCTTTTTCCCCCTCTTTTTCCATTCCTTTCTTATAATGCTCTGGAGGAAAATTTAAGAGTTTCATGAGTTGTCACAACAGTTATATCTTAAGGAATCATAGCTTGGAATCTCATTAACTCATGATTGATAGACACTCAATTAAAGAGCAACACAATGTCCGGTGAATTTTTTGGCAGCCTGCTGTGGGCTGCTTGCTTCTTTTCAGCTGGTTTCTAAGGAATCGAAACTCTCATCTCTAAGAGGTGTGGCATCAATACTGCCTCCCTTGACGCAGCCCAAGAAAGCCTTTCTCATTCTGAAACCAAGGCTGTGACCCACAGGCACTGTGTTTAATATGCTGTGTTACACTTTGCAAGGTCACGGGGATTTGCCTTAAAAATAAATTTTTAAATGTTCGTGCAAGCTGTTTTTGGTGGAGAGTTAAACTGTACTCTAAAAGCAGCTAAATAGTGTTGTTATCTTAAGACATTCTAACTTGTGGCCTCTCGGCCAATATTATTGAAGTCCTAGAGCTCACGATCTTTAAGAGAGGCAGGAGTGAGCTCTGGAAGATGATAGGTTATGCCAACCTAGTTAAGCTACTTTTTTTTCCAACATGGTGTTAGCAGGTTGGAATAATAGAACTTTAACATTTTTCAAAGTTACTACTTTTCAGAGGAAAAAACATTTCTTAATAGTATCATAATATCAGTAGCATGGCACTGACCCAATGTATTTAAGATATTGTTCTTCAAAACAAGATCTCAAGGAAAGGCCATGTTAAACTTGTCAAGAAGAAAGGATGAACAATCCAGATTATTTTCCCTGCAGGCCAATAAAAAATGTGCAAGATAGAATTCCATGTTGCATATGCCAAATAGGTAATAGCAAAAAATAATATGTAAAGCATTATGCACCTTTATCATTGCAGCACTCAGGTAAATGCAACACAATTTAGTACCACACTTTTTCTTTCTCTCACTCTAGAATGTTAATTCCTTATATTATATTTCTCTGGTTTAACACCATACTAACATGGAGAAATACAGGTTGGCTGACTGATGATCAAAATTATTATAGTGCTCCAAAGTTATTTGACAAATTTTAGCCTGAGGTTTAACAACTAAATCCCTTTAATTCAACTACTAAATAAAAGTGTTTTCTTTGATAGTTTAGGAATATCTGAGCTTTGTCCCAATGGTGTGGTTTAGAAATACATAATAATGCATAAGATTGAATATGCCTTCTTTTTCAATATTGATGGGAATTTGCCAATGGTAATACCAGTGCATATTGCTTTTTTATTAATAGTTCCAAACAACCATATTATTCACAGCTTTCATTTCTTGGGGGGAAAAGTTCAAGTAGGAAACACACAAATCATTCCATATTTATTGATCATATTTTTAAGGCTATTCTTATGGTATGACTTCTGTAGGAATGTTTCTCTTTTCTAGTAAATTCCGTGAGCCCAGTGTCTATGATCTACTTCTACTTCGTGCTATGCTTTAGTTTAAATTTCACTAATCCAAATTTTTTGACTTTTAGCTTGCTCAGTCATTTCACCATTGCCCTCCTGGGAGGAGGCCCCTTTAAGACCATTTGTGGTTATTATGATGAAACTTAAAAGGAGTATTTATTGCAATTTGGAGATTTCTTCCTGGTTCATCCTTTAAATATTGGTTCTTGCCTGAAGACCATCCCTAAGAGTATCTAGGACAAACATGTTCCACTGAATTAACTGAATCTTTAAGATGTTATCTGATGAAAATACCAACTGGTTAGTGAATTGTGTCCTGATAAGAGGACTTGTCAATACAACATTTTTCTGGACCATCTACAATGTTCTTAAACCTGAGTTTACATTTTTACGAGAGAAAAAAGAAGTTAAGCAGTTAATATAAATGTTTTTAACTCAAATCACGACATTTTTAGATCTTATTTTTCTACAGCCTTTTAGAAATATTTCTCCACTCACTTAGCTGCCTCTTTAAAAGTATGTAGAACATAATTTAATCTGTTCTTAATAGATACAATACATCACTGTGACTTCATTATAATATTATGTGATTTTATAGGGATAATTTTTGAAGGCATTGCATCATACAGAACTGTTTATTTTCCCCATCAATTGACCATGGACTGTTACTATTGTTGAGTTTTAGCTCTGGCAATAAAATATATTTTGTCTACATCTCCTGTTCAGCTGAAACTTCTCCCTGTATAAAACTTCCTCAAAGCAGTTCTCTCTTTTAGTTTTGATGCTAAGACATAGGGGACTAAGTTTTGTTGGGGTTGTGTTTAAAGTAGGAGAGGAGATTAGAAAACAGCACCTGAATCCCTCATTAGAGGAATATCTAATTAGTTTTAACTAATGATTCTGTAGCATCTGATATTAATTTGGATGTCATTTGTACTTTGCACAACGTATTTTTCCTTAGTAAGTGAGAATGTGGACTAGATCAATTCTAGTTATATTATTAGTTTCAACATTATATAATTTATTTAAATTATGAACTGTACTATACATATAGTGTTTGATGTAGTTAATAATACAATTCATGATCATGATAACAATAATAATAATGTAATAATAACAAATACCCATGTACCCACTAGCAGTTTTCTGATTTTTGTATTAACCCCTTGCCTTTTGTACAGTTTTTCCACATATGTATACATCTTTAACATGTTACTTTACTTGGCTGTTCTTAACAGTAATAAAATAAATATAATGTATATATTCTCTAACTTTCAATTTTGCTGAACGTTAAGTATTTGAGTTTCATCTATGTGGATTCATATTGCTGTATTTCAGTCTCTTTCTCTGATGTATAATACTTCATGATATTAATTAACCATAGTTTATCTAATCTACTGTTGATGGATTTTGAAATTCAGTTTTTTGCTATTGCTAGTAAAGTTGGCATGAACATTCTGATGCATGTCCACCAGCACAAATTTGCCACCGTATTTAGGGTGCATACCTAGGAGTGGAATTGCTGAGTCACAGAAGGGTATCTTTACTTCCAGGAGGCAAAGACATGTTGCAGTTATTGAAACCCCCACCAGGGGCAGATGAAAGGCCTCTTTGCTTCATGCCTCTGCCAACACTTGGTATTTTCATATGCTTAATTTGCCCTCATCTGGTAACTTCTCATTGTGGGTTTAATTTGCATTTTCCTGATTGCTTATAAGTCTGAACATTTTTTCCATTAATTCGTTAGCTATTTGTGATTTCAGCAAGACAATTCTATGATTCTGTTTCTTCAACTGAGCAACCATTTGCTTTTAGACCTTAGTATTATTGGTAGTTATTTTGTTTCTTCTACTAAGCAACCCTTTGCTTTCAGGCATAGATGTTGTCAGTAGTCTAATGTTCAGGAAGTTGTCGCCTAATACTATACCATGTTGACTCTGGCCTAGGCTTTATTTAAGCACCTTCTCAAAATGTACACTGATTTTGAGTTGGAAAAGACATTCTTAGTCACTGTAACATTGTTGATTACCCAGAGCAAGTCCTGTCATGTTAGTATCCTGCCGTATCCTGTTTATTGTGTCTTTATAGAGAATCATTTACAGGGAAGCAGGATGCTGGGATGCCAGGCTTAATTTGAGGCTCATTATGAATCCCCTGAATATAATGGAACTAAAGGATAACTGAATCACAGAGTAGTAATGGTAGACACCAAATCTGAGTTAAAAATCTTAATATGACCATTTGAATTTGGGTATATTTCCAACATGGTAAAATACATAGGCCCAATAACATCGTTACATTTATGGCATATATGACTGTGAGTTTCAAACAAACACATGTGCTTTGTGCACTGCCCCCCCCGCCCCCAATTTTTGTTTGGGTTTATAATTGTTTCACCTGCTCCCATGGGACAGGCTAATGAAGACCCCTGAATGAAATAAAGCCTCAGATGTACTTGCAGAGGCCTCTATAGTGTGTTGCCTTCTGTGCAGACTCATTAGAGATGTGAGTCAAGGCTGAGACAACTAAGCAAACCCTCTGCACCCAGAGTCCTCAATCCATTGTTCCTGCATCTTTTTTCAGTCTCATGGGATCCCAGAAGAATATAAATTAGAGAGAAAAATCTGCAAAGCTTTTCCTTTCATGTTGAATGTCTGGGCAGAGCTGATCCCTGCAGGACAATTTCTGGTTATTTTCTCTCTCTGGTTTGAGGCATCTCCAGGGATGGTTTGGTGACTGTTTCCCTTGGGGAAGTTTTCAGCAGCATATCAGTTTTGCTGTTAAAAATTTATTTTACAATTTATCTGAAATAGTCCTGTTCTAAATGTTCTTCCCATCACTCTTGTCATCTGGCTCTTGATTCCTGCATACCCCTTTCAGTGACACTGCCTCTTCTGGGCTGAAATGTGTTCAATAATTCGAGCTGTAAATCACTCTTGCCTCCCCATTTGGTCTTTACTTAACCAGATTATAAATATTTAGTTCATTTGATTTTTCCTCATACCTCTCCAGAAGCTTAATCATGTTTAGTCTTCTTACTTTAACTCACTCTAGTTTGTTTATATCTTTCCTGTAATCAAGGGGCCTAACTCTAATGTGCTCTTCTAAGTAAGCTCTCCAAAGTCATATATTATAAAATACAAATTCGCATCATCTTTAGCTTATTGTACAGCCATAGACACACATGTGGTCTCTCAAAACTTGTGTTTTCAGTTTTCAGGAAGGACTATCAATGCCTAATAAAATCATTGAGATATTATAAGGACCAAATAAGACCAAGTATCTCATTGAAGATAATACAATAGTTACTGAGCCTTTACCAAGGATTACAAATAGATGAATAAAAGATATAGATGTATTTCTGCCCTGCAGGGGCTTTTCCTCCAGTGAAGGTGACAGGCACACACAGAGGTAGGTAGGATACAAGGTAGAACAAAGTACTCACTGAAAAGGGACACAAACAGTTCTGCTCTTCATGTGGTTTTTGTCATTGGTTCTGTTTATGTGACAGATTACGGATTACATTTATTGATTTGCGTATGTTGAACCAGCCTTTGCAGGGACATGGATGAAGCTGGAAACCATCATTTTCAGCAAACTAACACAGGAACAGAAAACCAAAAACCTCATGTTCTCACTCATAAGTGGGAGTTGAACAATGAAAATACATGGACACAGGGAGGGGAACATTGTCACACACCAGGGCCTATTGGGGGGTGGGGAGCTAGGGGAGGGATAGCAATAGGAGAAATAAGACAGGCTGATGGATGCAGCAAACTACCATGGCACATGCATACCTGTGTAACAAATCTGCACTTTCTGCACATGTATTCCAGAACTTAAATATAATTTAAAAAAAACCTCATATTAATATTTATTAGTTAGTGGACTGACAGAGCCAATTCATTCATCCTTGTATCCCTAAATTGATTGGACCAAAAAGAGGCAAGGGAGTTTTAAAGAGTTGTCAATCATGTTTAAACCAAAGTATTGGTATGGTAAGAATGAGGATATTATGGTTTTGCCTACAGATCTGGTGGCCTGTTGCTGTAAAAACATCCCCAGACTTTCGTGGCCCTTTCTTCCCATATTTCTTGAATGTGTTCCAGGTATTGTGTTAAGGTGGCAATTTAGCTTAGAGCCCAGTGAAATAAACATGCTAATCGAATACCTATATTAACAAAACCACAATTCCAAATGAGATAAGGCTTTAAAGAAAGAAAATACTGCAGGAGAGGGTCTCAGACCGCAGATCAAAGACAGCTTCCATGAGAAAATGTGACTGAGTTTACATCTGAAGAATGAGTTAAGAAGGGGATATTTAGGAGGGGCAGAGGAGAGAATATCAGGTAAAAAAAAAAAGTGAGCTCAAAGGCCCCATGGTGGGAGGAAAGATTGTGAATTCCAAGATCAGTGTACCCAGGGCCATGAGAACTAAACGTAATAATGGCTTAGCTAAGGCTGGAGAAGACTTTGGGATTCTCTCTCTCCAATAGTAGCTACTTGTACTTGGTAGATATTGACTGAATAAATTCAAATGAGTTCTTATCAAGGATCTTTCCTAATCTCAGTACAATGATTCAAAAATTTCAGCAAACTACATAGGCCACCTTTTCCTTGATTTTTTTATTAGATGTGAATTTATGAACCTATCTATCCTATATGTTTAGAGATACCTTACGAGGTGTTACAGACATATGTATGCAACCGAGAGAGGGACTTTGAAAAGTGTACAGAGCTAGAAAAATCCAAGTAATTATCAATTAACTTGGTAATAAGTCACTTCTCCTTTGAAAGCTATCACTGAACAGAGGGAAACAAAACTTCACCTTTTCTATAAAAATAGAATGGCCATGGACATTTCTTGTTCCTGTGGCCTCCTTCAAAATGTGTGCCTGAACATGTTTAGTAAACCTAAACCTAATTTTTTTTTGGAATTTTTACAGATTATTTTCTCAATATGATCCTTTTCTATGCATTTTGTCTCTGTTATTATTTCTTAAAAATGTGAATGAGTGTTCTCTTTGCTTTCAGCTCATTTACATTTGCTTTCAGCTCAGTTACAGCTCATTTAGAAGTCATTGAGCTTGTAACCTTTCCATGTCACCGGGCCTGGAACTACTGTACCACTTGAATCGACCTACCATCTACCACTAGATGTTGGAAAGATTGTTGCTACATAGTCCTGTGGTCTTCGGTCTTGATAAGACGGGGCATAGCCTAGGGGGAAAAAGCATCCCAGCTATTGGGTTTGATTGATATCCTTAAACTCACTGGACCTCAAATTTCCCACCTATGAAATGGACACAAAATCAACCTCTGCTTCCCAACTCTAAATTGGAGGTAAAAATTACTCCAGTAGTTAGCTATATAAAATACCTATTCCAGTGCCTGACTTATAATAAGTATTTCATAAATGCTAGCTATTGTTATTATTATGTTAGTATGGGCTACATTTATCCTGAGATAATCTTTACAAATAGAAAATTTCACAGGCACAGGCCAGCCATTCTAGATCCTGCCTCAATTTTATTGTTGTGATTTTAGAGACTTGAATATAAATTAAGATAGTCAGACTCCAATGGCAATTTTAAAATCAATCACATCATGGTTTAGTGGACCCTGGTCCCATGCCTTTGCTTGATTTAGAGGCTCATAAGTTAGATCTGACACAGTGCAATACTGATCAAACTTGGCAGCCTATAACACACTTACTGTGGATTCTCCATCCAAACCATCCTCCCCTATTAACTCTTCCCTGGTTGACCACGTCCATTTTCTACAGACCCATCATATACTCAGCAGGCACACCTAGAAGCTAATACTTGCTTGGTTAACATGCAGTACTGGGTATAATTGGTCCTGAGGGTCTTCTCTGTGGAGGAGTGGCTCTCATCTTGATTTTGTGTCAATGCCCAGCCCCTCTTCATACCAATTAATTTAGAATCTCGGAGATGCGGCCCAGGCACAAGTATTCTAAAATCTCCGATGGTGCTTCCAACATGCAGTCATGTTTGAGAATCAGTGTCCTAGGGTCTTTCTACTCCAAGTGTGCAGTCCAGGAATCAAGGCATTTGCATCACCTGGGAGCTTGTAAGAAATGCAGAAACCTCAGGCCACACCCAGACATACTTAATTAGAATCCCAAGTGACTGAGGAACATTGCCCTAGATGACTGAAAGGGTCACATAGGGAGGTGATCCTTGCCTCTATTCTTCACAATTGTAAGTAATCATCTAGTCAATGGGAAACTGCCCCTACCACACTAGTTTATCTTAGCTTGAAGCATCTATCGCATGCTTTGGCTTCAGGAGTTGGTCTTATAATGGCAAATTATGCCAACATCAAAGAGTCTTCTGGTTTATGGTTAGTGGCTAATATATTTCATGGAGACCATGACACGTTTCATTTTCCTTGAGATTACGAGCCCTTGAAAATGCTCTTTGTGTGTTCCATCTGCCTTTTCACTTCTTTTCTCATCAATACTCAATATAAGAACGCACATTTTACAATGGTCTGCTGGTTTTCATTCTATATTTTCCCCTCCTTCAACTCTCTTTCCTCCTTAAAAATGCTCAGACCCAGGGAAAAAGAAAGACACGTAAAAGAGACACTGAGGCCCTGGGCCCTCCTCCTCCCTCCCCGCTCTGTGTCTCAAGTCTGATGCTGAGAGCACACACATGCTCAAAGTGAGACCCTGATGGGGGCGACCCCATACTGAACCTCGCCTTTTGATTGGGGATGGTCTTCAGGGCATGAAATAGACCAAGTGCTCATTTGCCTGAGCCTCTGTGGCAGGGGAGAAGGGTATAACAGAGGTTTCTGAGGAAGACTAAAGCTTAACAGGCAGAAAGCTCAGTGCAGGGTTTTGAAGCTTTTGCTCTGCACTGCCTGGCAGAGAGAGCAGCTTTAACTGGCGTGCTCCAAATCAGAGTCTACAAGAAGAGAACGTGGGGGCTCAGCTGCGCAGATTGGATCAATCTGAATGAAAATCACTAGTGTTCCTCCTGGGGAGAGAAGTTTCTGCTTAGCTCATGAACTGTAGGCCCTTCTCTGGTCCTGGTAGTAAATGAGTAGGGCTTTTGTGGAAGGTTATGTAAGGCTGCTGTTTTCTCTCCCTGCCTAGAGTAAAATTCTATTTATAGAGGGGTGAACTGCCTCTCAGAGAAACATGCATTTTATACACTATAGCTTAGGAAAGATAATTTAATAAATCTTTAAGAAAGAATTAAGGGAAGAGAGAGAACAAAATCCTAGGCAGAGAGAGTGGGATATACGGCAAGAAATAGGAGAAAGAGAAAGCATCATTGCTCTGGACTTAGTTACTGGAGTAGTAATAGAGTGACCGATCATTCTTCTGTGCCTGGGACTGAGGAGTTTTACAGGAAGAAGGACTTTCAGTGGTAACAATAGGACAGCCCCAGGTAAACTGGAATGGTTTGTCACCCCTAATTTGGTACCTATGATGGAGAGGGGAGTAGAAAGAACCCTGAAAGATTTTCAGCAGGGAAATGGCATTTTAGATAACACACTGTTAGCCCTATGAGGAAACAATTAGAGAATGGTAGCAAGGCCTATTATGAGGGATGTTCTAATAGTCCAGAAAAGATGAATATCTTATTGGAGGTTTAGAAGCAACTTAGATGGAGGCCTTGCCCTCTAATCTTACGGCAAAGTCTAACTTGACATCCAAAACTGAAGGTTTTTTTAACCAACTCCTTGGCCAAAACACTGTCAGAAAACTCATTTTTGAATCAGGTTATCTTTTGGACATGAAAGGATGATGTACTTATTGGAGAAGTCATGTCTAGTACTTCTGTGTTCCACTGTATCTAGTACAGTGCTGAATGCATATTGATTATTCAATAAATACTAATTACCAAATTGGTTTTTATATAATGATTATTCTCAAATTTGCATGAAATCTGAAGTTTCTTTCTGCATGAGCTTCACAAAGTTCAGTTCAGGATATTGTCAATTTCAGGGTTACTCAGCTTTTACTTACCTCTTATTTAGAGGTTTATTCTGTTTTCTTTTTCTCTCCCCCCTTCTTTTGCCTGATTTTTCCTTTACATGCCATTATTAATAATTTTATTGGCAGCATTTCAGAGTGCTTGAGAGAAATTCAAAATTGAGGAAATTCTGCAAATAGCAAAATGTAAATGTATAAAGTCTATAGAATTTGCTATCTCTTTAAGCCCCATTACGAATGCATATAGGGCATTTGTTAACTCGCATATATGAAAATGGAACAAGATAAAGTAGGTGAATAATTATTTCCTACATAATAATCCCAGGGATAGACTCTGTGTTCACCTTCAGAGAACCATTCCTGAAGACTTGAGTGAGTCTATAAGCATTAAAATGTTATTTTTGTAGAAGTCAGTGGAAGTCAAGACAAGATGATGGAGATTTAAAAAAGCACGTAGAATGAAAAGCACAAAACTTGTGTTTCAAAGCACTGATCAGGCAGAAAAGGACCTCGGCAGGTGTTTGAGAAGACCCTTTTCTACTGATAAGGACGCAGAGGCCAAGAGAAGCTAAGTGAGCCTCTAAATCACAAATCTACAAATGAGTTCCATGAAACATATTATGTACACGTGGGTGCAAATCTTGGCTCTACCAAGATTTAGCTGTATGACCCTCACTATGATTCAGGGTCATTTGTAAAATTTGGAAAGCCATTGCTGAATGGATGACATTTTTGAAAAACATTACACTCAAGGATTATCACAGTCTTTGGCACATATTGAGCACTAAACTGTTTCTATTTTTATTTGTTCATTCAACAGATGTTTTTAAAGGTAATGTTTGATACATCATATTTGTTAGCTCCTGTGGTGTATTTAAACAGCATATAAACACACTGCCTCTGTTTTAGTTAACAAAATGGTTGGAGGAATAAGACCTAGGCAGTGTAAATATGTAAGAAAAAAAAAAAGATGAGCAGAGTCACAAGGCAATATATTATTGTATTATTAAGAACCAAATGAGTGAGAGGTGCAGTTAGAGGAGGGAAAGAGAACATGATCAGAAAGCCTTCCAGAATGCAGAGGGATTGAGTCTGGTAAGTAGGGTAATTGGGGGACATTACCCACATAGGACCTGACCCTATGTGGACACTGTTCTTTACATGTTCAGGCTCTGGAAGACAAAAAAGAAAAAAAAAATGATGGTGATGCTTCACTGCAGAGAGCTTCTCAGCCCAGGCACCAGATCTCATCACTAGCAATGACTTCCCTGATCACTAGCCTTTTCTAAAGTGGATTTATGATAAGGCTAGGAGAAAAAGGAAGAGAGACGTGGCAAGGTCATCTGAGAAGTAACTTTGGTGGCATACATAATGTAATTTTAAAATAAAGAGGCTTTACCTGTAGGGCTTTTTCTAATAGTTTTAAGGAGGTCTCAGAAGCTCAGGGAAGGACAGATGCCATCACACACTGCATTTTGAACTTGGAAATCTAGTAGCTGAGAAAGCATATTTAGGCTCCTGCACTACTGGAATAAGTCTGTGCTGGAAATTAATGTTTTCATCTTTTTTTTTTCAGCCCAGCTGCAAAATGTATAGAAAACTTTGGTTCAGGATGCCAAAACTCTTTATTACTAATGCATAAAGGGTGTTAGCTAGTTCATCAAAGATCTTCTGTACATTTTGCGGCCAAAGGGCAGGTAGCCCAGCTCAAAATTTGCAACGTAAATAGCTCTTCCTTTGTTCTTTGTTCCAGAGTACACAGTCATATGAGGTTATGATAATTAATAATTGATAAATTATTATTAGGATGATATTGTTCCATGCTTATCTGAGACTTTCTATCTTCCAATGGCTTTTGAATCTTTTATCTATATTCA
This sequence comes from Nomascus leucogenys, assembly GCF_006542625.1. Taxonomy (NCBI): domain Eukaryota; kingdom Metazoa; phylum Chordata; class Mammalia; order Primates; family Hylobatidae; genus Nomascus; species Nomascus leucogenys. The sequence goes on along the minus strand of NC_044384.1, from coordinate 27,364,467 downwards.
TCTCTCAATACTTCTATCAAATGGGCAAAATGGCTAATTTATCTCACATGTGTTATTAGTGAGGTTATGAGACTGGGGGCCAGTTATTTATTTAAGATCACACAGAAGTTACCTGTTCTGGCTGGAAAACCTAAATCTTTTTTTTTTTTTTTTTTTTTTTTTGAGTCAGAGTCTCAATCTGTCACCTAGGCTGGAGTGCAGTGATGTGATTTTAGCTCACTGCAACCTCTTCCTCCTGAGTTCAAGCAATTCTCCTGCCTCAGCCTCCCCAGTAGCTGGGATTACAGGTGCCTGCCACCACACCTGGCTAATTTTTTTGTATTTTTAGTAGAGACAGGGTTTCACCATGTTGGCCAGGCTGGTCTTGAACTCCTGATGTCAGGTGAAATGTCCACCTTGGCCTCCCAAAGTGCTGGGATTATAGGCATGAGTCACTGCTTCCAAATTTGGTTTAACACTTGTACTCACCAGTACATATTGGACACTTTCCAAAAGCAGGACATTCTACTCTTTTATTCCCCAAAAATGCACGTACTAAAAAAATGCCACCTAGCACTCAGATCTTGATTTCTAATACCATTCTCCAGTAAAAGAAACCAGAGCTCCTCAGGGAAATAGCTGATTCTGGAACTTATGCAGAAAACATACAAGATAAGGCTGGAGCATCTTGGAGTGCCAGAAAGGAAGAAATTCTTTAAAAAAATGAAAAACCCACAATGATAGAGTATGTCAAAGGGACACAGAACCTAACTGAAAGAGCTCTCAGTGGTCAAAGATGCAACAATTTGAGCAAGAAAATCAATCAAGTAGTTTCCTATTATAACCCAAACTATAAAATAAATATCCATGAGTACATACTGACATAAATAAATAATTGAATAAAAAAAGGGAAGAGACTTAGATAAATCCCCTATGCAGAAGAATTCCAAATATTTTATATATATATTCTACTCTTGAAGAGTGGATAGAGTACAACCCATATCCTTTTAAGTGTGGGCTGTGCTTAGTGACTTCCTTCCGAAGAGTGCGGTATACAAGGGGGAGGGGAGGAAGTTAACTACAGTAGAAAAATCGGCCGGATCGTGAGGTCAGGAGATCGAGACCATCCTGGCTAACACGGTGAAACCCCATCTCTACTAAAAATACAAAAAAAATTAGCTGGGCGTGGTGGCGGCACCTGTAGTCCCAGCTACTGGGGAGGCTGAGGCAGGAGAATGGCGTGAACCCAGGAGGCAGAGCTTGCAATGAGCCGAGATCGCGCCACTGCACTTCAGCCTGGGCGACAGAGCGAGACTCCGTCTCAAAAAAAAAAAAAAAAAAAAAATCTGACGAACACTACCTCAGCCAGGTGATCAAAGTCATCATCAGCAGTGATAAGTCATGTTGATAGCATGTACCCCCGATATGATGTGATGAGGATGGCATTTCACCTCTGTGATCTTCCTTTTCCAAATCCATAACCCCAGTCTTACAATGAGAAAAAGAATAGACAAACCCCATTTGAGATTCTACAAACACCTGACCATATTCCTTAAAATGATCTAAGTCTTCAAAAATAAAGAAGGTGTGTGAAACTGTCAGAAGGAAGAGGATACTAAGGAGACTTAGCACAAAATGTGATGTGTTGTCCTGGGTGGGATCCAGGAGCAGAAAAAGGACTTCAGGAAACAATGAAATACATTCTAAAGTAGGGACATTAGTTAATAATAATGTATCAATATTGATTCACTGATTTTTATAAATGTGCCGTGTTAGTATAAATTGTTAATAATGGGGAAACTTGGTGTGGGATAAATCAGAACTTTGTATACTCTTCACGACGTATCTGTCCATCTAAAACAGCTCTAAAATAAAAAGATTACTGTAAAAAATACTCTCTTGTTTGATAAGAGTGGGACACCAAGTAGAGCTCTAATTCCACTAAACTTGTTTTTTTTTCCTCTTTAAGGATCAGAATGGCACTCTTGTATGGTTATTCTGAGAATTACAGACCATGTTTCAGTAACCTTTAGTATCCCTGCATGTTTCTCAAAGTGTGATCACATCAACACCACTTGTGGGTGTTTTAAAATGCAAATATGCTGGCTTTGCCTCACACCTCCAGAATCAGGTCCCTGGGTGGACATTGAGGGGATAGGAAACAGCACTTTTAACAAGCTCTCTAGGTGATTCTTATACACACTTCACTTGAAAACCACTTGGCTGTGCATTGTCCCTAAAAGTTAATAATGGTGGCTCTCTATGTATTGAGATGGTCTTTGAGCTCAGGGGATGATCTGGAGTCAGGTGAACTTGGGTTTAGATCCCAGGCCTACAACTTTCTAATTGAGAGAACAAGGACAAGATATTCCGCCTTTTTTGTGCCTTTGTTTCTTCATTTGTAAAGCAGGAAAAGAACACTTAATTCAGAGAGTACTTATAAAATCATTTCAGAAAAGCCATGTAAATTATTTACCATATTACCATATTTACCATATTACCACTGCTCAACAGGCAGTGAGCACTAGCACGACTCTACTGGTGTTCTATTAGCTTGGTTATATAAATCAATATGAACATAACCAAAATTACTCCTCATTGTTACTGATACTCTCCACCCTCTAAAACTTGTCTTTGGCATCCTGCAATGCTTTCCTTACATGTTTCTAGGAGTCCTAAGAGCTATGTCATAAACCGGTTATCTTCTGCTAGGCATCTTCACATGTCTGGAAGTCTGGTATGCTTGCTAGCTTTCACGTCCCCAGGCAGCCACCGTCTCTTGCCAGCCATCCTACTCCTCTGGTAGATTGCTGCTGCAGCATCAATACTCTAGAACGTTTCCAGTGCCCGAGCATTATTACTGTGTCCACTGACAAGACTGTCCCAACACTGATTCTCCCTCTGTTAAACTCTATCATACTGCTCGTGTCTTCCGATTTATAAAATCCTCCATGACAACAATTCATTTAACTAGGGTCTGTAACTTTTCTCTACATATCACTTAGATTCAGTAGGAGAAGGGCTGATCTGGGGACAGATGTTGCATTTCCTATTCCCTGTCTTTAGCCTTTCTGTCTCCAAGCCACCAATGGAACTTCTTCCTTAAGTAGTATTTAAATCTGCCCTACATAAATGAGTTACTGCAGAGAGATGTCTGTGTTTTTAGACCATACACCATAGGCTGTTTCATTGGGTTTGAGGTACACATGTGGTACAAAAATGTAGAATCATAATAATGGCTAATATTTATGAAATTGTATGGTTTGAAGTCATATGGTAGATGTTGCTTAAGAAATACTTATCGCCCACCCATTTTTATATTTAATACAGAAGAATATCCCATTTTAAGTAGCAATGTGCCAGCTCAAAGACTCGATTTCTCAGACTCCCTTGCAGTTAGGGGTAGTCATGTGAAAGTTCTGGTGATTGGCATGGTAATCAGGACACTCCTGGGGATTTCAGAGTAAGCTTACTCTCCTGTCCTAATTACCACTCGCTTCCTCCTTGTTGCTTCCTTCTTTCTCTGGAAAGTAGGAGTGAGGCCTGAAATTGAAGTAGCCATCCTGTGTTACATCATCTATTATGAATAATGAGAAGGAAATGAGAAGCTTGAGTCCATGGTGACTTCCTTGGGGTAGCTATACAACCTTGGGTTTCTTTCTAGACTTCTTGTTATGCTACAAAGTAAACCTCTGTTTGATTTTAAAACACTGTAATGGGGTTTCTGTCACAGGCAATACTCAGTTCAAACTGCTGTATGTTCCCATATTATTTTTTTCCTCACAGTTAAACAGTGAGAGAGGAACTAATATTATGTCCTTTTACAGACAGGAAAAGTGAGACACCAAAAAGTTGGCCAATTTTTCCATGCCTCCATGCTAGTAAATTGCAGACTTATGATTTAAATCCTGCTCCATAACACATGTCCTTAATTAAGTCTATGCTATAATTCCTGGATAAATAGATGTTGTAGCTATTACACTATTGTTATTTTTATTGTTGTGGGTAATTATTACACTATTGCTTTTTATTTTTTTGCAAGTCATATTAATTCTTGCAATGTTGTTTTATTTTTATTATTGTTATTCTCCTCTCTAAAAGAGGGATCTTTTTCTGTGAACCATTTGATATGTAGACACTTCTAGATTATTGAGTATATAAATAAAAATTCAATTTTCTGTTAATCATTTTCAAATGTCACAGTTTTCACTAACAAGTTATAAGACAGCTTCATGCACTTTAATTTCCTCTGAAGAAGAAATCCACTGCCACCTTATAAAAGACTAACATTCCAAACACAGCTTTAGAATGCTAATACCTTACCTTAACAAGCCAACTTAACTCTGTGATTCACATATGTGCTGCAATTTCTCTCCCATTGTAGTGTAAGCGAATTTCGCATAGCTTTGATGTATTGTGTAAATTAGGCCAACAAAGTGCTGTGCTATGTCTTCATTAAAATAGGAGATGGTAATAATGCAACCATGTAGCGTGGTCTTGCAGGCTTTGAGTTATGAACATTCAATAGTGTCTCCTTACTTGTGCTTAAGTTGGCATTTGTGAGCAGCATATAATCAATTAATCAATAACTCAATTTTCTCTTAAAGAGATGGTGCATCATTTAAAAAATTCAGAAACTACTGTATGATTTTATGAAAGGAGCCATTTCAGCAAAGAAACTTGTTTTAAAAACACTGAAAGTCTTTTTTGGGGAGGACAATTTTGCTTAACTAAGCCGAAAGTGAAATTGGATACAAATGTTTAGTCCCTGAATTCTTTTACTGTTTTGCAACTACTAGAAAGGAAAGGGCCAGTATGGGATTGTTAGTAAGGATGCATTGTTTTTACTCATGATTGGAGGTGTGTAAGTGGACCCATCTATGAATGCACAGTAAAAGTCAACTAATCCTCAAACTTACAGTTTAAAACTCATCTATTCTATTCTATTACTTACAAGCTTTAGAGTATACTAAGTTGCCTAATTTGTCTCACATGAGGTCACAGCAGCACAAAGTGATGCTTTCAGGGTGATGAAGCTGACAGTCACATTGAGACAAAAACCCGGCCTTCTCAAACTTTAATATACATTTCTATCCTTATCTTTATTATAATTTCTACCTAAAAAGATATATATGCTAATTATAAATATTCAAATATTACATAAATGTGTGAGTTTGACAAGGAAATTGTTCCATAGTCCCATCACTTCAGAATAAACCGCAATTTATTTGTTTTGTTCAGTCTTTTTTGTCTCTTTCTCTACCTGCCCCACATTTACTGTGAAATTTGTGGAAAGTTAATGTTTATTTTTACATTGCATTAAGATACTGAGTTGTGTTTTCTTTCTACCAAATAAGCAAAAAGGAATATTGTGGGAAAAAAAAAACCTCAAATATTTGCTTTGTTATTTAGACAACAAAAGACATGATTAAGATGAAAATTGTCTCTATAAGACAGATCACCTTCCACGAGAGACATGTGCTAGGCACGCCTGTCTTCTAAAAACGTTAGTTCCGACGCCTCCAAAATGTTCAACTGCCCTCTTGAACCTTGCCTCTAAAGTGCAGCCTGTGGGCCAGCCAACCTCCATATCACATGAGAGCATATTAGAAATGCAGAAACTCAGGCTTCATCCAAAATTTACTGAATTCAAATCTACGTTTTAACAAGATCCCCAGGTGATGGCTATGCAAGTCAAAGTTTGAGACATATCATTCTAGTAATAGCATGTTTCCTACTCAAATTTCTACCATATTCTAAGAGCTGTGAGTTACTCATGAATTAGCGATGGTGTGCAGGGAAGGAACCAGTATCACCACAGCTCATTCATGTGGCTTCTAAATTTCCTCCAAAGGGTTGAGTGTTGTGCTCATTAAAGTGTCAAGACCAGAATAACTGTCCAAGGGCTGGCTCACATCCATTCTCTTCATTTAGGTCATGGCACACATTCTCATCCATACCTCTGAAGTCCCAAGGCACTAAAGACCACATTGATTGGAATAATTATGTCTTCTATTCCAGTAATTGGTTGCTAATTATGCATGGCTTGATGTTATTTTGCTAATTCACATACACCAAATGAACCATGAGTTGCTTGAAGGAAAAGACCAGTCCCTGAGCTCTTTTCTTCAAGGATGGCAGTCCTGTTTCCAGACATCTGGCCATTCCCATGAATAGTGAATGATGGTTATTAGGTATGTTAGCTCCATTTATCCAACCATTTGTGCTTTCCACAGATCCAGATTTGATGGTTATGTCCCCCACCTGGAGCTGGGAAGTCATAGGACTTACTTGATAAACAGTCAACTTCTTTCTTGAATTTATGCCAAGACCTCATATATCTATCTCTTTATGTTCTATGACCACCAGCATTGGTTGGTGGCCCAGTTAGAAACAAAAAGATCGGAGATAAGTGTAGGACCTGTCCAATTTGCATCAAGTAATCTTTCATAAGTTCCAAAGGGGAAGATAAGGGAGGGTTATAAAATTTGAATGCTATAATAGATTTTATCTTGTAGCCTATAGTTTTTATTTTTTTTCTCTTAGCTTCTAAAATCTATGATTGAGTTTCTGTTTGGGGTTATTAACTCCTGAAACCAAGAATATCAGAGGAACCTTAAAAAAAATAGAACTTTGGAATATTAAATATTGAAGAAGAAAAGCTGAATCTTCTCCCTTTAGGCAGGTTGGGAGTGAGAGCAGAATCAAACAAAACTTTTCTTTGTTCTTTTAGCCCCCCTACTCCCCTCCTCCCTCCATAAACCAAAAGAGCATTTATTTACTTGGGCTGCATTATAAACATCTATCATTCTTTCGTTCGTTCATTCGTTCGTTTCCTTCCTTCCTTCCTTCCTTCCTTCCTTCCTTCCTTCCTTCCTTCCTTCCTTCTTTCCTTTCCTTCTTTATGACGGAGTCTTGCTCTGTCACCTGGGCTGGAGTGCAGTGATGGGATCTCGGCTTACTGCAACCTCTGCCTTCTGGGTTCAAGCAATTACCCTGCCTCAGCCTCAGGAGTAGCTAGGATTACAGGCATGTGCCAACACGTAGTAGAGACGGGGTTTTGCCATGTTGGCCAGGCTAGTATTGAACTCCTGACCTCAAGTGATCCGCCACCTCAGCCTCCCAAAGTGCTGGGATTACAGACCTGAGCCACTGCATCCAGCCTATAAACACCTTTCTAGGGATAAACTTTGTTGGTTTACCATCACATAGGAGACTCAGCTCATCAAGAAGTCTGTATTCAGACCAGGTTCAGCTCAGACTAATTAATGAAATTATGTAATTGATCGGTTCTGTTTCTATTTCTAGGGCTCTTATATTTTGATATGAGAACATGGAAGTGCCAATCAGGTTCACAAGGTCACCGTTCAGAATCCCTCATTTCTCCTTTCTCTCTTATCATGTAGCTGATGAAGAATAGAGCACACTTCCTTCCCCTAAAAGATTCATATTAGTTGTGTCTCGGACGCAACACCTCTCTTGCTCTTTGCTTCTGGCCATATCTTCTTTGACTCAGAAGGCTTTATCACTGGGGATATATGTCAGGCAGATATGCAGTTCTCAGAAAGTTTGAGAGCAGGGGATGTTATAGCCCATAAGGAAGGGCACAAGGCCTAAAAGGAGAACTAGGCTCTACTGGTCAATTAAAAAATATATATTTAAGCCATTTTCAGTGTTCAGCCAACAGGAAGCATTATGGGTGTTCAAATTGCTGAAATATTAACATACTTCCTCACTGATTGGTAAATATTTGCTATCCAGGGCCTCCCAATGTGCCCTGCTTCCTCCATTCTGATTGGTGAGTGACTATGCCAATCAGGTCCTAAAATCCTCCTTCTCAGATATCAACGTTGGCTTTTTTCTTAGTGACTTTGGAGGGCCAGATGTACTCTCACCCAGTCCTGGGACACTCTGATGCCCTTTAGCCCTTCAGTCTGCCATCTACACTGTGCAACATGGCACCCCATGGCCCACGTGCCTTCTGTGCTTCTCTGGCTCCCTGAGACTGACACCTAAGCAGGTTGGTGTTCCTTGAGTCACCCTCTCATGGCCATCAGTGAAAACTGCAGCTCCAAAAGAAGGCGAGGTCAGGAATCTCCACCACACTGTTGCTTAAATATGTTTAATATTTAAATACCACACATGTTTTTTTACTCTGTTCTGTGGAGACAACACTAAATGTCTTTATGACCTGAGAAATGTTCATAGAATAAATTGCGTATTATGTAGTGATTGGTTCTATGATTCCTATAAAGATTTTTAAAACTTTTATTATCTTACTTACCAAAGTAAATATGTTCAGTGAGGAAAGCATTTAAACAGGCATATAAAAAATATAAATCACTTATCATTACATGACTCAGAGTTAATTACTGTTAAAATTTTGATAAAAATTGCATGTGTTTATTCTTAATAGTAAATAAATTATATTGCATATACTGGCATAACTTAAAAAAAACTTAGCCATCTATTATGAATGCAATTAAAAGAAGACAATTTTCTAAGAGTTGGGAGGGAACTTGGAAATCCACTAGATTCATTTTCTGGTGAGGAAAACATTATTTATTACATAGCATTCTCCGAAAGATCCTCTAGCTTCCTCCTTAATACCACCAATGGCAGGTTCCACAGCCTTATTATGCCTCTGCCTTAAATTATTTTTGGATTAGTTATTCTAGAACTTTCTGTTCTACTCTTCTCACCTGTTGCTTACTCATTGATCCTGGTTTTGCCCTTCTTAGTATGAGTGGAAGTGGGCCAGGAAGGGCAGGCTTACAGGCAGTGAGGAGGGAGCATGGTGAAGTTGGTGGCCATTGTCTTTGATGAGCAAAACAGTCCTTGGTCATGAGACTGAGTGAGTTTCTTGGGTGATCCTTTTCACCTCCTACTCCCACTACATTTTTTCTTCAGGGACTTATGCTGGGGGACTTACGCCTTTTTTGTCACACCAGAAAAATCTAAATATGTAGAAAGTTTAAAAGAAATAAATCACATTTACTAATGCCATGCTTTTGGCTGAACACAGTTCATTTTAGGAGACAAAAAAAAATAGAAGGATGTGTTTGAAAATAAATTGAGTTGGAAAATATCTAGAGGTTTCTTCACTATCATATGGTATATTTAAACTTGTCTCCTTGTCATCTTCCTTGCTCTCTGATCTTGAGAAGATTAATGAGATGATGATGTTTAATGCTCGAATGTCTGGAAGAAGAGTACTTTGCAAATGTCAAGGGTTAGTGTTATCCTTTGCAGTAGTGATTGACCATAAGACTGTTCTCGTTATTGTATTTCATTAACTAATGCTCTCATTTATCAAGTATTGAGGCAAGGGAGATATAGTAGTGGGCAACAGACAAGATCCTTGAATACTGTTTAATGAAAAAGATAAGTAACACATGATTACTTATTAAAGGAATTAAAATTTAATTAAAATTGTGTTAATATCTCTGGAAAAAGGAATTCCCTTTTTCTCTATCTTAACATATACAACAATGGGAATCTTGGGAGTACTAATGCCAATTGCTTGGGTGGGGTTTATGGTCTGAAGTACGAGGGGAGAGTATGGCAGTGAAGGAAAGATTACTGAGCAAAGCTGAGAGGGGAGGAGGGATGCAGCAAAGAGATGCTAAATTGGGTTGCAACTAAGTCCTCCTTCTCCACTGTAGTCAGATATTACTTACGCTGGGAGGATGTGCTAATTTTTCAACACTTACAGTATTGCTACAGATCAGAGATTAGCAGAATTATTCTATAAAGGGTCAGATAGTTAATATTTAAGGTTTCAATGGTCACACAATCTCTGAGGCAACTGCTCAACTTTGCCATAGTAGCACAAAACAGCCATAGCCAATACATAAATAAATGAGTATGGCTTTGTTCCAATAAAGCATTATTTATAAAAATAGTCTGGACTTAACCTGCAGTCCGTAGTTTGCTGACCCCTGTTCCAGGCTCTTATCTCTTGATCACACACCTGTGTTTAGAACTTAAGGCATCACTTTATGGAATTGTTCTTAGAATATAGCTTCTTATAAGTCTATATATTACTTAAATTTTATGCATTTTACAACCTTTGTAATGCCTATCATTTTTAGGTATATGAAGGAGAAGAGAGAGATTTTGGCATGTGCTTAATCTGTTTATGTTGACTCCTGACTTTCCTCCTATAAACATCTATGTTTAAAATATTAGTACTAATTACATAATAATGGGATCTCCTCTTCGGAAGGACACTGGGAGATTTGATCTAATCTCAACTTCTGTGAATATTTACTTTGAGTCCCTGTTGCTTGTGTCATCCTGTTATGTATTGCCTTTTCTCAGCAGAGCCAGTCTTCTTTTCTTGTCTCAATACTGATGATGGTGTTTGTGTTTTGTCTTTGGATGGTTTAGCTAATCTAGTGCCTAAGTATGGCTACTTCTCCCAGTTAGCACAGGTTACCTCTAACAACTTTGATGGGGTGCAGAGAATCTGAAGCAGTCCTTTGAATGAGAACAAGCAGGAAACTTGCACTGAGGGAAGAAGTTGAAATTGGCTGTACATAGGCAAGTCTGCAAGTGTGATGGTGTGCTGTGGGAATTATAGGTATTCTTTCTGCAATTGAGGCCCTTCCATGCTGCTCGGAGTCACAGAGGTATTGATCAGAAAGGCTTTGTACCTGCTTCCTCTTTGTTTGGAGGGGTTGTTCCAGTCCAGATAGTGACATCTGTGAACTCACTAATAAGCAAACAGGCCACAGTAGTTGTGTGAACTTTGCAGGTTTTGGACCTTTTCCACTTAGAAAGATCCTGCTGTTTGAGACTGGGTTAAATCTGCTCTTGTCTAGAGGCATAGGAAAGTAATTTATGATCATTTGTGCAGCTGTACACCCTGTGGCTAGAGTTGAATATACATATTTATCTTGAAGGAGTAGTCATGAGGTGCAATCGGTTTCATTTCTAAAAGTATAGTTTGAGTGTCTTGAACTATTTATCCCCATTGTTTCTTTTTCTTTCTTTTCATGAACATGTTCATAATATTGTGGGTCTGTGTTTTTTTCTATTTCTTTTAGAATTGGTAAGTAGTTGTTTTGGGGGCTGGAGGCTATTTGGGATAAATGAATGGGGGACAAGAAGACAAATTAATTTTTAATCTCGAAGCATACCCTCTGTGCGCTGAATGTTGCTCTTTCCACCCTCAGAAAAAAATAGCAGGTTTCAGTCTATATCCTTAGCTCCCTCTGCGTCATTCTGCAGGAAAAATGATCCTGTCACACTTAAGTGCCTCACACAGCAGGTACTGAGAAAGTACTATATTATCAAGTCAGAGGTGCTGAGACGTACAAGTGGTCCCTGACCAGTGCTGATGAGTGACTTTTTCCCACTGTTTTGGATATAGTGACTGGGTTCTTAAGAATTAGACTACTTGCAAAGTGAAGAAGTTCTTTCTCCATAGCTCCCACCTCTTCATTGTCTGGAAGGCAGTGTGAAAGGATTAAAAAAAACGCTAGTCTTTGTTCAGGATCCTGGTACCTTCCCAGACCTGTGCACTGTGTTGCCCAGACATTATACCTTGCAAAATGAAGATAAGACTGCTAGTCCTGCTTATGTTCAAGGGAGGGCTGAGCATCAAATGAGATAACGCATGTATAAAGTGCCCAGAAAAGTATATATCATGATGCAAATAAAAGTTGTTGTTGATCCTCCATGTGGTGAGAAGGATCTGGCTCAGAAAGCACCAGTTCTGAGTGTGTTTCCACCTGTTAGAGTATCGGAGAGATTGAGAATCGCAAGTCTTTCTCTTAAGGTTACAAAGGTGTTTCATGTAATTTCTTTGTACAAAAAACTGGGAAGGAAATTCCTTGTCTCTCCAAGAATGAATTTGGTGGTATCGATGAAGAGTCTTCTCAAAAACTAGGACAAAAACCCTAAGAATGTGTTTTAGGTGCTTCTAGATTCTGTTTACATTTTACTTCTATAATTCTTTGTGGGTTTTTTTTCTTTGCAGGTTTTTTTTTCTTTGCAAATGAGCTATTGCTCCCCACTTTGGGTCCTTCAATAGTTAGATTTTTATTTGCAAATTGGCTATTTCTCCCCACCTCAGGTCCTTCAATAGTGGGAATAATTTTTACAGACACCTGACCATCAGTAATCTGGGAATGGCTGAACAGATTCGAAGTGTCCATTTCTTACCATTTGTGTTGAGTGTGCATGGGTGTAGGAGCAGATGGAAGAGTGGGTGAATAATCGAAGAAGGCAGCACCGGGGATCATTCTCATGGTGTTACAACGATGTCATCAAACACTTTGCAAATGGAGGACATCACAGGGGCTTGGCCTTGAGACCTTTCTCTCTCTGCCTCTCTGCTTGTAACATTTATTTTTTTCTTTAATTGTCAGTACTGAAATATATTATATAAACCAAATCTGTACTGAAATATCACCATGGTGTTTATAACTCAAAAGTGATGTTACTTTACTTGATCTTCATTGATGAGGCTGTACAGAATTGGTCTGTCATGACTATATATCTCAGAGAAATTTGAATGCAATTACCGGAGTAAATGTAAAAAGTTTCTGTGATATATACATGGGCAGGATTACTATGTTTGTGTCAACCTGAATATGATTGGGAAAATGGATTCAAAGGATTGTGGCACTAACAGAGTCTGACTTAATTTCCCTCATCTTATCCAAACACATAGAGCTAATTGCAGAAAAGAAAATACTTCCAAAATATGAAAATTCAAAAGTAATGGGTGATATTAAAACCAGTAATTCATTTACACTCCCACTAACAGTGTAAAAGCATTCTGTTTTCTCTGCAACCTCACCAGCATCTGTTGTTTCTTGACTTTTTAATAATCGCCATTCTGACTATGGTATCTCATTGTGGAAGACAGTGTGGCGATTCCTCAAAGATCTAGAAGAAGAAATAACATCTGACTCAGCAATCCTGTTACTGGGTATGTGCCCGAAGGAATATAAATCATTCTATTGTAAAGATACGTGCATGTGTATATTCATTGCAGCACTATTTACAATAGCAAAGACATGGAATCAACCCAAATGTCCATCAATAATAGACTGGATAAAGAAAATGTGGTACATATACACCATGGAATAAAAGGAACAAGATCATGTCTTTTTCAGGGACTAGGATGGAGCTGGAAGCCGTTATCCTCAGCAAACTAATGCAGGAACAGAAAACCAAACACCACATGTTCTCACTCATAAGTGGGAACTGAATGATGAGAACACATGGACACACTAGGGGGAACAACACACACTCAGGCCTGTCAGGGGTGTGGGGGCAGGGAGAGCATCAGGAAGAACAGCTAACGGATGCTGGGCTTAATACCTAGATGATGGGTTGATCTGTGCGGCAAATCACCATGACACATATTTACCTATGTAACAAACATGCACATTCTACACATGTACCCTGCAACTTAAAATAAAAGTTAAAGAAAAAAACAAGTAATAATTAATTCAGAAAGCAATAAGATTGATTAATAATTGAAGAAAAATCACCAACACGTGAGATAAATTGTTTAACCATTAAAAAAAATTTTTTTTTTGATGGAGAAGAAAGGAGTAAGATGGTAGAGTGTCTCAAGGAAATCATTGTATTTTTTTGAAATGTTTACACCAAATAACTATTTGGAACAACATTACCAGATGGAGATAATGGAACAGACTTCTGTAAATACAGAGAGCATGCTAGAGGTTGGTGGGAAGTGGGAGTCCAGAAATCAATAGAACTTTGTCAAATGTGAACTCCATTACAAAGAGAACTCTTTGTCAGGGGACAGGCCACTTTCTCACTGGATGTCATCTTGTTAGGGCACTGGAGAGAACATTGGTAATGCTGAAAGGACCATCTTTTGGCTGACTTAAAAAAAAACATACCAGTCTATCACTTCTTGAAACCGGTATTTTTATTTACATATTTTTATATCTCCAGCAGTTAGAGCAGTGCCTAGGTGCCACAAAATTTGTCTACGTTTGTGTCTATGAACGAATGAGTGGATAAAATCTGAGAAATACCAAAGTGAAAAGTGTTCCTGCTCTTAGATCAAAGTTATCCAAAGTACTAAATTGGACAACTTTTATCAAATGCCCAAGCAGTAATTTATATTATGTGAAATATGTTTAAGTAAGGAAAAACCCTGGATACCTCCTAAAATGTAATACTCTAATTTTTTAGAGAGAACATTAGTGAACGTTTACTAAGAGGTTTGAGAATGAAAAGTGTTTGTTAGTTGTTAACTCTTTTAATTCCATTTTACCCTTTTTCACCTTCTTAAAGGCTTGAAGTTACTTAGCAGCCCCAGGAAGAAGGCTTTCTAATTAGACCTCCTTCCCCTCCTCCCTGCTTCTTCTCTGGGTGTGCAAAGCAATGTATGGAGTTCATTTGTCATGGAATCATGAAAAAATAGAATTGGTTTGGAAATGACTCTTTGAATGAATCTATCAAGTTTCTGTCTGGTTTATGCTAGTTTCCTCATAGCGTTATATTTTGGACCTAATGGAGTTTCAGGACCTAAGGAAGAATGCCTTCTTAAATTTGGCACCCTAGGTTCCTCTCTGGCCTCTGCCTAGTCCTGGCTGTGGGTGTTACCCAGGCAATGCTTTGATAATAAAGAAGACCAGGCTGAAGAAGAAGGAGCTGTTTGCCTGGAAGGTCCTCAATTGCATTGTCTTACTCTCTGATCATGTCCTCCTTTTGATCAGCTACTCATTTGTTAGTTTTTGTTCACCACATGGTGAAGAAGGGGATGGAAAAATTACAGAATATCAGAATATGTCAAACAAGTTTTCAAAGTTCTGAGCCAGTGAGTATTGGGGTGAACAATGCTTTAGTTATGCCCTCTTCTTTTGCCTCCAACTACAAAGAGCTGGATATCTAGCAAGCCACCAGGGAAGTTTCTGAATGAGCCTTCTTTCTGTACTAGAGTAGTAACCTCTGCATAATACTAGACTCTGTGTAGCTATAGTGCTGAAGAAACCCTCTGGGGATTGGTTGTGTATTTGGAAAGTGTCAGTTTGGGGTGAAAGAGTTTATTCTCTCTTGCAAAACACATGTGCTGTGTTTGAGAGTCCATGCATTGGCTGGTTACCAGGGCAGTGTTCTAGGCTAACCTGTTCCACAAGGCACTCCCTGTACACTGGGAGTAGGGCTGGTTGGGTGTCTGTGATGACCTTTAGAGTTGACAGCAACTATTACTTGTGGAAATTAGAGCTATTTTCTAGTGATATATTATATAGTGGTATATACTACCTATTACATGGCAGTGACCCTGAATATATCTTTATGTGTATATAGGTATGCATGCAACAACACTTTTTGGCATTTAACGTGAGTGTGAAGCAATGCATTTGTATGATTTAGTTGTGAATGGATGTGAGCACAGATATGAATGTGCTTACTTCATCTGTTCCCTCACCAACCCTCTTTCTCACCTCCTAGCTTAGATATCAAAGTATTTTGATGGTGCAAAACCAAAGAAGCAATGTGGCTGCTGCACATGCACTGAATTTAATTTGTATAGCTCGGGGCAGCTTTGGGATCACTTAGAAGATGAAATAACAAAAACCTGAGATGATAAAAGAAGAGACAACCATTGGAAACAATTTATTGTTCAAATGGGAAATGCAGTGCATTTTGCTAAAAACTGTCCTTAACACCATTATCTTGTTAGGGATGCAGGAACTTCTATTCCCTCACTAGGTTTGATTGTGTTGACAACACACCTGTGGCTTATAATCAATGACCCAGCTCTCAAGCAGTGAAGGTTTGTTTTTCAGAGAGAAAGAAACAGATTTTTTTTTAAAATGTAAACACATCCAGAGGAACAGTTTAATGGGAGAAGACGTGAATTTAATAGAAGCATCAACCCCACTCACAAGGCAGAGTGAGGTAACCTAATGGCCATAAAGTTTTTTTCCAAAAAATGTGCATCTTTCCCCCTACCCTCAAATATGACCCTTAATCTAATCTACCTTCTAAAGTGACCAACAATGAATCTGAGAGTGTGTGAGGCAAGCCTCAAGGTCTCTATGTTCTATGCTGTTCTACTTTTGAGGGGGCTTTCACAAATAGCTAGTGCCCACAAATCAGCAATTTTTCAGCTGCTTATTAAAAATAGTAGTGAGTCTGGAAACTATAGATTTGAGTATATTCAACATTTCTACTTCTTCAGTGGAATAATTTTGCCGTATATTTATAATTATGTAGTTCTTCTGTGACATGTATACCAACTATTAGATTTTGCTTCATAACCCCACAAGGCTCTCCCTGTACATTGTGGGGGTGGGTGGGCATTCTCTTTTGACCTTTGGAGTTGATAACAGCCATTACATGTGAAGATTAGAGCTCTCTCTCTCTCTCTCTCTTTTTCTCTTTACTTTTCAGGAAAGCTAACCAAGTTTGATTTCATCTTCTGAATAATGCCCTCAATCAATGCCTTCCTTCCATCTGGGCTTTTGTAGACTAAATGATGCTAACACCTTAGTCGTTGTTTACCCTAAAACTTATCCTCTCTCTCCCTGGATAGATCACAGGCTTTTGCAATAAGAAAAGAATCACTTGGGATCAATGAAGCATATTTGGTTGCATCTTTTTTTTTCTTTTTTTTTTTTTTTTTTGAGACGGAGTCTCACTCTGTCGCCCAGGCTGGAGTGCAGTGGCTCTATCTTGGCTCACTGCAACCTCTGCCTCCCGGGTTCACACCATTCTCCTGCCTCAGCTTCCAGAGTAGCTGGGGCTACATGTACCTGCCACCACGCCTGGCTATTTTTTTTTGTATTTTTAGTAAACACGGGGTTTCACTGTGTTAGCCAGGATGGTCTCGATCTCCTGACCTCGTGATCCACCTGCCTCGGCCTCCCAAAGTGCTGGGATTACAGACGTGAGCCACCGTGCTGGGCCTATATTTTTTAATCTAGATTATCCTGTACAAACTTATAGAGTTCACTGAGTAGAACCTAAGAGAGTGAATATACTTTCTCAAATGGCTTTTCGTTTTTTACTGAGGATCTCTATTATTGGGACTTCCTTATTTCCCTTACAATCCAAGCTGAAAGTTGTTGGACATTTTTATCTGAATTTTTTAAGTCAGAGCAGCTCCTCCAGAACAGGTATGTTCAGTTCCAATTTTAGCCCCTCAGTGCTTAGAAGTATTGGGAAGGAACTAGGTACTGATGATGTTTACTTGAACTGAATATATACAGCTATAAATGTTATATATATATATATGTATATATACATATATATATATATGCATTTAAACAAAGCATTATTGATGAAAGGGGCAAGATACAAGAGAGATCTAAGATAACAGATAGGGCCAGCATTAGACTGGCTGGAATTGGTCTTTTGGAACCAAGGAAATGAGATAATTTGCCTGTAATGTAAACAAAAAACAGAAAATGTACAATAACATAATATCAACTTTGAGCTGGCCGTAATAAATTATCTTGACTGAACAGCCTAAGACTCTGCTGGACCCATTAGTCTTTAGTCAGAGCCAATCTTTTGACCTGGTCTAGAAAGATTAATACATGAAATGTCTTGTGACCTAAAATGTTCATTTCACACCGCAGATGAGGAGTTTTGTATGAGAGAAGGGAAGTTGAAAGGTAGAAACAAATGTGTTATACTCTTTTTTTTCTCCTTCTCAATATCGATTTCCCAGCCATTGCCCTCTGTCCAATGGCATGTCACCGACCAAGGACATTGACTTGTCTACATGTCATTGCCATCCCTGGAATTAACAATCTGATACATGGCCGAAAGGCTGAAGGAGCACCATGGGGCCTTTTTGGTCTTCTTGACCCCCCTTTGTGGTACGTGGCTGCCTTTTGACAAAAGAATGTGTTAGGAATCTTATTAAAAATAAACCCAGATTTTTAGTTATATATAGTCTTGAGTTCTATAGAGACAAAAAATTAGAAGTCAATGACTTTAGGATTGTGAATCTCTTTACTATGAGAGGAGCCAAGATATCAAAGCCAATCAAGAAGAGGGCAAAAGTCTGAGTGGACGTGAACTTAAGAAAAGTGAAACTATAACACACACACACACACACACACACACACATTAAAGATATGTGCAAGGTTAAAAGAATTAACAAACCAAATCTGCTCTATAATATTTTATTAATAGTATAATGAAATAATGAAATGCTAGTACTGGTTTAGCTCTTTGGAGACACTAATCATATCATATAATTAATCTTTATTATTCATTATGAAATTTCAAATAACTCTTAGAAACAAGATTGTAGGAACAATTCTTGGCATGCTGCTAAATGTTTAACACAGAAGTATCATGTCTCTGTGGACCAACTATGGGAGTCTTGAACCTTCATTTGACATTCTTTTCCTGATTCGGGATGTGACTTTGTGCAGTGAAGTCTTGTCTCACAATTTTAAATGGAAGTATAGTGGTCAGAAATCTAGTACCACAGCCTTTCCAGGATAATATTATACAAAGCAGTGTGAAGCATCCAATGGCTTAAACCAGCCAGTGTAGTTGTGAGGCAGTAGAATCATCCTGTGGGTTAAGTGTTTCTGGGAATACTGGGAATACCAGGTCAGATCCTGACCCCAGCCTAGAAAAAGTTTTATGCTATCAGGGTAGCTATTGGGGTGCTAAGTCACAGAGACAAATGGTAAAGACTGGTAGTGCTGTCGAATTTTAGAGAAGTCAAGGGTTCCTAGCCCTTTAGAAGTAATCAGTGAGAAAACAACACTACATGCTAGCCCGAAAGACCTAGATCCTGGAACCCACTGGGCTTTAATTTATTATTTGGGGCAAGTTCTTCTCTTTCTTGTGTTTCCTTTCCTTTATCTGTAGGATGATGGCTTGGACTAAATCTATTAACTATCTAGGGTGCTGTTTATAAAATAACTCTGGATTGTAAGCCTTATCCTAGATTTATCTTTTGCTTAAAAAGAACATTGAGGTCCTCAATTGGAGGAACACTCTGTACAATGGCATGTCATACATACTCCAATTAAGAGGTGCAGAAAATAGCATTTTGGTGGTAAATATGAATACATGAAGTAATCCTGACTCATGAAGAATGTTCAACTACCCAGTAAGTAGGCAAATTCTTCAGAATTTAATTGGAGGAGGAGGGAGGGGTTAGTCAATTTGTCTCTGAAGATTTCTGTTGTATAGTCAAGAATAGAAAGAATAGACTTGAATTTCTCAAAAATAATAGTATATTTCTGTGTGTGTGTGTGTGTGTGTGTGTTTGTGTATGTGTGTACATGCACATGTACAAGTTTTCACTTGCAACCTTCTTGCAATAGAAGAAAGTATGCTCAAAACAAATAAAAATATCTTTAGTTTCTTAAGATTCTGGGACAAACTCCCTATCTCATCTTTTACACCATTTATTTGTTTATTCGGGGATTTTCTCTGCAATCATTTAGTGAATATCTACTGGGGCTAAAGTTCCAGGCACTTTACATACGTCATCTCTATTAATTATATATCTTGTCTTCTTCAGCACTTAGCACATACTTTCAATAAATAGATGCTCAGTTAATATTTATTAGAATACATGAAGTAGTAGCAAAACAATATTCAAAGATGCAAAGGTGTAAAAGCTGAGGAAGGGAAGGGGATAAGATGTAATGTGGTTAACATGAAGTCAGTGCAAAGCCATCAAAACCGTGCGTGGAGTGCTCAGGTGGTCAGGTCAGACCTTCCAGCAGTGGCTACATCTGATGCCTATCTCCCATTGTTTCTATACAGGTATCATTAATAGAAGATAATCTCTTTCTTTAGGCATAAAACCCTTTTGAGAAAAGCGCTGACTGTTCCTATTGCAATGCTCTTTGAGTGAGCAATTTCACTTAGAAAAATTGTATAAACAAGTGCTTAACTTCAGCTTTTTTTTCTTCTCTAATTGATCTAAATGTGAAGTTAAATTAGCTGCTGATGAACAGTTCCTATGCTGTTAAGATTATGATTTTTCCAGAAGAGAGGAACCAGCCTACATTACTATCCTGAGCACTTTTCATTCAAAACTTTAATGGATCACTTAGAAGCATGGCCAGTTGGTCTTTTTCTAATGGTGACAAGTAAAGTGCACATCAGCTTGTTATTAGAGGAGTTTATTTACAAGGATTCTACAGGTTAATATTCCCTTAAGTAATTTTGCTCATGAATCTCCAAGAATGGCCATGTGCTGTCACATTGCTATGTTTTTCATTGTTAGTAAGCCCCTGAAAAAGCCAGAACAACCATGGTGATTTCACTGCTAGCATTTAGATATTGTTGCCTTTTGTCTGAGAATCTGACTTACGTATTTATCCTGTCTTAAATAATAGTGAAAACAGTCTTTGCCACCCATTGCAACAATTATGCGTTTTTTTTATAGGAACTGCAAAAACCAAACAAAACAACAGAAAAAAAAAAAAACCATTAAGCCACTTTTTTTTTTTTTCTTGAGACAGAGTCTCACCCTGTTGCCCAGGATAAAGGATAAAGTGCAGTGACACAATCTTGGCTCACCACAGATTCTGCCTCCCGGGTCCAAGCAATTCTCATGCCTCAGCCACCTGAGTTGCTGGGATTACATGCATGCACCACCACTAATTTTTGTATTTTTAGTAGAAATGGGGTTTTGACATGTTGGCCAGGCTGGTCTCACACTCCTGACCTCAAGTGATTCCCCTGCCTCGCCCTCCCAAAATGCTAGGATTATAGGTATGAGCCACTGCGCCTGGCCAAGCCATTTCTTTTCTTTTTTCCTTGGTTTTCTGGGATTCCTCAAGACCTGATTTCAAGAATTCTGGAATCTGTATTTTCATATAGACTATTTGTGAACCAACAATAATTGTTTTAAAAGGAATAGATTAACTAGGGACTCCAGGTGAATTTAGGAGGATAAATCTAAGCCACTCATGCTTATTTAGGAAAGTGAATGTCTTTACTTATTTTCATAATTATCCCAATGGAAATAATTAACTGAATTTGGTTAGAAACTGAGAACACTACAAAGCAGGCATCTAACTAATGGAGACAATCTCTAAAGACAAAAAAAAAAAACTAGAATTTTACAGTGAGAAGATTTGGGAAAATGACATAATGTCCTAACTTAAGCATCCTTACATTGTAATCCAACAAGCCTTTGCTGAGCACCTTCTCTACATGCAGGAACTATAAGTAACATAAGACAAATATATACAGTGGACTTCACAC
The DNA here is from genome assembly GCF_006542625.1 of Nomascus leucogenys. NCBI lineage: Eukaryota > Metazoa > Chordata > Mammalia > Primates > Hylobatidae > Nomascus > Nomascus leucogenys. The sequence goes on along the minus strand of NC_044384.1, from coordinate 27,343,287 downwards.
TTCAGGGAGTATAATCTTGTTTGTGAGGCAAGATATATAGCCACGAAAACCAGAATTATTTAAAATATATTTACTTTTTTTTGAGAGAGAGAGAGAAAATCTCACACTGTTGCACAAGCTGGAGTGCATTTGTACAATCATGGCTCACTGCAACCTCTACTTCCCAGGTTCAAATGATCCCCTCACTTCAGCCACCCAAGAAGCTGAGATTACAGGTGCACACCACCATGCCCAGCTAGCTTTTTGTATTTTTTGTAGATATGGGGTTTTGTCATGTAGCCCAGGCTGTTCTGGAACTCTTGGGATCAAGCAGTCCTCCCGCCTCAGCCTCCCAAGGTGCTAAGATTACAGGTGTGAGCCACTGAGCCTGGCTTAAATATATATACTATTTTAATATAATCATGTTACAGTATGATTATTCTCTTAGCAATAGACTCCTTCTCCTCTTCAGAGAGAAAAATATTGAATTTTGGTTTCTATAGCGAGTTTTGTGTACATGCCCTTGTTGTAGGAAAGGTAAAGTATAGGTATAAACCAGTTTATTTGGGGACAGAAAAATGAATGAAATTGCTTAAAGCATCTTATGTCTCATTATTAAAGCCATCAAATATTGCGTAGCAAACCTCTCTCAGGTGCCATGGGAAATGTGATGTTTCATTTAAATGTTTCTTATTCACAGACTCATTTAGCTTTATTTTCCCTCTGTCTCAATTTTTCCTAGGTTGATTTGAGATGCAATGCTACAAATGATGACCTTGCTACAAAAGCACAATTTTTTTTTTTTCAAAAACAGGTTGGATACATGCCTATTGCTTAGTGAGAAATCAAAGTATAGTAGAGAGAGTTGAGGCTTTGGCATCTAAAAGATCTGATTTTAAATCCAGGCTCTTCTGCTTATTAGCTCTGTGATCTTAGTATGGTTACTTAGCCTGGGGACTTTTGCCCAGTAAAATTATTTCCCTTGTAGGAAACACTTATGACCACGTATTTAATGTGTTCTGTTGTTCAACACTGTCCTCTCCACTGCCATGCTTGTTATGACTGTTTTCAGCTATAATTAATATTCGCGGTAATGGCCCTTTAATTCACTTTCCTAGCTGCAAAGAGTTTATTTAATATTTGTGCATCACTTAATGGCAAAAAGTCTTTCCAATAATTTTTGTTATCTTTCTTCCACTACTTGCAGTGTAGGAAATGAGCACTTAACCAAAAGTTGAGAGTTATTTAGCTTCAGCTTAGTTGTTAGGTCTCTGGATAATTTAGTGGTAGATTGAACAGTCTGAAGCAGCTTAGGAATCTGGTACTTTGGCTTGAAGTTCCACCAGAAGTTAGGAATCTCTGTCTTGGACACTTGACTTGAAACCTTCTTGAGGTCCTCACATTTATATAATGTCCCTGCCCTAGTCTGTTTGTGCTGCTATAACAGTATACCTGAGACTGGGTAATTTATAAGAATAGAAATTGATTTCTCATAGTTTTGGAGGCTGGGAAGTTCAAGAGCAAGGTACTAGTAGCTTTGGTGACTGGTGAGGGCCTGGTCTCTTTGATTCCAAGAGGGTACCTTTTGCCACATCCTCAGTAGGGGAGGAATATTGTTTCCACACATAGAAGAAGATGAAAAGGCAAAATGGACCTAAGCTAGTTCCCTCCAGCCCTTTTATAAGGCACTAATCCATTCATGATGGAGGATCCCTCATGACCTAGTCACTTCCCCAAAAGCCTTACCTCTTACTGTCACCACAATAAGGATTAAGTTTCAACATGTATTTTAGAGGCGTGACATTCAAACTATACCAGTCCCCTAGAATAAAGTTTCTACTCTGAGATAAATGAGGTATTGTCCAAAACTATCTTGTAAATTAGCAAGATAATATATAATTAAATTTCCTGTTTGGTGATTCTTAGTATACCATCTTACCAGTTGAACCAAGTGTCTCTTTAGATTGAGCTTGTGGTACCCAAGCACCAACACAATTAGCAGGAAAAAAATTGCCAGATAGAACCCCCTCACAAGACAAATCTCTCCATTCCCCACATCTCTAAACTCCATTCCCCACTTTCTAAACATAAATGGTCATTTCAGTTGGGCACTTTGATTCAGTAGAAGAACACTGGATTTTGAGATTTAACCATGAGTTTTACATCTGTCTCTGAATATCTTAGGTGATTTTAAAAACTTTGTAGACTGTCCTTGGGCCTCAGTTTCCATCCTTGTAAAATGAGGATGTTGAGTCCTGTAAAACAGAAACAACTTGTAAGATCCATTCCAGATCTAAAATTGTATGAGTCAGTTATGTACATAGCTTCTTGCACCCAATGCATTAAATGGTTCTGCCTGTTCTTTCTCACCTGGCCATGTGGGGCTGCCCATTGTAGCATGAGGACACTGCAGCAGAGGAGAAATGAAAGATTCTTCTTTAGTCTCTTTCAGCTAGGAGGAAATAATCTCTGTGCTTACCTACACTTAAAGGAGCTGTTCTAAAGCTATATACCTGCCATTAGGGAACATACTCAGATCAATTTAAAAAAAAAATAACAAAGAACATTTTGGCATTGTAACCTTTCTTAGCAGCTTGAATACAAGGTATTAATTAGAGAAGGAAGAAGGGGGGCACTAATTATTTCTTAAGTGGAATAATTAGTTTTGCTGAATTTATAAATTAAAGAGCCTCATTAAGGAAAAAAATCAAATCATGTTTGAACTATAGTGATTTCACTGTGAAATTATAAATTGATTTTTGAAGACTGCACTTTGATCCTATAGTAGATGAAAATTTCTGTTTTAGACCATCTGGATTTACTTAAGGGACAGGTGATGCATGTAGTTGGTGCAGCATTTTAGAAAGAAAGGACAATTTTTTAGCATCTAAGGGTGCAATCTTGTTATGCTGAAAGAAAACCTTATCAAATAATACACTATTTCTAAGAATAGAGTATTTGGCCAGCAGGCTGATACATATTTCATTGGGCACAAGGTATGAATTCAACATCAAAGTAGTTCCAGTTGCAGAACAGGAGCAGGAGCAGCACTGAGGAACCTGACCCTGCTAGAGCTGGGCCTTCTATGCCTATGTTATGTACTCAGTATAACTCTACCCTAGTCCTGCCCTTGACTCGATTACAGGGCTGACTTCACTTCCTGTGTCCCACCACTGAGGGAGCTCCAGACCTGGTGTGAGGTGCCAGTGTCCCAACAAATTGGATCAATATTTGCAGATCCTCAACTCCATATGTTTTGGCTTAAGGGGTCTGCTTTCACTGGGGCGGCTGTTTCTTGTTCCTCTTCTCTTTACTGCCCTAGCGAGCTCATTCTTAGGATCTGCTGCTAATTATTGATCCTATTCTCATGTTATAAGACATTTTTAGCATATTCCACCCAAAATGCTAAAACATGACAGAATTATATCTTGGAAATTTATAATAAGAATTTTGAGTTAAAGTTCAGAAATAAAATCATATTTGAAAGTCTTGGAAGAAAGCTGTCTCCCTGGTCCATGCTTTGGAGAAACAAATAATGCTGCCTCTTAGTTCCTTAAGGAGTCACATGTCTTTGGATGAGGATCTAAGATTGACTCTGTAATAGCCAAGTCAAAGAAGCTGCATGCTGCATGCATGTACATTTTCATCTAACGTACATTGAGTGGTGTTCTGTGCTAAGTATACTTTCATATGTCTTAATATTCAGAGATGTAAAAATGAATAGGAAATATCTCTTGCTATCATAGACCACGCAGTCATTAGAGGAAACAGGCAAATAAAATCACAATAATTTATGTACTATAATGAAATTATTTAGAAAACACCAAGAAACTCAGAACAGAGCAGTGCCTTTCAAACTTCTTTTGACATATAATTGAAACAAAAGTTGTATAAAGCTATATTGACCATAACTACATGCAGTGACTAATATTTTTGTTATATTCTATTCTGTTCTTTTATTTTAAAATAAAATAAATGCCTTAATGAAGAAAGTACCATAATCATATTTCCATTTTATAGAGAACATTTTGGTAAAACTTATAGGACAGGTTTTATTGAGATAAAACTGGAGTCAGAGAGACCATTTTTGGACTATTGCAAGTATTTGGGCTAGAAACTTTTGGAAGTGAACCAATACTCTGGTGTTGTAATGATGACATATTAGAGAGATATTTTGGAGACAACCAACAATGACCAATTTGACCTGAGAGATTATAGAAATTAAGAAATTGAGGATGATATCAGGGTTCTGCCTTGGGTCTGTGGGTAGATTGATGGTGACTTTAATGGAGATGGGGAACACAGGAGACAGAGTAAATTGAATGGGAAGCAGATAGCTTGATGCCATTGTTACATAATGTGTACCTGTAATACTCAGGTGCCTGTGTGGGAGGCAATCCAGAGGTGCATATCAGTCACTTTTACTTCTGAGACTGTATTCTTCACTCTTATATTGTATGTCATTCATTATTTCATAAAAATAATATTACCATGTTTTAAAAATTATGCACAAATAAAATTTAGATTATTCCATAGTATTCTATGATATAGGCATATTAAAATTTATTTAATCATTTCTCTAGTTTTGCACATTCATTTCTAATTCTTCACCATGACACATGATGCTAGGATGAATGTCTTTGTGCTAGATCCTTCTTACACCTGATACATCCCTTAAGACAGATTCTCAAAGACAAAATTATTGAGTTAAGAGCATGAACGTACTAAAGGCTCATGATAGATACCAGCAATAGTTTTCCAGAAATGCGGTATCAATGTTTACCGCTTACTCTAAGTTTATAGGATTGTCCATCTTCCCATATTCCATGCAAGAGATGAGGTATTACAAGAAACAGACTGGTGAGAAATGTTATCATTTTTAAAATTGCATCTTTTATTATCAGAGGGATTAGTGTTTTATATTAATTATATTTTTATGTGATGGTTAGACAACTGTACTTCTGTGAATTATCTATTACATGATTTGCCAGTCTTCTTCCATTTGTATCTTATTATTTATCTCATTGAATGTTATATGGCATAGCTTATTTTATATTATGTAGCATTTGTTTATATACATTAAGTATATTATTTTTGTTACATTAGTGTCAAATAGACTTTCATCTTTTATGGCTAGTCTCTTCTTTTTATTTATGTCATTTTGAAATTTTGCAGTTTTAATTTTTTATGAAGTAAACATCTATTACTTTATGATTTCTTTCATGAATTATTCAGATGTTGTTTTTCTAAAACACCTTCCTTCATTTTCCTGGTTTCTCTGTGTTTCATATGATTATTGTAATTTTTCCCGTTTCTCTCTTCAATTTGGAGTTCCTGTTGGTGTATGATATAACAACATTTCAAAACCTCATCCTCCAAATCAGTCAACGGGCTTCTATACATTTACCACAGAAATTTTCATTCCACTGAATTTTTCTCTTGGTTTTTCTTTAGCTGGAACAGCACCAACTCATTCTTGTATATGTATCTAAGCAAACTCATCTGTCACTTAGCACTTCCTTTAAGAATTGCTTTTCTGATCACTCAAAATTCCCCTATCACAATCACTTATTTTCTTACTTAAAATTTTGTTTACATTATTTTAATATATTAAAATAGCATTTTAATTCTGTTTATTTCCTACTTGTCTTCTCAATTAGATGTAAATTTCTTATGACTAGAAACGGTATAGTCAACTTGTTTTTGAACTTCTCAATAGCAGCCTGACTCTGGGCACTCAAGGGAACATAGGATTCACTGAACTGAGGCTGAATGATTAATGTCACATAACCCGTAGAATCATTAGAGACCTCTGTGCACTAAGGAGTGACGGTTCCTACCGAGCTTCCTTCAGAGATTAGGGTGCAATCCTGGCATGCCTTTGCTAAAGCTCTTTGTGTGAATCATTTTGTTCCCTTTATCCCAGCAATAATGTAAATCTGCAGCAACACCTGAAACACATTCATGAATGAGTGATGTCAAACACGATGACATTGTCTCACCTGTAACCACATTCATGTGGAGACTATTCTCTGCAGTGTGGAGGAAGAGTCCACAGTTCTCCAAGGGTAGTTCAAGATCACAAAAAAATCCACAACAGAAATGAAGGTAACAAAAGCTTTTGTTGCTGTCCCTGGGGTGGCGTGGCAGGGTGAAGACCCTGTGTAGCAGGAGAGTTGACTGTTCAGAAAATACTCATCAGCTCTTGTTTTTAAAGTTACCAAGTCATCTTTTTATGCCCACATTTGTATGCATGATTCAGAAATGGACTTTGTTTCATTTGGAAAATTAGCAGAAATGCATGACAATTATAAACAAAACTAAAAGTACATATTTGCATAGTCTATTCTGACAATTAAACTACTTCATTGCATTCATATTTGATGAAGAGACCTTTCACAATCCCCAAGGAAAAGAGTCCATTTTTGGGTAACATACACAAGCAATAATAATGAAAAGAGAGACATAAACCAGTGTTTATAAAAACATAAAGAACTAATCTTAATTAATGGGTTCTTCAAATAATTAGTTTGTGGAATAGCTCTCTACATAATAATGAAACACATAACCAAAACTCAGACTTCTTGAGAACCAGAAGTTTTTATAGAAGCTCAGATGCCTTCTAGGATGATAAATAGTTCATAGAGCGAAGGCAAATTAAATGTGAATGGTTCACAACCGTTGCTTAAAATTCCCTGAAAAAGCAAATGTAGAGGATAAACAGGAATGCACTTGTCTGGGTGCTCTATTTTCTTGTCCCAATAAAGTGGATGTGTTGTATGAAATAGCCAGCAAGTCTTCATTTTGAAATTACACATTTTTATTTGTATTTATTTATTCATTTTGGAGACAGAGTCTTATTCTGTTACCCAGGCTGGAGTGCAGTGGCATGATCTCGGCTCACCACAACCTCTGCCTCCAGGGTTTAAGCAATTCTCCTGCCTCAGTCTCCCAAGTAGCTGGGACTACAGGCCCCCAACACCACATCTGGCTTATTTTTGTATGCCTCGGCCTCCCAAAGTGCTGGGATTGCAGGCGTGAGCTGCCGTGCCTGGCCTGAAATTACACACTTTTAGAGCAGCTAGTTTATTCCTAGCTTCCAAAGAAGATTCCATTCCAGGGGAACAGTTCCACAGTTTAAAAACACTCAGAGGATGAAGTGATTCTATGTAATCAATTGGTAGTGGTAGTAGTGTTAGTAGTAGTAGTAATTAGTGATATTTTTCAGGGAGGAATGTAAATTCCTTGAACTCGGAAAGTCGAATCTAAAGTCTAACCTAGCTAGACCGAATGAATTAATTATCTGTTTCTCTTAAGTAATTCATCTGTAAGGTTTTTTAGAAAATATTTAATTATTGTTGTGTAGTGCTTGGTTTAGTTGACAATTGTTTTCCTCTTTTAAAATTACCTCTTCACATATTGCTGCTGCTAGCTATAATAGCCATCTTATTAGTAGAAAAGAACATTTGTTTGGTGTATACTATGTCCCAGGGATCATGCTAGCATGATATATAGATAGCACAGATGTGTATGCATATAGATGTGTATTTTTACGTAGATATAGGTAGATTCTTATTCAGTCCTCACCAGAAACCTTTAGGTTGTTTCTAGACATGTAGCATAAGGTCAGAACTCAATATTAGCCAACATTAATGTTATTTTCCCATTTCACAGGTGAGAAAATAGAGGCTCTGGGAGCCTAAGTAACTTTTCCAGGGGGCAAAACAGCATCCAAATCCAAATCTTTCTGAACCGCTATTTCAGGACATTTCCCATCTGCCAGATTACCAAACAACAGTGATTGGGTTTTTAGGGGGTTTCCCATATTCAAAAGACCTGTATTAAATTCCAGTTTTAAGATCTTAACAAAGATATAGCTTTCATTTTTTGCCCTCAAACATGATTTTAAATTTAGACCTTGTGATGAAATGTCATTAGGGGATTTTGGTAATCCTCATATTAGTTTTTCAATCAGTAAATGATGTTTTTTCTTGAGTAATATTCCCCTAGTCATTTATTTTCATTCCTCTCCTGTTGGTCCAATAGGCCTTTTGTGAGCATAATGAGTTTTGAAAGAAATGGAGTGATATATTAATTAACCAAGCTAATTATCTTGGAAAGCCTTGATTTTTAAACCCCAAGGTGTATACATTATTTCTGAAAATGTGTGTTGGGAGATCTTGGTTGAGATGGTTTAGGCAGAGGGAAAGACAGCCAAGTAATACCCAGCAGGATAAACAACTTTTGGTTTTAGAAATTAGGGAAAGAGATTGTTGGGAATTTAATTGCTGGTGCTGTTTTGTTTCCCACATATAATTTCTAATATATTACAACTGCACACATAGTTTGTACACATTACATAACATGTATCATATATCAAAAATCACCTTTCACCTTAAGCTCAGTGTCCTCATTGAAACTAACTCTCCAGTCTAGTACCTATTACAGATACCATTACGGGAGTAGCTCTGGTTTTTGATGCCATAAATTGTAGCTACTTAAAAGCCAGTAGTTTAACTCCAATTTGAAGAACAAAATGAAGCAGAAAGGGCAGAGTAGCTAAGGTGAGATGTATGATGTTTTATTTCATCAGTAGCAAATTACACCGAATTCAGCTGAAAATGTCTTTCTCATATTTTCTTAATAGCACTTTCAATTGAAATAGACATATAGAAGAAAGATTCTTAAATGGCAACAGCTATTGATCATGTTCTTTGCTTCCTGTCTAATGTACTAAGCAGTGATTTAGTGCTTTGCAGCAGGTATGGCTCTGCCCTCCAGCAGCCTATTTTCTATGAGACTTACTGAAGGTGTGTGAACACTGATGACATCATGGACATCAGGACAAAGGATAAATGGATCTTGTGGGAAGGGAGAAGAAAAAAATTGGTAAATTGCAGGAGACCAGAGAGGAAGTCTGGGTGATGACATTTCCCAGCTCTTCAGGGCACAAGAATGGTATATTGTTTTCACATGTATTGGAGCTGCAGCAGTCTCCTTCTGCAAGGCCTTGCTATGTGTTTGGACAGAGCTACTACCAGCAGCAGAGACACCAACTTCCTTTAAGAACTTTCCAATGCAACGGAGGGCAAAACCAAGCTGTTTTGTTTTGTTTCTCTCCCTTCCTTCCTTCCTTCCCTCTGTTCTTCCAGCTTTAATGAAGTATGATCTACCAACAATAACTGTCTATATTTAAGAAGAAGAATGGGATGTTTCTATTTATAGTTTGTTCTGGCCTCATTCTCTGAGGCTTATTGCAATGCTCTCTACTCTTTCAAATATTCTGTTGCAATGAATGGGATTCTAATAGGTTACACCCAAAAGAACTCTTTTTCTCTTTACATTTTGCTTTGGATATGAAAATAATATACATTTGTAAAAGTTTAACAAATATCTAGTTTTAAAAGTAAAAAGTAAATGTTTTCCTTTGCTTGCCACCACCAATCATGCTCCACTGCCCAGAGTTGACCCTTGGCAACCCTGGAGGGTGTTTGTTCTTCAGCACGGCACACTCATCCGTGGGCATACTAATCACATCATGGTCTATGTGAGGGGCTCTCCCTGGTACCAGGCAGGGCTCAGCCTGCATTGCTAGGCATGAAAGTCTAGAATAACATTAACATCTGTGGACCCAGTGGGGAGCTTTGGAGGCCTCAGTCTTAGTTCTGTCACCAACTTGCTTCATGTTAGGTGTGACATTCAACTTCTCTTTTTTTTTCTGCTAATTGAGGCATTAGGAGAAGGCAACTTTTCATGTGTCTGAAGAAGACATTGGAAAAGACGATTTCTAATGTCTTTCCAGCTCTAAAATTCATAGATGTGCTATGTATCTTTCTAGTAATTTGTTGCTTTGTAGCCACAGTTCATAAACCAGGCTGTTGACACACAGCTCTCCAGATTCCGTGATCTGAGAAGAGAATTAATTTTTATTTATTATTTAGGTGCTGCCAAATTACTGTTTTCTGGTTGCAAATTAAACTACTATTGCAGAAGCATTTTCCTTTCTAAGTGCCACCTGTATTTTTTTTTTCCACGGAAATCTATACTGTACTTTGCATGGCTATTTCCAGTACTTTTAGAATGTGTGGGTAAAAAACACTTTGGTAAGAGTATTTCAGCAAAGATTTTATTTGGGCCATCAAGTTTCTGTCAGCTTCCTGCAGGTAAACTGGAGAGAGAAGGTGAGATGTATTCTTTGGAATTTTTTCCTTCCAGTGCTTTCTATTCTGCTTTCAGCAGCCTTCCCACGCACATGTGAAAATATGTAGGGGATGAGTATATTTTGGAAATGAGTTTTCCAGGCATGGTCAGGTCAAGCTGTGTGTTATTAAGTATATGATCCACATGGAAGTAAAAATGATAGCTTCGGCTCTAAGCTCAAGTGCATCTGAGACATTTTTGGGCAAAAGTATCTCCACGCAGTGGAAGCTTGTTAAGACTAATACGTATTAATAGCCAGAGATCGTTCAGGACCGAGGATAGCCATTCATCAAAAACAATGTCATCTCCTGGGTGTTAGTTGTGTATTCTCTGCCTAGTGTGTATAGGGAAGAACATGTGTATCCACCCTCCCTGGAACTGCTCAGCTCTGGCTGCATACACACAGAGTGAGCCTACTTGAAGAGTCACTCTGTGCTTCCATTTCATCTTGTCAATTAGTTCATTTTTGTAGTGGCTTATAACCAGAAGCCAGTTTTGCACTCCCAGCATGTATTTGGCAACGTATGCAGACATGGGAAAGTCCTACCTGCCAATAATATATAAGGTACACACTTAAATTTGAATTTTCAATAAACGACAAATGATTTTTAGTATATCTCAAATATCACATGGAACATATTTCTACTAAGAAATTAGTTATAGTTTATCTAAAATTCAAATTTAACTGGATGTCTTGGATTTTTATTGGCTCATTCTGACAATCCTGTTAATAATGTGGTAGGTGGAGGCTATGGAGGTTGCTAAACATTTTACAGAGCACAGGTCAATAAAGATTTATCTGACCCAACCTGTCAATAGTGATGAGATTGAGAAATTCTGAATTATTGTAATACTTTATATGATAACATAGTACATAGTCATGCAAAAAGCAATATGGATTTCAAGAGGAAACTGATGGCACTTATAAAAAAAGGTACTTCTATAGTAGGAGTTACATTTGCAACAAGGAAACAGAATAATTTAGCAGAAGCTAAATAATAAGTTAAAAATCAATTCTCTTGTTGGATTACTGAATCTTTGAAGCTGTGTGCACCTCCCTAGGTCCTCCATCATTTGATTTATTTTACAAGGACAGCGAGCCCCTTCCTTTCATGAAAGTCTGGCATACAATGTATATCGAATTGATTATTGATTGATTCAATGAATAAAAACAAACACTTTCTTGTATTGAGAAACTATTAAGTACTAATCTTTCACACATATTCTTCCAATTCAAACAAGGAGAGTATTATACCCATTTTTCATATAGAGAGACTTAAGACTTACATTACAATATGCCAGAAGTTAAAGCACTAGTGCAGGGCAAAGGTGGGATTTGGGTAGAGGATGTTTCTTCCCTAAGGTTTCTATGCTTTCCCTGCCACAAACAGAAGGCCCAGGCAGCAAAAGATCTGTAATAGGGGAAACATTCTTCTCTCTATGAGGATCCTGTGTCAGATCTTCAGGTTGTTGGCTCTCCCGCAAACATTTCTTCCGTGAATGTATTTCTGTTCTTTCCCCATTTCTCAGTAATGAAACAGTGACTGCATATCCCTTTGGAGGTAGGTGGATCTATTTCCAAAGCTCTACCTGCTGGGAGACATCCACTACCTTCTCATGCTGCTTCTGTCAATCGTCTGGTGAGCACACCAGGATGGGCACAGAAGGGACAGCTGTTGAGAGTCTTGGGCTCCTGGGGAGCCTGGCAGAGGCTTACCCTGCCTACAGACACTCCAATTTAGTAGCAATCGTTGGACATTTTTACCCCAATAAATTTTAAAATAAAGAAGCTTGCATCATTTATTTTAAATTTATGGGTAGGATTTCACACTATAGTCATTTGCGTTTGCTGAGTGGAATGCCTTCCACCTTTTATGCTACTTTGCAGTCTGAAGAAATCCAGGTTGGCATTTGCTCTTGTCACATGCTGGAGTGCACAGGGCTCCAAGGAAACTCATGGTCTCTTAGGATGAAGGAAAGGGAAGAAATGCAGCATCCTGAGTCCCAGGCAACAGTTTTGTGGCCAAGCATCATGGCTACTTGTCACATTAGGCAAATATTAGTTATTCCTCATATCCATCTTTTTTCCCAGATCACCTAAGTCAGAAATTGCCAGTTGTATTCATTATTACACTTCCCTCAGCATACTACACTCTCTTATACATAGAGAACATTGAGTGTATTAGCACTTGGAGTTTATACAGCCAATTTTGCAGAAGTTTGTCCCCTCCATTACCAAAAGTCTTACCATCATCTTGCCTTTCACATCCATGTAAGAGTAGAACATCTTGTTACAGATTTTTTTTTGTGTGTGTACATGTGTATAATATTGTACACACGTTTAGGCTTCTACATTCATATATGCTATCATCTGGTTCTCAAACCAAAATTATAAAGTAATATTTCCATTTTGAAGATGAGGGAACAGAAACTTAGTATATAAACAGGCACATCCCCAAGCTGCGATAGTTTATAAGAGGCAGGATCAACTTGGAACCTATAATCTCTTGACTTCTTTCCAAGGGATTTTTCTTCTCTGCTTTGTAGTTCATGAACACTTAGAAGGACCCTCAAATGTTGCTTCACCATTATGGATCTTAATATCTAAAATCAGACTGTGTGTTTTTTAAGCCAACAAGCATATAGCTAAGCACAAAAGAGAGATCCAATTCTATTTTCCTCTAATTTCTGGTTTTGCATCCTGTAACTGAAATATATAGTTTAAACAGATTCAAAGAAATTGACCAGAGGAAGGTGGTTTTAACATGAGAATAAGAGAACCAGAAGGAATTAAGAATTCATACTTGCTTTTCTTTCTGAGATGAAGACAGGCTACCTGGTTCTTTGTCCTGCTTTGAGCATTGGTTGTCAGTGAAGGTTATCATCTTGCCATATTCAGAGTGGCTCATAGATTCAAAAACTTCCCTAGTTCAAGGGGACTGGGGAAAGGGAGCAGAATACTTGAGTTATTTACCAAGGACACTGGTCAAACTTTAATAGGAGTCATAATGCAAATGAGCACCATCGTATAATCAAGCAACTCTATTCTATTTGGGCATATCCCTGGATATATTGGGGGTAGGGTGACTGGAAATACACTTAACCTGCTTATGCTGTCATATAGGCATGCTGCTTTTTCACAAAATCTTTGGAAGGTGTCTTACAGATGCATGGCAGGGAGAAGTGTCACAGACTGCACCACTGGGACAGCTAATGTCAGACACAAATCTGTGTATCAGCTTTAAAGCTGCCAATGTAGTGCTATGTGTCAACTATTTGACTCCCCAAATTCTTGGCATAAATGCCAATAAGTCAAAATCAAATCTGCTTTATGAGGCGCACAGATTGCCTGCCTGGTAGAGCACACATGCTCATTCAGTTATGTGTGAATAAGAACCCACTTGATCTATTAATTATGCTTCAGAATCAACATGAAGCTCTAGGTAAGTGGCTGGTAGAAGATGAATAGATGGCTCATAGAGTGAAGTATAGTAATTGTCTTGAGGTTGTTGATGTGCGATTTAGTAAACTGAAATATGGTATTGTTCAGCCTAATAACAGAAAATCCTCTATCTGTGCCGAATGGTGGCAGTTGCATGAGTCACTCTCATGTTCAGTAAAACAAAAGGGCAACTCAACCAATTAGAAAGCTTGGACGCTACATTGCCACATGCTAATGCTATTAATAGGATGACTGCACATAAGCTGTGGCTGAAACTGTATAGTCAAGTCTTCTAATGGCAGTTACTGACAGTAAGAAAGGGTAGTATATGTGTAAACCCAATTCATATTTACTTTATGTACAATGCAAGTTGACGGAAGAAGAAAAACCTAGTTGTAATGGGCAGTACATTTTATTTAAGGCACCATCATTCCTCACTAATATCAGGGGTTTAAGAATGTGTGTGTGTAGTTGCAATACTCCTGCTGCTAATGCCTTTGTCTGTGATCCCATGCTCCACTTATGGGTGGTACATTATTTACTTTGGTATGTTCCTGTCTACTCAAAAAATGCAGTGAAGCACATTTTGGTTTATAGAAAGACCAAGAAAATAAAATATGGAAAGACCATAAAGTTGACTTCCATCTTCCACTTTTTTTCAGGATTGGAATCAAACTATACAATACCAATAGCATCCTGTTTCTGGCAAAAAGGAGGAAGAATATAATGTTATGTCCCTTTAGAATCTTCTTCCAATCTTATACAGATGTTATTTTTCTTTGCAATGGAAGCTGTTTACCTTTCATTCATTTCTCTGTGGTGAAGCCAGGGCCAGTACTAGGCTAATCTGAGAAGTGTTGAAATTAGAATTTCCCCTCTGTTCTTCTTTGGAATGTCCATCAGGGCTTTCACTGTGGGATGAGATATGTTGCAGGCACTGACCACAGGTACACTCCCAATATCTGTGTGATTGTGGTTGAGTCATTTTCATTCTAAACCTAAATATCCTTAACTATGAAATGAATGACATGCCCATTCATAACAGAGGGTTATTGTATCAATGATTTCTTACTTGGACCATACGGAATCTCATGGAAAGCAGAGGGGATGATGCAGGTGTAGTCTGAACAAAGCACATCAGATGGTTCTAACATGTACTTCCTCATCCTCGAATGACCTGAGTCAGTGGTTCTCACAGTGTGGGACAAATTGGAGCTTGTAAAAAATGCAAATCTTGAATCAGAAACTCTGAGGGTGAGACCTAGCAATCCATATTTTAACCTCTGTATTACTTATATTTTCATGAAAAATCACAACAAAGTTTGAGGACCGCTGGCCTGGATGTGGATCCAAGAATGTGGTCACCTAACCACCTGTGTCAGTATCACCAGGAGCTTATTACAAATGAAAATTCTTGGAACAAAACCAAGCCCTGCTAAATCACAATATCTGGGGCTAAAGCCCAGGGATCAATGTCTTGACAAACTTCAGGAAATTCTAAAACCTGTTCATACTTACAACACAAAGTTAGTGTAGAACCACAGTTCTAAAAAAGTCGTTGTTAAAACTAAGTGCACATTAAAATCGCGTGTGAGAGTTTTTAAACAATACCAACGTCTGGGCTCCGACCACAGACCAATTACCTAGATTCTAATAATCCAGTCAGGGTTAAAAATTACTAGACTAGATTATTTTTAAGACCCCTTTCAGATTCAGGTTCCATGATTTTCACAATTTTGTGTTGTTTCCTAAATGCGTATTTTAATTCTCAATTCATAGCATGCTTTTCAATCCACACCATAGTTGATTTGTACCACACAGTACCCTACCTACTGGTAAATTCATGATAGGCTGGTAAATTGTCATCGGCTAAATCCAGCACCATTTACAATACTATGAGCTAAAAACAACAGGTGCAGCCTGAGAAGCTCATCTCTAAAGACAAACCTTCAGAAAACTTGGTCCAAATAGATCTCGACTCCTGTACCTAAGGCATCCTCATCTTTCTATTGCTGTGTTGAATGACACTAGCCTTCAGGTTTCACTTACTTGAATACCCTTTGCAGCAGAATTAGGATGATGATGATGATTATTATTATTATTGAGACAGGGTCTCACTCTGTTGCCCAGGCTGGAGTGCAGAAGTGCGATCATAGCTCACTACAGCCTTGAACTCCCGGGCTCAAGGGATTCTCCCACCTTGGCCTCCAAGTAGCTAGGACTACACGTGTGCACTACCATATCTGGCTAATTTTTTAAAGTTTTTTTTTTGTTTATTTGTTTTTTTTTTTTTTTTTTTTTTTTTAGAGGTAGAGGTCTTTCTAGAGTGCCTGGCCTGGTTTCCAACTCCTGGTCTCAGGTAATCCTCCTGCCTTGGCCTCCCAAATTGCTGAGATTACAGGTGTGAACCACCATACCTAGCCTTAGATTTGTAATTATTTTCCTTGCTGCTTCCAATGTTTTTAAAAGCATAAGTCAGTGGGCAGCAGGTGTTGGAGGTCAGACCCTTAGGATTTATTTCCCGCAGCTTCCAGAGCCCCGTCCTAATGATGAACACCTGTCCTAGGCTTAGTCAAATTGATACTGTTTCCCAGTTAACTCTGGTTTTCAAGGAAACTGAAACCAGAGGAGCCCTAATAATACATGTTTTTAACCTGAGGTTTGGGCTTGAGCCAATGGCGTCAAACAGAGAGCAGCTAAAATGAGCTGTTGCAAGTGAAGGTTTATCTGAAAAATAGTTAATGAAAAACTTTGAGAGCTGAAGGGATGTCTGACAGATTGGCAACTCACTTTGAGAAAGAGACTATTCCCCGTTTCAAGTCCCAGACACACAGCCTGCGGGTAAGTCATCAGAAATAAAATAAAGGGGGAAATGGGAGAGGGGAAAAACAGTACCCTGTAACATCTATCAACTGTGCAAGCCAAAGCTACTGATGAAGTTAAATAGACAATAATCCTTTGTGTTTATTCTCTGTTCAGTGAGGTTGCTAACCTGAGCTTTCAGAGGACTAACACCACAATTAAAGGCAAGCAGGTTCAGGGGAACACAGTGAAAGGTGGACCAAAACAGAGTATTTTGATGTTTAGATTGAAATTTACTATTGGCTAGGAAAGGAGGTGTTTATTGTGTCTAAAGACAATAATACTATTATCCATCCAGCAATTATGGTCACAAGGCCACTCAAACAAGTAGTGGGTTGTTTTGGTTGGAGAGAAAGAACCAAGGCTCTGTTTGCAGTATTGCTCGGTCTGTGGGTTTGGTTTTTTTGCAGTTTAGTGGGCCGTGGGCTTTTGCAGCCACCCTCAAAAGGATGAAGAAACTTTTAAATAGCTTCGGGGTTGGTAACAGGAGTCCCCTGGTCCCTTCAGGAAAACCAAAGATACTCAGGCCAGTAATTTAATCAGGAGAAGATTTATCAGTTGGAGTGACACAGTTTTAAAGGCACAAACTCTCTGTATGATTCTAAGCAGATATCAAGTCCAGCTGAGAAGCCAGTCAAACTGATACTTCTCGGGTTTCTCTACCCAGCTATTCTGAGCCTGCGATCTGCCTTCTTCTTACTTTGGCAAAGCAGAACCAATGTTATTCTCCCAGATTTGGGGCATCACATCTATTATGGGTCATGGCTCCCCCTGAAGTCAAAGGCCCTTCATTTCCATCGTCTACGTGGATTCCTGCCTCGTTATCTACTCTTCCATTTAATGCAGCCTATTCTATAATCCAGAGCTCAACCTATTCCACAACCCGGAGCTCTCTGGCCTCTCATAGAATAGGTAAGATTTCTAAACCTTTCCACAGATTCACATAAGTCAGGATATACCTTTAGATAGAAAATGTTAAGCTTCAGGCCACCCTCCCTGCTGAGTTCTAGTCAGAACTCAGAGGCCAGCTTTCAGTGTATTCTGAGGAAGGAAAAGAGTTCTCCTCTGTTGGCCCAGGAAACAGACTATCAAATGCAAACACCAATGCTGATGCTGATGGGTTGTATGATTCCAGGCAAACTGTAAATCTTTCCTGCGGTTCTCTATGTATTTCCCATTGAGGCAGAAAAGAAAATAAATGCCTCCCTATTCTGCATGTTATTTGGGCAATAAAGTGCTGCTGATTTGTGAACTTCAATAATAATAAAATAACATTGGAAAAACCTGCACCCCCACCCCCCACCCTGCCCTGAAAAGACTTCAAAGATTTAATGAAGCTAGGGCTTCAAGCAAATTAGAAAAAAAAAAAAATCAACAATTTGAGCTCCTCCTAATTTTCCTGACAATCAATTTTCTCATAGGATGCTTATTCGCAGCTTTACAATCTGTCAACTAGCTCCTCCAAACCTCATTTGTGACCCCTTTATGGAGGAAACCTAGAGGTTAATTAATAGATGATTGTTAGTTCCTGAAAGTCACCCAGTGATTTAGTCCCGAGGTGGCCTGAGCATCTCCATCCCTTGTTAGGAAAAGACTCTCTGGTTCAATATTAATTTCTGTAGCTTTTACAACTCTCATTGGGATTAACATTTAATCAACAGAGCAGTTTCCTTTTTATTTCATTATAGCAAAGTTTCAATAAAATAGAATGGTGCATTATACTGTAATGAATGACAAACACTGGTAAATTTTCATTTAAAATCAGTAAGTTGAACAAAGCAGTTGTTTCATAACGGATGGGTCATCTCAATTTAATGAACAGTAACTAAAAACACATTAAACAAATGCCTGGAATGAAAAGGGAGGCATAGTTATTGTCCCACGAGGCTCTGTGATCTTCTAAGAGAGGGCCTATGTTTTGTTAATTTTTCCTTAGCTGATGCTCAGAACAATACCAAGCATATAGTAGGTACTCAACAAATGCTTGCCAGATTGAATATATTAATAAATGTTTTTGTGTATAGAAAGGTATTTTCCTTTAGAAAAAAAGTTACTGGATTTTGCTAATTGTGGCCACCTCTCAATGAATGGGGATGATCACAAGGGATTATGTATACTACATCTTTTCCTTTTATAAATGTTTATAGTAGTGATTCTCAAACTTGTGCTTGCATCGAAATTACGTGGGGAGCGTGTAAAACAGTGATTTCTGGGCCCCACTACTATAATTTCTGATTAAATATTCTGGGGAAGAGCTCCCAAAATGCATACTTCTAAATTCCCGGGAGATCTGATGCTGCATTCTGGAGATCACACTGAGAATCACTGGCTTATAACATCTATCTGTATGGCATTGGTGGCAATTTCCATTTATTCATGTACAGGTGAAATCTTCCCTAGAGCAGGTCCTCACACACAGAAAATACCTGGGGAACATTCGCTGACTTCACAGATAATTCCACCCTCATTGTGGGGAATGTAACACTATTGCTGCTGTATTCATACATGGCTTTCATTCCTAGGGTTCCATCAGCTATGAAAGGAAACATAACAGTTTTCCTGTTGGCCTTTTCTTTCATGTGATAAATTGCCATTAGAGTGCTACCCTAGGCATATATTAATTTCCTTGGGTATCTAACTTTGACTCTTCCAATGCTGCCCACAGTTGCTATAGCTGTGTGTATGACTCTTTGGCCCTTTCACACAGGGTGGCTGTCACTGGAGTAATAATAGGAGCCATTGCCATTAGAGTCTGCCAGTGGTATTGACTCTGTGACTCTACCTTTGAGTTTGTATAATATTTTATTCCAATTAAGCCTCTCCATCTGTATTTGCTTTCATCTAGCAAACTGTTAATTATAGGTGGCTCTGGATATATCTGTGCTGGCCAGGGAATATCTGTCCATCTCATGTAAAAAATGTAGGAAAATATTTTATTAGGAAAAGAATGGCCACAATGGTCATGCATTTTGATTGGGATGTTTGATTTGTTTGCTTTTAAGTAATAAGGCTGGGCTTCAAGGCCTCATCAACAGCTCCTCACCTTGTTTCCTTTCTGAGCAGTAGCACCAATTGCTGTTTAACTCTTTAACTTAGGGATACATACATTGGGATAATGCTTTAAGGGTATGTACTTTGAGGGTACGTACATTGGTAATAGAATAGAATAGAGCTAATTTACTGATCCAGTCTTGTGGGTGGAGGATTTCACAATTTTGGTCCCATTACCAACATTTTCTTAGCAAATATTTTAAAGTTATGTTAAATAAGCCTGATAGTTGGATATTTTCATTCAGATATTTTAGAGCCTAATACACCTACACATCTTTCCTCTCCTTTCAAATTTTGATGCATTCTTCAAGGAAAAGTTAATTCCACTCTCATCTGTGGGTTTTTTCCCAACATGAACTCTTAGGTGTTACTAACTCGATCATTCTTCTGGCACTCCATTACATACCATTTTGTGACATCCTTTGTATTGTAACTTTTTATGCATATAAATTTTGTCTCCTCAATTAGATTGCACACTTTTTCAATCATCTCTCATTTTACTACATAATTATTCAACATCCACTATGTATGGTGCACCAAAATTGATGCTGGAAGAATACAGAGAGGCAGCATATATGATCTTGTATCTAAACTCCTAAAGAATTTATGATTTAGCATTAAGGCCGAGCTGTGCACATACATACACATACCATAAAATAGCAACTTTCACTCACAGTAGGACATGAGTTAGGAGTGATATAAATAGGATCCATATAAGTCTGTTTTTCCACTAGGCTTACATATTGTTTTATAGACATAGGCATGGAGTGCCCATTTATTTTCTTCATAACTACATAACGGATGTCCTTTTCTAATTAGGTTGGGTGTATACTGCTTAGGAGATGGGTGCACCAAAATCTCACAAATCACCACTAAAGAACTTTCTCATGTAACCAAATACTACCCATTCCTCAAAAACCTATGGAAATAAATTTGCCATTATGTCAAACCTCAGAAGTGCTATGAAAACAGTAATTATTTTGACCTAATTTGTATATATTTAAATTTAAACACACTTGATACTGAAATCCATATTGATAAAAAATTAAACTGAGATAAGGCTCTTGACAAAAACAAGCATCTTTCATAGTAAGATGTCTTTAAATTAGCAAGCTCCTTCACTTTAAAATATATAGTGTTTTTTGTTTATTTTTTGGACAAAAGGAGGAGTTTGAGAAAAAGTTGAGTATCAAGGACAGCTTTACTGATGACAATCTAACTTCCTCCTAGTTCTAGTTGCCCCCAGATAACTTTCCAACATTGTCTGGTCAAGGCACTGTTTAATTTTCATCTTCGTTCTACTGCCACCATTATAAGCAGATAAGAAAACGTCCTTTCGTTATTTAAACACGTTTCTATAATTTTCTGTTGAAACAGTGTAAAGGGGAGTCTGATCATCATGAAGCCCAACATAATCTTCCCATTTCTTCTCCTTATTCTTCATCCTACCGCATCCTTTATGATCCAGCGTTGCTGATCTACTTATAAGTCCCAAAACACTATATTTTTTTAGAGTCACTTCTGGCTCTTCTTGCCTGTTGAATCTCTGCTTCATCCTCAAGGCCCTCCTCAGTGTCAAACTCTCTGAAAAGCCTTCCTAAATTTTATGAAACAGAGGTATTTGTTCTCACTTTTCTGTGATGTTATGATCTCTTTATATGATGCCATTAATTATAGTGTTTTTCCATTATAAAGCAGTTATTGACATGTCTGTTACGTTCATTAGACCATAAGTTCCCTGAAATTGAGAACCTGTCTTATTCTTATTAATATTGTTAGCATTTTCTGAGGCAGTATATCTTGCTGATAATTGGATGGCCAACTATATATTTGTACAATTAATATATGAATGAATTCATCAAATAAATGAGTAGCTGAATGCCTACCTCAAAAGTAATAAATTAGTGACTACCTCTTAGAAAATTGTTTGGATAATAAATAAATACAATTATACCAAATACCATTCTATGGAATTTCTTTTGCTCGTATTTTCATGTTGTGATAGAAATATGTTTGAAAGTAGCATATCCCATCAACAGCAATTCATAGCTCAACCCAAATATGTGACATTAATTTCACAATATGTCTGCTTTTGTTTTGGCACTTTTCAAGCTGAATATGTATCCAGTATGTTCATCCTGTCAATTAATAAGGGTAGCAAGGAATATAAAATATGAAACTGTATTGTGCTATAAATGGTGATCTTGAAATCAAAAGTATTGGCAGACACCAAAAAATATGGATGATTTCTCTAGTACATTCAAATTTCCTAAACAAAACTTCCTATAAATAAAGTTATATTTTAAGGAATCAGTTCAAAAGTCACAGTGTGTCATAAACTTATTAGTTAGAATGATGATTATTAAAAAGTCAGGAAACAACAGATGCTGGAGAGGATGTGGAGAAGTAGGAGCACTTTTACACTGTTAATGGGAGTGTAAATTAGTTCAACCATTTTGGAAGACAGTGTGGCAATTCCTCAAGGATCTAGAACCAGAAATACCATTTGACCCAGTAATCTCCTTACTGGATATATACCCAAAGGATTATAAATCGTTCTACTATAAAGACACATGAACATGTATGTTTATTGCAGCACTGTTCACAATAGCAAAGACTTAGAACCAACCCAAATGCCCATCAGTGATAGAATGGATAAAGAAAATGTGGCACGTATACCCCATGGAATACTATGCAGCCATAAAAAGATGAGTTCATGTCCTTTGCAGGGACATGGATGAAGCTGGAAACCATCATTCTTAGTCAACTAACACAGGAACAGAAAACCAAACACTGCATGTTCTCACTCATAAGTGGAAGATGGACAATGAGAACACATGGACACAGGGAGGGGAACATCACACTCCAAGGCCTGTTGGGGGTAGGGGACTAGGGGAGGGATAGCATTAGGAGAAATACCTAATGTAGATGATGAGTTGATGGGTGCAACAAACCACCATAGCATACTGTGTAACTGTGTATACATATGTAACATGTACATTCTGCACATGTATCCCAGAACTTAAAGAATAATAATAAGTAATAATAATAATACATGTAACTCAATAGTGGATAAATTCTGCTGGCCCTTGAAACCCAGAAGAAAGGGTTACTATTTGGGACTGGTAAAGTTCATCAGAATGCCATCAATCATATGTTTTCCTAATGGGCGTAACTCTGACCACATTCATCTAGGAATCACTATCTGAATTTGCATGGCGTAGAACACAGCAGAACAACTTTCCATTTCTCCACCTCTACTGAGCATTTACAGTATCCCACTAGTTACAACTTAACTTGGAAACTTGTGGTTTTATAATTCCCAGGATAAGGATAGAACAAAATTCATATTCTAACCATTTACTGACGCTGAACAAAATTAACCTTTATCAAGTCAAATGGCAATGCAGAGAAACCACACCAAACTGTAACTTAAACATTTCTAGAAATTACTGACTTAATTGACTCAGTGTGCAGCTACATTTAGAGCAAAGGATCAGTGAAAATGGCCCTGTCCTTGGCCTTTGCCTGTTATAGATTTTTCTCAGGTGCATTCATTTATGTAGACTCAGTAATGATAATTTGGCACTCTAATTTTGAGTGCTGCTCTAAGTCCTAGAAGAGTGAATTATGTCTTTTCTTTTAAAAGTGAGATTTACTAGGAAAAGAACAAGCTTTTTTTCTGTTAGAAGTTCATTACATTCAATTTTAGGAAGGCTTAACAAAATGCTAAAGAGTTTTCCTAAAGTAATATTTCTGACATAGCTTTTCTCTCATAAATTTTTTGCCTATTTAATTCTCTACAAAAATGTAAAATTGTGTTTTCAACTATTTTTCCTGATCAACTTTGTTATGGTGATACAACAAACTGCCTTTACTGGAAGAAAATTTCAATTTATAACAAAATTATAGGATGTAAAATTTCACTTAAGATGGTTGACTGTCTTAAAATGGTTGCAGCTGTCTTCCAGTACGCAAGTGTATTACTTGTCAAGGGTTGCGTGTACAATTCAGTGCCCATGGACATGTCTAACTGATTGGGTTATGCTTTAGAAATACTTTTAGTTTTGAAGTTTTGTTCTTTCATAGTAAGCAAAAGTAAGTACCCGATATTAATTGTATATATGAAAGAGTTAAACATTTACCTTGGTGGTAGTATAGTGTGATAACTCACTCTCTGATCGATTTAAATGGATTTAAAACTGCATCTGGCCTGGTTTGTTTTGGGTGATCAGAATATTTTACTCTATAAGCAAGAATGCATTTGAGTAAGTAATGTGTAGACATGGGCCTCTATTGCATGTTTTCAACTCCCTGAAGTTCACTATAACCGTTCATTTTACTCATTGTATTTGTTCTCTTCATCTTCCTTTCTATTTTCTCCATCCTTTAAGTGCCCCAGAAAAGTACCCATCAAGCTGTGACTTGAAAGTTTCAAGGAATTATTATTTCAACTCTTCTTCTAAAGGTTGACTTCACTTCCAAATCTCCCCACAAAAAGTTTTCTTTTTTTCTTCTTTCTGTCATTTATAAAATAAGTTGGTTTTTTAGATGTTGCATTTTAAATTTTGAAATGTGTAACTCATGAGACTATTTTCCTTATCTCCTTTCTTTAACACTCCTTTATATACTGTCCTTATGGGCTAGAGTCATCATTAATTAGTTAATGTTTGTAGAATTTGTGAGAAAGAATTAGTGATAATAGGGAAAGTAGGGAAAACTTGGGTTGCTGGTTGGAGGAGGAATGCTAATGAATGCTAATCCTGAATGCTCACATGGTGCCTTTGTCTTCAATATAGTTGAAAGAGGCACTAATTAATTGTCATCCTACAGGATTATTATTAAAACAGTACAGTCAGTGTCCAAGTGTGCCTGGAGCAAATATTGAAGTTTAGTCACTGTATAGGCTAAGCTGAAGATGCATATATTTTCTGTGCAGTGGGAATGACTAATACCAAATCATTAACTAGAAGGATTTGGCTAAGAAAACAGGTGCAATGGTAAAAGTTTTGAGGATGGACAAAAAGCATTCGACTATTTTTTTTTTGAGAGTTTCAGGCAAAAGCTTTGCCTATAGTAAAGTTCACTGTATGTTTTCTAGTAATTTTTAAGAAACATCTCTACAAGTAAGCCTTCAAAAGAATGATACATGGTATCTACAAGGTAGGCCAGATCTTGATGACATATCTCAAATTTGTCTTTGTTGTTGTCTTCTGGTCTCCCTATAAAGGAAGCAGAGATAAGGGAAAGCTGAACAGCCCTTGATGCTCTCCACTTCTTATTTTGGTGGTTCAAGTCTTTCACTGCCCATGTCATTCAGAAGGAGCTTACCCTGGGGTTTCTGGAGGGTCCAGACTGATATTTAACACCCTGATTAACAGCACAGTTGTGTTTTGTTTCATGGCTAGAGTGTTTACTAACATCTCTCCTAAAGAGCCATTGGTCAGAAAACATGGGAATAAAAAATGCTGCTGCTTGTCCACGAATCATCTCATTTTCCCTACCACATTCTTTATATTGTTCACCAGATTCTATGAAAAACTAATGCAGAGGAAATGAAAATGAAAATTCTTCAGGAAAGACCAACTAAGGAGGGAAGGAGGAGGCAATGCCTTAGTGCCTGTGTGTGTGTGTGTGTGTGTGTGTTTGTGTGTGTTCAAAGCATAACCCTTCCCTAAATAATGCATTTGCTGCTAATTCAATAGCATATTTCACACTTGAGAAGAGCCTTCTCAGCAGCACTTGATGCCAACCCTAGTGCTCTTAAAAGTAGGCCTTCTTTAATGTGTATTTGATGAGTGTATTGTTCACTGAGAGATGAACAAATAATGATTTGGAATTCTCTGTGTCACTAGACAATTAGTAAGCATTAACCCTCCTGGTGATTTACACTGTATTTCATAGATTCAGAATGGTCATTTTCTGGAAGAACAAAAGTATATTCCAATAGGGCATGTCTTTGGCTAGACAGAAGTTTCTGCCTGACTTTGAGGGGTAGGAGGTGGGATTCCTGAAGACAGCTGTACAATGATACATGGACTTATCAGGGAAAAAACTATGGTGTCAGTTCATTATTAATATTTCCCTGAACTCTAGAGACATCATTTATCATATATTAAGGAGGGAAATGATTATGTTCATAATGTAGAGCTTTAATGAATTGAAAATGTACAGACATCATTGAGCAACTCTTCCTTCCATAGGTCAGGCTGACTGTGCTTTTATTGAAGAGTATGGGTTAGTACCATGGAGAACAGTCATTCTTCTCAGTTGGCAAGCATCTGACACTCAACTTGAAAGATAACATAAGAGTAAAATGATGTATGCTGTCTATGTGCCTTCCTCCTGCTGCATAGTGAACACTTCTGTAACATTAAACATGTTGAGTTTATATTGCGTAACTGAAGTTGGTAAAGAAAGAAATCTTTCCAAGAACACACACCGCAAACCTATATGCAGAAATAAGAAGAAAAGAGTGACTGGCTCTTATCCCTAGATTGGTAAAAATGAACAGATTTCTGCTTTGCAGCCTGAAGTTAAGAATGGAGTTTTCAGAGTAGGCCTACTAAGCCTATGACAGCATTATTGCTTACTTTGGACTCTGGATAATGGGCTCCAGATTCTTAAATAGTCCAGGATTGATCCTCTGCAATCTCTGTGCCCTTCTGATTAAAATAAATATTCAAAGATGATAAAGGGCTGGCTACTCTTGTTACTTCTTACTGTCTCTGTTACAACTGGTATGTTAGTAAATTTTATATGAAATCTTATAGAATTAAAGCAAATGTTTTACAGTTTGGGGGTACCCTAGTAGTTGAATCCTCAAAGCTCCAGAGACCGTTAATGATAGTTATCCAGTGTAGAAATCGACGTAGGTAGATTCAGTATGATTTAAGACAGTCTGAACTAGTGATTATTTGTTTTTCTTTTAATAAGCCCATGTGTGAGTCTGTATGTATCTGTGTGGTTGCATTCTCTGCCACATTTGTTTTGTATTTTCAACTGGATATTTTTGTTGAGATTCACACCGGTGCTTAAAAATCACCATGTTGTTTTGTCTCTGACTTCTCCTACTAGTTTGGTAAGTTTGATTACTGTAGAGTCTTTTCTAAATATCACTCTCCATAGTCTTTTCCTGTAGGAACATTTGGTGGCATAATTGTCACTCCTGCAGCTAGGTGTTGATTATTAACAACCACTTATTTTTGCTCCATGATTGCTGTCATGTAAATTCCCAGGAAGTGGGGTCAGCCAATCCTGAGTCTATCCTACAGTCAGTGATGCTTATGGGCAAATGTCAAGAGAAAGTTTGTACCTTAGCATTGAAGGTTAAGAGCTCTCCTGAGGTAAATATGAGATAGTTTTACTAGAAACAGTAAAACAAAAGATGAAAGATATGTTGAGTAATATAAACCTAATAAGAGATGAATGTGCATTTGATATATTTTCAGTTGTCCAGGTTCAAAAGAGGTCTTGGTCTTCAAAACCCAACTCAAAATAAATTAATAACCTGGTCATACTCCAATTACTTCCTTGATATTTATTATCTGAATATCTCCAAACATTCACACCCTTATATAAGGGCATCTTAAAATTATTCTTTGTTTCATCTTTTTATGTTCTATTTCAATTAGATTGAAAAAAAAGCCAACTGTTTGGGATAGAAACTCCTTTTCTTCTGATGTTCTTGCATCTTCTTCCATCTATCTACACAATGCATCTTCAATATGAAGCTTGTTGAAGAAATGAATGAATGAATGAATGGTTAGGTTAGAAAGCAGAGATTTCAAAGTGTTCTCTAAAATCATAACACATTTATAGAAAAGTACATTCTCTATTTCTAATCTAGCAGTTTTTTCTGTGTACAGCTTTCTTCTCCAAATATTTTGTACCAAAATACCCATGGCCTACATTTCTGTGGAGGCCATATATGGAAAGCAATGAGATAATCAAAAAAATTCCTTTAGTTATTTTGCCTCTTGCCTTACTCCATCTAATACTAGCCTGTTGATTATCATTCTCTTAATTTAATTGGTTAATGTGGTTAAGACTTGAGTCTAACCGACTCAGGCAAATTTTGTATCTGCTTATGCTGTTTCTATGAGAAAATAAATGACAATAAGTCTTCTGTCTTACAGAAATATATTATTCATCCAATAAGCCTATGAAAAGTCCAAAAACTTCTTGGGACTTATTATCAATCACATATCCATAGGCCATATATGATATTCTAAAATAATATACTAGTATGAGACTAGTTTAGAAGGTCTAGGTGTCAAAATCCAGATTTTTTTTAGAACTGAAATGAGATTAGATTCAATGCCAGTTTTTTATATAAAAAAGTAGTTAGACATTTTTTAAGTTTTTTCCATGGATGAAAGTCTTTTTAAAAATTTTTATTAAATTTTCCTTGAGAACATCTACAATGACAAATGCTGAATTCAAGATGCATGAAGAATTATGAACTGAAATTATAAATTTTGAATTTCATTTTAGAAATATGAGATATGTTTTTATGAGCCCCTATTGGCAAAGACAATTCCTGATGTGGACCATAAAACAATTCAGGCTTACAAATTAATTTATAAGTAATTACACCCCAGGTTTTTAGATATTTAGTTCATATGCAAAAGTTGACTGTACATTGATGCAGTTTGGATGTATAGTTTGTTATTTTATATTCCTCTGAAGCATCAAGCATCTATAGCTCCAGGAAACTCTGGTTTTACTAAGCATATTATACTGGAAAAGATATAATTTTATGCCCTAAGCATTTTCAGCTTAACTCATCATTGTATTAACTATTAGATTTTCTTTCATTTCTCAAATAGTTGTGCATTTTGTGATAGATTTGTAAACTATCTGTAAGGAATCTTTTCATCTGAAACTTCTGAGCTCTCTTTAAAGGGCAGACAAAATGATTTGTGGGAGTTTGGGGAGTGCTATTTGTTTTTATTAGGTTGAATTACAAGGCTCATGTCATCCTTATGAGGTAGATCTAAAAGCAGCTCACTTTTGTTCATTAAGGTCAAATGAATGTCTTGGGATATACTCCTACAGACAATCCTGAGTTCTCATCAGCACAGCACTTCTTGTTACAGAGAGAAATGTTTTAATTCATTATTTCAGGAAAGGATGCCAAGGAAAAAAAAGCAGCTGACTTACAACAGCAGTTCGTACATTTCCTGGACTGTTGGAATGTATCATGTATTCCATTTACATTGCACCTGCCTCAGGCACAGGATGTCACTACATAAGAGCAAACAAACATGTTGGCAAGTAACAATATGGTGTATGTGGTTGGAGGTAAGGATGCTATCCAAAGGCAACTGATTCTTTTGTGATTCAGAGTAGACTGCAGACAATGCTAATCAGCCGCAATTCATCATAATAACTTGTGTGTATCTAAACTCTTATACATTGGTAGAGTGTCGTATTGAACCATATGAAATTGCTGATATTCAACTGTTTTTTCTTAACTTATAAAACTGGAATTTTATGTAGTTTAATCTAATACTTTCACATTTGTTATTCCCCTTCGAAAGGCTACCTGCCATGCTTGAAAGCACATTGGATTTAGAGCCAGTGGCCTGGTCCATGTCCCAACTTACATGCCACTTGCCTGCTGGGTGACCTTTACAAATCCATTAGAGATTGAACAATGACATGTGGGAACAAAGAAAAATCTAATTCATGAGCTATTTATCAGTTTTTTGACTAATAGTTTCTGGATAGAGAGCCTTCTTCACAGGGGTGATATGAAGTTGCAGTACCATAATGTATTCAAAAAGGCTAACAATTCAAAGGTGAATAATTATTACTATCATGACTGGTCATCAAGAGGAGATTGTCAGGTAGGAAGGGCAGATATCATTATCCCTATTTTGCAGTTGGAGAAACTGAAAGTAATAAAGGTGGCTGAGGTGACTCAGCAGGTCAACAATAGAATCTAAGACTTTTCACTGTTGTTGTTTTAAGGATACCCTCTGGTGGTGCTCTCAGTGTCAAGTGAGTGTGAACACTGCTCTAACTGACCACAGCAGCATCACCAGGACATCCCCACCAGTGAAAATGCCTGTCTCTGTAATGCCACATCACTGTTTTGCAAAGTCATGAAAATGTAGGATAACTGACAATGAGTTCTTTCAAAATCTTTGTTTTTCCCCTTCAAAAACTGTATTAGGCTGGATGCTGTGACTCATGCCTGTCATCCCAATACTTTGGGAGGCTGAGGCAGGAGGATTGCTTGAGCCTAGAAGTTTGAGACCACTCTGGGCAACAAAATAAGTTCCCATCTCTCTGAATAAATATATCAATGAAATATTAGTTGGACATGGCAGCACACATCTATAGTGCCAGCTACTTTGGAAGCTGAGGCAACAAGAGGCCTTTAGCCCAGGAGTTTGAGGTCACAGTGAACTATGATTGTGCCACTGCATTTCAGCCTGGGTTATAGAGAAATACCTCATCTGTAAGGCAAAACAAAACAACAACAACCACAACAAAAAACTGTATGAAAAGTTTTGGTGTTTTTGTTTTCTCCATATAAAGAAAGCCTTCACATTGCAACCATGAGAGGCACCATGCAGGGTGCTTGCTGTCATTCCTATTATATGACTGAGAAAACAGGCCCAGTGAAATCTGAAGTACCTGGTCTGAGATGTGGCAGGTAGGGATAAACAGCTGTGAAGACAGCTAGTTCCTTCCAGTTTGAAAGCCTGTACTTCTACTGCTAAAATGCTCTGTTCATTCACCTTGGGCCTGAAGCAGCTCACAACACTAGTTAATTGGTTTGGGCAATCATAATACCCATGCATGAAACAAAACATTATTCAGTGGTAACATATGAAGCATATGGGTAAGATTAAAACTGAATTCAGTGAGATCCAGAATACAATATATGGATGATAGAGCAAATACTCACTTGGAGAAAAAATACAGTGACTTTTTATAGACACCTTTTAGAAAAATCTCAGTACAGTATTAATCTGAGTCTACTTAAAGCACCTGACAACTATTTACATTGTAATATGACTGGTTCTAGGATATTTTTTACTGGGGTAAAGTAAGTCATAAAGCCAGTTTACTTTGGAATTCATATATAACATTCCACCTGGGCCACCCACCACCCTACTTTTTATCACTTTCCCCTTTTATTCTTAGTGGTAAACTTCCTGTGTAAGATCTTGAAGTTACTACGGTTTGCATGCAACATTCAAGGATTTCATATGAGGACTGCTTTAAGGCAGCTCCCTCGGATCTCTTCAGGATGACTTCCCAGTTAGTTTCATTTCTCTCCCTGCACTCACACTGTGAAAGAGCACGGCATCTCTTAGGAAGTCTCTGTAATGCTACCCCTTCTTCAGCTCTGAGTTGTTGGTCCTGGGTGAAGATAACTTGTTCCATTTTTGACCCAGATACAGGCTGTTGGACCCTGCATGGAAAACTAAAGCAAGCCATGCCGAAACTGTCATTATCTGAGGCAACCAGTGCTCTCTGGACCCAAAAGTAAAGCCTTGACTAACTTTGCTTTTCTGTTAATGAGAAAATTCTCCCAGCTACCTGGACATTTTCTTTCTCCTAAGATTTCATCTAGGGTGGGATCTGTCTTCTGGCCTGAGGCTACCTACTTCTGGCTATGATAAGTAACTACTAGGAACTTTCCTCCTTTCATTTATTCATCATGAATAGTGAAGTACTTAAGATTGTGGATCGAGTGTCAGACTGCCGAGTTTTGAATCCAGGTTCTTCTACATATTAGTCAAATGGCCTTAGGCAATTTTCTGGGCACAAGTGTCTCTGTCTGCCAAATAGAGGTAATATCCTACCTACCTGATACAAATATCATGAGATGAAATAGATCGATATATTAAAAATGCTTAAAATATTTGGCTTACCTGTCCCCAACCTCATTGTCAAGCCACAAACAATTCAACACTTATGCTGTGTCCATAACAGACCCCAAATATTCCATGCATCTCAGCCCATGTTCAAAGTGCCTCATTAGCTTGGAATTCCCTCTTGCCACCTCCACTTATTAAAATTTTATCCACATTTCAAGATTCTATTCAAATCCCACATCTTCCTTAAAGAACTTCCACCTTGTGCACACCTCTTTTACCATTAATGTAATAGCACTTATACTGCAATGTATAATGGCATTTATATATACCAAAATAAGTATACAAATGTATATAATTACACTTAAAGGCACCTCAATAAGTATTTACACATATGTGAGTGTATGTGTCTGTGTGTTTGTAAAGGCATGTATACATGTATGTATGTATGTATGTACGTATTATGTACCTGTATATCTGTCTGTATACCAATTGATTTGACAGTCATTCCTTACATGACTATGATGGTTAATGTACCCTGTTACATGGAGGATATGAAGTAAATAAGACATATTTTCTGCCTATGAAGATTTAATATTATGGAAGGAAGATTTTTTTAAAAAGCAATATATACTATACTATACTGTAAAACTGACTTGGATGATATGCAAGAAATATCTAACATATACACACATATATATATATATTTATATAGACATGTGTTTATAAATGTACAACCAATGAAACATCAAATTTCTAAAATAATTTCCAAAAGCTAATTTTATTTCAGAACTAACTGTGATCAGTATTAAGTAAAAAATTATTATTGTATTTCTACATATTCTAATTGAACCAAGGGTTGTGCCCCGAGATTGTTCGGACTTGCATACTTCAATGGTTCTAACTTTAAATTTAGAACTTTCTCATTCTGATGGCATCTCCAGCTTTCTGCTTCTAAGCTTTTCACATACCTTTGATAGACTTTGTTGACTAAAAGTGTTCTTTGTAACCTTTGCCATGTGTTTCTGCAGCAGAATCTTTTTTATTCTTTTGCATTTTACAGATAATAACTTTTTGTCTCTTGGTCTAGGAACAATGTGGAATAAAAATTGTAACAAATAATTTTAGAAGACCAGATTCCCCCAGATTTAACTGAATAATATTGTTACTATGCATTTATACACTGACAATTCAATTGATTAAGCTTACTTTTGATAAACTCTATAGGTTGACTTTAGATTTCATTATTTGACATTTATTATCTCCATTGTCTTCAGTAGGACTTAGCAAGGAAGTTGAGTTTGTTTAGATGCTTGTATATTTTTTTTTCCTGGAAGATCATTGCTTTGGTTTCTGTGTTTTAAAATAATATATCCACATTACCCGGATGATTAGTAAGAAAATTGGACAGAGTACATAGAAGTGTTTGTTAAATAGCTTACTCTAAAAAATATGCAAACCTCATAGCTTTTAAGATGTTTAAAAAAAGCCTAACTATACTAGATAGAAAAAGAAAACAGCTAACAATTATTTCAATGCAAACTGGATCTTTTTTCTGTAGCTATGTCTAGATGATTAATATATTAATTAAAAATAGCATGTATAATATCATGTTTCATATAGTTACTTTTGCATCTATCTAATCTTTCTATCTTTCTATGTATCTGTCATCTATATAACCTCTCTTCTTCTGACTATAAATATGTAGAGATAAATATTTGAAATTATTTTCACAAAATGATAAAAGTTATTTCTTGGTGGTTGAATATAGAGCAATAATTTTTAACCCTATTAACATCTGTTCTGATAGTTTTTATTATTTTATATATAATAAACATGTTACATATTTTTATTATTTATTCTAAGAAAATTAGTACCTTTATCTCTATGAGGTTTTTAATCCTTTTCAAAGGGGAAAAACAAGCATACTTCTTTATAACATGTTAGTATCGAAGACAGACACACTTTTGGGCTTGAGCGTAAGTGAGCATCTAGTTTTGATGAGACTCTGAGAGAAATGTTTGTGAGTTTTGGTGTCCTTTCTCTTTAGAAAAATACTCCTTTACATAATAATTATGTACAAAGCACTGGGTACTTATGAATATGCATATATACTGTTTGCTAGGAAGATGCTCTGCAAATAGAATGATTTGTCATTATGTACACGTGCGTATCTGTGCTTAAAAATAGCCATTTGTGTTTATCACACACCTTTCATCTGTTAGATACATGAGGATATTGACAGTATCTTTGATTTTAAGCCCTTTCCTTAGCCTTGAAATGGACTTGAAATGACTATTTATTTATTTATTGAGACGGAGTTTAGCTCTTGTTGCCCAGGCTGGAGTGCAGTGGTGCAATCTCAGCTCACTGCAACCTCTACCTCCCAGGTTCAAGCGATTCTCCTGCCTCAGCCCCCCAAGTAGCTGGGATTACAGGTGCCTGCCACCATGCATGGCTAACATTTTTTGTATTTTTATAGAGATGGGGTTTCACCATGTTGGCCAGGCTGGTCTTGAACTCCTGACCTCAGGTGATCCACCCACCTCAGCCTCCCAAAATGCTGGGATTACAGGCATGAGGAAATGAGGCTTTAATGTGACTTCTCTTTTTCATGACTCAACGCTTTCTCTTGCTTTTAGCCCCTTCTGCTCCCCATCTGATTGACTTGCTGTTAGTGAACATAGAACTGTCTCTGCATTCCAAGCCCTCAAATGGCCAGAGTAGATGGACCAGCTCCCTTTCTCTTTTATAATTCCAGCTGGATTCTCCCTCTTATTATCGTTAGTGGGAGAACAGAGATGTGCATTTACTGCATAGGCAGCTGTGGAAAACAGGAAGAAGCCCAGTCCCCATGACATCTCCAATAAAGCCATGACACTCATGCAAGTTGGAAAATATTTGTATATTGTGGTCATAGGAACCTGAATGACTTATGAGCAGTTGGGGAATTCTGTATTCATTTTTATTAACTTTAATTATAGGAGCACTATAAAATTTTCTCATTCTATGTTGCGTGAAAAATGCAGAAGTTAATTGCTCCTGACATTTAATTGGTTTGTGCTTCCCTCTAACACAGTCTTGTACTGCAAGAGACAGGGAAAACTAGTTGGCATATTTCTGCAATTGCAGAGGATTACACACCAAGAAATTAGTCTTTTTGTTAATTCTAGCAGTGAATTACAAATGCAGTTTCAGAAGTGTAGGGAGAGAAATAAAATCTGTGCATCTACATTCTACATATGCTAAAAGACTGACATGGGCTTCCCTGAATGCTTTGTATGACTTTGCCAGAATGGCTGAGATTTTTTCGTTATCATTGTACAGATTTAAAAATGACATTTTTTTATACCTTTGTGAACATGTCAGGTTGTTTACCATTTCTGTTACAAGCCATCTGGACCCTTCATAACCTTTTCATATATTTTTTCAAATATCATCTGGCATAAAAAGCATAAGGTACCTTGCTGTTACCAATTATAATACGTGATGGAAGAAGTTGGATTTATTGTGGCATAGTGCCTCTGATTTCAAGAGGGGCGAGACGCTCTGGAAAGCATCCATCTCCTGTGATATGTTCTGAGCCTGAAGGAAGAAAATGATA
This sequence comes from Nomascus leucogenys, assembly GCF_006542625.1. NCBI lineage: Eukaryota > Metazoa > Chordata > Mammalia > Primates > Hylobatidae > Nomascus > Nomascus leucogenys. The sequence continues at coordinate 27,308,309 of NC_044384.1, read as the reverse complement.
CATGAAGTACAAAAATCCAATGCTAGTTTCCATTTGACACAATTATGGGTTAATGGTGCATATACCAACAGCAAGGCACTGTGTAAGCATTGTGGGATGTGCCATGATGAAGGTGGCAGGCACCTTGCCCTCAAGGAGTTTGTAATCTAGAGGAGCAGGAGGCCTTACATGGTAACTAAATGCAAGGCTGGGAAGCGCATAAGGCTGAGAGAGCACAGAGGGAGAGAACTGCGAGAGCATGAAGAGGTGATTAAGGAGGCTGTACGGTGCTGCCATATTATAAAAATAGAACTGAACTGGCAGTGGGGAACAGCTTTTTGAAATGTGAAGCCTGGCTTGAGAAGAAGCAGCAGGACCATAGCGCAACTCTGTCTGCGTCATCTATCATTAGTTGTTCGCTTTCAAATTTTATAGGACCCCAGAAAATTGATTGAGGAAGATCTAAAAGAAAACAAATAGTCAAATTTTGTTCTTTAGTTCACTTGCCCCAGGTCCTGAAAATTATTTAAAAACAAACAAATTGTCGAAGGCTAAGAACGCTTATTAGAGCTATTTTTTTATTCATTAAAGACTTCAAAAGCTAGAAATCACAATTCTGCAAGGTTAAGGAAAAAGAGAGAAATCTTAATTTGCTCTGCCATTAGTTTTTTAATAAATCCAAAAATGCCCCCGATGTATCTTGAGAATGTAGCTCTTCTCCATTTTTACCTAGTAAAGTCATGTAATTTCATACATGAAATAAATAGATAAAATAATAAACATGAAAATGGCCTCTGTAGGCAGACAAGGTAGAGATCACTATACTAGTACAAGCAGTGTTTTTGAGGCTGGAGCAGGCAGGGTGGCTTTTCCCTCAGAAGTTACGTATGTCCAAAAGGTTTGCAATGGCCAACTCGAACAAAAGTAAAGTTATGGCCAACTATCTGGGAAGGCATTTCCAAATGGTGCAAAGATGCCAGAAGCAGGAGGCAGGCCCAGGTTTTGGTTAGGGTAGATGGGGACAGAAGGTTGAGTCAAAGACCAAGGTGGTTTTCATCCTAAACAGTCTCAACCAGTGGGTCCAACACATTCACAGGTGCAACCTCTCCCCCAGATCCTCCCCTGAGTTCAGAGATACCCAATAGATCCTTGGAGCTGCTGGCCCATGTCATAAGCTCTAATACAAAACATCCTGGGATGACGACAATGTTGTATATGTTGTATGTAGTAATCCTATAATTCTGTTATTATCTAGTGAAAAACAGTATCCAAGATCCTTTTTCTTTTTCTTTCTTTCTTTTTTTTTTTTTTTGAGATGGAGTCTCACCCTGTTAGCCAGGCTGGAGTATAGTGACGCGATCTCGGATCACTGCAACCTCTGCCTCCTGGGTTCAAGTGATTCTCCTGCCTCAACCTCCCCAGTAGCTGGGATTACAGGTGCACACCACCAAGCCAGGCTGATTTTTGTATTTTTAGTAGAGACGGGGTTTCACCATGTTGGCCAGGCTGGTCTCAAATTCCTGACCTTGTGATCCACCCTCTTCAGCTCCCCAAAGCGCTGGGATTACAGGCGTGAGCCCCGGCGCCCAGTGGATTCTTCTTTGTGTTGCTTTTGCTGGTCACTGGCCAGTCACATGCATAGAGACAATGCTGTTTGCCATCATGTTCAGGATGCAGCGCAGGGTGTTGGAGAGTCCAGTGCATTTAGGAGCTTGTAGCTTCAGCTCTGCCCACTTGAAATTCATGGGGCTGATTGTCATGGCCTGCAAGATATTCAGAAAGCAGCTACTGGCAATGCACATACCTCTGCCCATTCTGTGAACATAGAAAACAAGTTTTCATCCAATGTCAGTGAGGAAATATTTCAACTTCGAAGCAGCCATTGTCTGTAGGACTCCATTGGAGAGTATGACCAAGGAATTGGCTACAGTCATGTGTTTGAGAATCAAATCTGTGGATCTTAATGTGCACCTGGTGAAATAAAGGAAACTGTAATGTTAAAGAAGAAAGGCATTTCCTAGGAATCCAACTATAATCTGAGATAAGAAGATCATTCCTTTTGCCAAATGCCCCAGGGCATTTGTCATTTTTCAGTGACTTTTATTTCCATTTAGAGTGAGTGGATCCTGCATAGAAACATGAAGTCTGCTTTAACGTGGAATCTGAAATTCACTTGTCCACTTATTGTTATTTCCAACTCCTTAATTTCTTATTAAAACCCATTTTTTCTTCCTCTGAATGTTTGCTATAAAAATAAAAATATATATGGGAATTATATGAGTTTCATAAGAAGAACATATACATACCATATCAGAGTTTTACATATAACAATCCCATAAGTAACAATAATTTCATAAAGTAAGCACTTTGTTATTCCCATTTTACAGGCAAGGACAGCTTAGGTAAAGGAAGACTGAGTGACTTTTCTAACGTCCTCTTCTTGGAAGAGGCAGAGCCAGGAGTTGACAATGTATTTAACCATGTGTGTTTCAACCTCTGACAAAGTTGTATTTTTCCAAATGTCCACATTATTTTTCGGTTTTACATATCCTGTACATTTTTAAATAATGGTTGTGCATTTATAAAAATCAAGGCACCAAGATGGGGATGTTGCATAGATTGGGGAATCGGTTCTCAAGGAAAGAGAGTCAAGAGGAGTAGAGCAAGGCTCAGAGCTGGCACACAATTGAAGAAACTCAATCTCTAGACCCAAGGAAAGCCCTGTGATGTTGCTGTTCTGGAACGCCCAGACTGTGCTTAACAGGATGTAGTGGCTCCTTAGAGGCACAGTGCCAGGCAAGCCATGTGATCCTGATCTAACCAGCTGAGGATCTAGGGGAACATTTCTTAAAGTATGGTCCACAGTCTCCTACACCAGAGTACCACAATGCATGTTAAAAATGCCCATCTCCAGGCCTGACTGCACACCTTGGAATGGATTTTGGGGCACCTTCCTGGGGGTGACTCTTAATGATACTAAAGTTTGAGAAGCTCTCATTTAGGTCATCAGAAGAAATGAACACATGAAAATCAATGACCTAGACAAGGCCAGAAATTTTACATAGGAAATCATGGGGCCAGATAGTAACAATAGGAATTGAGGAGAAATAAAGATAAATTTGAGCTAAGAGGTTGAAGCAGGTCTTGAAAGATGTGAGGAATTTTACTCAGTGAAGAGGTGGGAACATTCTTGGTGGGAGAAAGGGCCTCAAATTAAGACCCTTGGAGGAAGTCAGACTGGCATCATGGAAAAGTCCATGAGCTAAAATTAGGTTTAATGAGGACTGGGTTTAGAGGAGAGTGTTAGCATCTGGTGTGGGCAGAATAAATGTGATGGTGATGTTTAAAAGTGATTCAGGATTTAAAGACTTATTCAGATCAATTCACTTTCAGTGCTACAGGATTGCAAGCCCAGAATTCAGTGAATTCAGGACCTTGGTATTATTACTCTTGCTAAGTCATATTTTCACCTTATCGAATAATGATTATCTTCAGTGCAACAGATACACATCTAACATTAGTGCTATGTGAAATAAGGAGAAAACATAGAAAAGTTATTGAATTGTACATTTCCTGTGCCTTGAATTTCATGTTCTTATGAGCCCCTGTAACTTTTTAATTTAAATGCTAATGCAAATAGCCCGTAAAAGAGACAAGAGGAGAAAGTGCACATGCCTCTCAGAAATCATGTTGACAGGTAGACCAGGTGTCTGATGCGCAATCAAGATATGAAGGGCTGGTGGTGGGTGGCTGCCATTAGAGGTGTCAGGGATAACGACGGCAGGTCCGATGACATTCCTAGTAACAGCTGCATATGGCTAACTATGAGGAGTGGCCCTTGCAGTGCTCTTCTTTTAGAAGTCCCTTATTCAAATGTGAGAACAGCAGAGACTCCCAGAGTCCAAGGGCTGAAAGTCCCTTTTGTTTAATCACTGTCCCAATCCCAGCCTTGCTGCTGCTGCCCCAGCCCTGCTTCAGGCTCTTGAGGGATGGTGTCTTTTTAGCACAAAACACCACATCTGCTGCACTTTCTTGAAGCTCACTTCCACAGAGCATAGGGAATCAGGTGATCTTGGCACTTGAGACTTCATTGAATTTGCTTTGAAAAGTTACCAAGTGGTTCTGGCATGAGAAGCATTCTTGATTAATTCCCCAGGTTGGTGGTCTCTTGTATTTGCCAAGAACCAGAGAGAGAGACCAACAGAATGGTAAATGTTTTTTTTTTTGTTGTTGTTGTTGTTTGTTTGTTTTGTTTTGTTTTGTTTTAGTGATCCTTGTAGTATGTCTTTCTTTAGCTCTTACCTGCCCAATGGCCCCTGCGCTCCTTATCCTGCCTTTATGCAAACCCCTAACTGCCCAAAGCCTCAATAGTGACCCCATGAGACCCTATCATTTCTAGTAGAGCCATGTGTTTCAGACCTTTCTGAAATATCTTCTTCTCATCATGTTTTACAATGTTTTCCTAACACAAAATGTCTTCCTTTAAAGAAAACTGGAAAACAGAGAAAAATGAGAAAATATTTGCCAACATGTAGATAAAATATTTATTGTTTTAATCTTAATTTTTTAAGCTTAAAAGGAAAGGATTAACAAAAAGAAAAGTGAGTGAATGCATGAATAAATGAATGGACACAAATGACAAATAAATGTTTGATTTCATCTCCTTAAGGCCTGCTAAGTGATTGATTGGCAAATCTTAGAGAACGATTCACATCCAGATGTTTATAGTTAAAAATATCCTAATATATTTTCTCTGAGAGACACAAAAAGAATTCTGAGACTTGTGATAATATTTGCATGTCAGTGGAGCTCTTAGTCCCCTTAAAATCACATCAGGATTGTCCACTCTGTTTTATTGGCTTAAATGTCCAGAACATGGCCCAGAGAAGAGCCTGTGACATTTATCTTCTGTATTCAATCCCACTTCATCTGCAAGATCATAGTTGGGAAGACTGTAGGTTGCCCCAGAGTAAGGAAGGATATACAAACTGCAATGAATGTGCCTAGTAAGATTTCTCACATTCATTCCAGGATGACACAAAAAGGTTCATTACCAGATGTGCAGTGCACAGACAAGTGCTTTGTGAAGGTGGAAGAAAATAGCTAGGAGGTGTGTAGAAGAAAGGAAGTGGCAATGGGGTGGGTTAAGAATTAGAGTAACATAGATATCCTATAAAATGGAATACGTGAAAAAGGTATAAGTGAACCCAAAGAAGGTTGCAAAGATACAAGAATGAGGAAGGTTGGTCAACAGCCAGATTTCTGGACTAGTCTGTCTTCCAGTGCTTCTCTTTGCCACTGTTTGGAGGGCTTGTCCAGGTGGCGGCAGGACCTACAATTTGCAGACCTGTGTCAGGTAGGACAGAATTGAGCCAATGGATGAACCACTTAGTGACATTAATTTATTGAACAAAGTGAGTCAGAAAATTGAAAGTTCATCTTGATCCTTTAACCTCCTTTCCTGGGACACATGGATTCATTCACTTATTTCATTAAAGAATATGTGTATGGTACTTACCATGTGCCATGCTCTGTATTAAAGCCTATGGGAAAAGCAAGGATAAATGTTGCTCTTCTGCCTGTAGGTGGCTAACAATCCTCGTTGAAAAAGGCAGAAATGCCCAAGAAACCTATGCAGGGCACTATCAGCTGTATACATAAGTGCAGAAAAACAATGATAGAGAAGTCCTTCAGAGGTAGAGATATCTTTAAACTGGGGGATCTGCAAAGTCGTCAGAGTGGTGGGGTTGAAGCATTAAGTCTGGCAGATGGGAAGGAATTCTGACTGGGTCTGACCATTGGACCATGAAATGTCTGAAGCACCTGCTTCCTATCTTCAGGAGGTGACTAACTTAGCTCATGGCCTCTTGACTACACAGGCTTTCAAACCCCCAGCAGATGAACACAGAAGAGGAAGTGGCTGAGACGAAGCCTGCTTTTCTCCTGTCAGAAAAAAAAAAAAAAAGTTTCCATTCTATCAGTAGGCAGAGAAGGAATGAGAGAGCAAATTCTAGTCAAAAAATGACAACTGGTTTCTGTTTACACATATGTGCTGAGGGTTGTTTTCAAATCAAACTTCTGTAATCTATCCTCAGCTGTTATGGTTTATGGCATTGATGAGTAAGAGCTTCTTTTAGAAGGAAAAGAAATATAATGCACAGGAGGGATCTTGAAATGTATTTTGGGACAGAACCACATTTCCTGAACATGCTTAAAGTGTGACCTTTTCTAATCTTTAAAAGTAAGATAACTTTCTGAAGATTAATATGTTATGAGTTTAACCCTCTGGTAATGCTGTGTGTGAATGGCAGGAATATTTTTTCCAAGACCCTTTCCCTTCCGTTCCAATAATGTCTCTAGGACCAAGAATGGTTTCTTGTTCATCTTTTCTACAAAAAGTCCAGGATATGGCTCAGAGGGTGGTGCAAGTTCAGTAGATTCTTGTTCTGGGCTCCTTTGTGGATGTTGATGAACTTCTATGTGTATGAAAATTGGTTTGCATATTTTATCAATCTTCTAATTGGATTTGCGTTGCATTGGATCTCACTCAACAAATTTGCTTTAAAACTGAATATTATATTAAAACCTACCATGTATTAGGCACTCAAGTGTGTATCAGGTAGTGTGCTAAGTATTGTATTGCTTAATTTCCACAATCACCCTTCGTGCTGGGAGCTATTCGTACCAGTTTCCAGATGATGCATTTGTCTGTTCCCCAGAGCAGGGATCAGAACCAACACATTTCTAACTATAAAGTTCAAGCTCACAACCAGTAAGCCATATTGCCTCACGTACCCCTTCTCAACCATATCCCTTCTTCCCTAAGGGACAAATTTCGTAAGGGAAGCACAAGTGCTATAGAAGAAAAGCCATGGGTATTTTAGATATATTTAGTGCTTTTGTCAAGTAAGTAGGGCATGGTTTTTCTCCCAATATTTCCTGAGTTAAATTATAGATGTTTTGAGCCACATAGAGCGATGTTAGTGGTGGAGCTAAATCAGGCTTTGGCTTCTAATCCAGCCCTCCAACTAGGCAACAGGATCTGCCTAGATCCTAATTAAGAAAGTGCCAAACTTTTTCTAAATTGTACAAAGCCCTAATTGAGTTACCTCGGCCAATTCACAATGGGAGAACTGATCGTTGGGGAAATTGGAAGTCCTGATACAAATTATCTGCATGGGGTTCAGAAGAGGCCAGTCAGTGGGTAACTTCCTTCTATGTATCAAACCCAAGATTATTGCCAAAGTATCTTATTTATGTTATTTTTCTTTCCATTTTTTCCATTCATTTTTTATTATCTCTCCTGATTTCCTTTTCTTTTTTATTTTCTTTTTATTTGTTTAATTTCATGGGGATACAAGTATAATTTTGTTACATGCATAGATGGCATACTGGTCAAATCAGGGCTTTAGGGTATACATTGCCTGAATAATGTACATTGTACCCATTAAGTAATTTCTAATCATTCATTTTTTTCCTACCATTTGATGGATAGTGCTGATAAGGTTAGATATTTCCTGTATTAGAAAGTTAATAGCTTAGGCATAACATTTATAAACTATGTTACAAAATAATACACTGGCAAAACTCATGTAGTTCTGATGTTACTTGTCAATTTTCTCCTAGGGAGATATTAATGAAACACATAGTTGGGTGTGGCTAAACTGGTGTCCCTCTTCTCTTTCTGCTTCTGTCATCCTCAAATAGATCCCTGAGTGTCACGGGGCTCTAAGTCTCATGATGATCCATGTCTCCTTGCGTTAGACTGGTTCCCTACCTAAACCAGAGCCAATGCTCAAATTGCAGAGTTTCAGTTGGTGTCTGAGGTGATTTCAAGGTTGGTGCTACCATGCAAAGATGTCTGGCTACAAGTATGCCATGTGCTATCAGCAGGTTCATTTATACACTGGGAATGTTATGACTATACTGCACAGCCAGTAGAAAATTGGCAACCTCCATTGCCAATATCTGTAAAAATGCTTGCTTGTAACTACAGTCAGCAGGGTTTTATAGGCCTTCCTGAAGCTGAATAAGAAAAGAAAAGTATAACATTTTGGGACTTGGAGGATTCTTCCCACCTTCTTCATTGGGATCCCAGGAAAAAAGCAAAGTCTTTGGAGGCAAACTTAGTTTAAATTCCAGCTCCACTCATAGCAATTATGTGACTTTGGCTTGTGGTGTATTAAGTTCTCATGCATAATAAGAAGATAATACCTACCTCCCATGGTTGTTGAAAGAATTTAATGAGTGTTTATTGCCTATGCACATACATTACAATCAATAAATATAATATTCTCCATCGTCTTTGTGGTTTTCTAATTCCTGATATCAAATGTTACCCTAAATATTAGGCTAAAGATCTCACTGTTGTTATCTCAGTGAGGTTCTTCAACTCACACAGAAGCACATAGCAATTCCTATTTCTATTTCTTTTTTTTTTTTTTTTTTTTGAGACGGAGTCTTCCTCTGTCACCCAGGCTGGAGTGTAGTGGCGCGATCTCGGCTCATTGCAAGCTCCTCCTCCCGGGTTCACGCCATTCTCCTGCCTCAGCCTCTCCGAGTAGCTGGGACTACAGGCGCCCGCCACCACCCCCCGCTAATTTTTTTGTATTTTTAGTAGAGACGGTGTTTCACCATGGTCTCAATCTCCTGACCTCGTGATCCGCCCGCCTCGGCCTCCCAAAGTGCTGGGATTACAAGCGTGAGCCACCGCGCCCGGCCAGCAATTCCTATTTCTAAGGCTCACCTTAGAGATCATCTAGGATTAGATTTGAGTTTATGGCTAAAATGTTGTAGTTTTGAAACAGCTTTTAACAAGCAGCCTGTACCAGCCTGATCAAAGCACTTGTGCGTTATGACGGTGGTGAAAAGCTGCGTCCTCCACCCTATCATCTCCATGGCAATGAGAACATAATGAAGGTAGCTGATTGTGCATGAATCATTCCTTACTAAAGTCAGCTCTAGTGCCAGAATTTTTTTTTGTTTGGCATCACTTACTCCAACTTGACAGCTTGAGCTAAAGCTCTACCCCATTTGACATCTTTGAGAATCTTCCTTTTCCCTTTGTAAACTTAAACATACGTGGTCATGGTGTAAGGACCCAGTGGGCACAAGAGTTATATCTAGAAAACTGTGTGATGACCAGTTTTACCTACACTGAAAAAGAGTCTATGTTTTCCCAGAAATAAACCCCCAAAGAAAGTGGACAGATTTCCAAACAAATCAATAATCACCCCAGCAACCACCAACAAAAAACCTACAAGGCAAGTATCTGTTTAAAAGGCCTGATATTGCCTACCACCCACTGATAGTTGTGAGAAGAGAGTTATTTCTGGTTGATCTGCTTTAGTTAGTCTTTGTAGAGGATACCTTGTTGCCAACATGTACATAGGTGAGGATTTACAAACAGCTTGGTCATTGTGGAATTTTATATTACTTTTTCAAATGGCATGTGGAATGTGGCATTATTTCTTTGTTATCAGAGAAATTGAATTTGAAGATTAGTAACTATCTGTGATTATAATAACAAAAAATCCATTTTGGTTAAAAATAATAATAAAGATTCATTGAATACTTACAAGGTTTCAAGCACTATTCTTAATTCTTGATATACTTTATCTCCCAAATCCTGACAATAGTTCTATGATGTAGGTGCTGTTTTTAATTTGCATTTTTATAGAGACAAAAACTGAGGTTTAAAAGTTATATAACATGTTCAAGATCATAGAACAACTTAATGGTGAAGTAAGTACTATAATCCAGATCCATTCTCCAAGTCTGCATTCTTAGCCCTTTCACTAAGTATTTACTACTGGAAGGGAAATTAGAGATGACCTAATATCACCTGCTCATTGTAATGAAGATAAAACTGAAGTCCAGGGAGCTGAAGTGATTTGTCCAAAGTCACCTAGCTACCTAGTGCCAAATCCAGAATTAGAACTAAGATCTGCTAATGTTCATTAAGATCAGTATATCTCTTTCCCCTACACTACATCCAGGATTATTTCTCTCTGTTAACTCTCCGATCACTTTTTGAGAATTTTTTTTTAAATCTTTTAAGAGAAGGAAGGAAGAGAGGGAAAAAGGAGGATATGGAAGGAAGGGAAGAGAAAAAAGAAAGTTGAAATTCAGATTTGGATCAGTTATACCAAATAAAATGTCAGGTTTGCACAGTGGAGGGTCTGAGTCTGAGCCCTTTGACACAGCCTCATGACAAAGCAGAGGTTGTGCAACTGCAGATATTGAAGACAAATACACTCCCAATCTAAAGGATCATCTGTTTTTAGGATGATTCCTCTTGTAAGGAAAGATGTTGGCACTTATCAGCTAGTACCTATAAGGCCCCCTGAAGGTGATTTTCTTACTCCCATCATAATAAATTCACTCTGTTTCAATCAGGGTGTGCAGGGTCCAAGGCCATGTTCTTTTCCTCTTTTCAAAGTTCAGTGCCTTCTTCCTCACAGAAATCAGAGAATGAGTGAGGTAAACTTTCTTCCTTTCTTCCTTCCTTCCTTCCTTCCTTCCTTCCTTCCTTCCTTCCTTCCTTCCTTCCTTCCTTTTCTTTCTTGGCACATCTTGTGAAACACTCAAAGTATTATCTCACGCAGCTGATCTGGAGCCAAAAGGCAAACACTCCACCAAAGTAGCTCTTGTTCAACAAAGTCACGTCTCTAGGACCAAATTGTCTTGGCTTCATGGATCATGTCTTTATTCCCCTTGGCCTGGCATTTTGAATGCTACTGTCCTTATCACTCTTTGTAAAAATCTTCTAGCATTTCTGTTTTGTCTTCTCTCTCTGCAGCCCCTTCTTTCTCCCTTAGTTCTACTTCCACTAAAATTGTTCTCTGTATGCATATTGATCAGCTTTCTAATTTCTTTCCCTGAGAATATTAATTGCTGCCCTGCTTAATGGCAGGTTGGTGAGCAGAATTATGTTTAATTCAAGCCATTTTCACCAACCTGTTCTTTGACTCTTTTACATGAAGCCTTCAGAGAGTGTGTCTACTCCGTTAGTACAAGAAAAGTAGAAAGAAATGTCTGCCCTTGTGTCATAATAAGATTAAGTAAAAATGTAACAAAAGTGTTTGTCCTAATTAAGAGGATGCAACATCATAGAAAAAAAGGTCTTAGGCAGACCTAAAGGGAGATACATTTGACTTGGAGAAGATTTGTGTTTTAATATGTACCATCGAAACCCAACAACAATAACTTGTATACCTGCTTTTAGAGTTTGATGAGTAATTTAATCAAATGCTTTTAATTGTACCATTTACTGATGTAAATTATTATTGTCATCATTAGCCATATCGTTACCAAACTATTTCAGGATCTAAACTTGCTAATAGGCATTTTATGTGAGACAGAGTAAGCCATGGAAATTTATTATAATTTTTAAAATCTTTATTTCACTGAAATAAAGCACCAGACAAACTAACAGGAGGCCCTTGCTCTTCAATCAGCAGGTATATTATTAATCCAACTGTATTTTCTCTAACCCCTGGAAACACTGGTGAGATGCAAAGCATATAATTAACACTGTGGCTAGTAAAGCTATTAATATGTATATAATAGAAGTAATAGACTGCCTTTAAAATACCCAATGGCTGAACTTTTCGTATTGCAGAACAGAAAAATATGCACATAGATGAATACATTTATCCAATCATTTCCTGCCATCCCCAACTCCTACCCTCTCTTTGGTACTTTACTTGTGCTATCTAAACATCCCCATGCCTTTCTAAAATCTATGTACATTTATACAACACAAAAGTGACTAATTTTTACTGATGTCCATAACTGTCTTTGAGGCCCACTTATTGAGTGTCTGTTAAGTACTAGGTACAGTGCTAAGCATTTTATGCACAGTATCTCATTTAGTCTACTCATCAACCTATATAGTAGGTGTTACTATCACTAATTTACAATGAGGAAACTGAGGCTCAGGCAAGTTATATAAATTGCGTCGAAGTACACAGGTGGTAGGTGACAAAGCTGAGATTCACACTGAGGCATGTGTGTCTTTCTGCTAATAGACATTACCCTTGAATTTTCTGAAAAAAAAACAAAAACATCTGCTGCTTTTTAGGATGCTAAAGCACTCTTTATGTTTGGTGTTAGAGTGATAAGAGCATATTAGTGACTTTTCATCATCTAAGTTTTTTTTTAACTTATTTGGCTGTGTAAACGTTTTCTATGTAATCAAATGAATTTGTCATGGGCCCCTTTGAGTTTATTTGTTTCTGTATCTGAAAAACAAATAGCAGCACAAGGCTTCTTTTACCTGTTTCAATCAACTAAGCCTAATCTAAAACACAAAATGGCCATGTTCTCAAATCTCTCCTTTGAGAATATTGTCATTCCATCAGAATAACACTCATCCAAACAGAGCTCCATTATAACAAATCTTAATTTCTATCCAACTCAAAGCAACATTCCTTTATTACCAGTAACAGTCATAGATATGCTGGGAATTCCAAAGTAATTAAAACCTGGCTCCTCCTTTTAAGAAGCTTATAGAGAAGGAAAAGCAGATTTTGTTCTAACAAGTCAAGAGGTGGGTAAGGTATTGGGGCTACAGAGAAATAATGGCTTTCAAGCTGGTCATGGGAGGATCAACAGGATTTCAGAGGTGGATAAGGTATAAGAATATTTAAAGTAGAAGAAAGATACAAGCTGTACAGAGCATAAAGCAGATTTTAGCAGAGAATAAAGTATATGCAAAATATTTGTGGAATAGAAGTTGTACTGAAAATGTGAGCTAGGATCAAACTGAGCCTGAAGAGCTTTTAGAGCCCCCAAGAGACACCCAATCTACATTCTCTTGGTAGCAGAGAGCCTAGGGAGGGTTTTAGACATGAGAGTAATAAGAATACATCTCTTAGAAACATAACTCTGACAGCCAAGTGAAAGGCAAATGAAATTGAAGGGAAACTGAAGATGGCAGATTATCAGGAGGTTGCTGCAATGGTTCAGGTAAATGAGGATGTATTTCTGGACCAACGAAAGAGTGGTGAGGGAGAAAAAAAAGGATGTGAATGCAACATACTTTTACAGTACAAGAAAAAATGCATTGTTTAATTGGATGTGAGGTGTAGGGATAAGGAAGAGTCAAGTGTGACTAGGAGGTTCTTGCCTAAGGCAGCCAAGTAGCTGATGATTCTGTTTGCTGGGGAAGAGAAAGCTTGGGACAGTGATGAGCCTAGTAGATGACGAATGTGCTGGGGTGCTTTGGGTTTGTGGTAGGAATCTATGGAGGATGATAGTAAAAATACTCATTAATTCTCATTTCTTACATATATGCAAATGACAAAGAGGAGCTGTGCAAAACCACTGTGGAATAAGCCAGTTGATGTTTGTAGTGTCCTAGTTATATGGCATTTCCAACAGGGAATTTCCAACTGAAGCGAAACACAGTTGTTTATGAAGAAATAAATGCTGAAATAATGTGCATAGTGAATTCAGGGATGGAGAAAACACTCTCAAATAATTTTTTTTAACTAAGAAAATGCCAGACAGCACCTAAAAGCATGATCGCTTTCACTAGATACTTTAAATTACTTTCTATAAAACTTCTTGATCCTCTTTTAATGCCCAAATCTTTTGGAAGAATTTACAAACTCTTTATTTTTGGGTTCTCAGGATGAGTGGTTTAGGTTCACCCCACAAAACTGGAGGGATTAGCCCATCAAAATATGGACACATATGGAAAGATATTTCCACTTGCCATTAATACCCTTCACAGTGATCCTCAAAGTGTGGTTCCTGGACCAGCAGTACCATCATCACCAGATAACTTGTTAGAAATGTAAATCCTTGGACACTCACCCAAATATACTGAATCAAGAATGCTGGAGTTGGGACCCAGCAAGCTGCACTTTTACAGGTCCTCCAGGTGATTTGGAGGCTTGCTACATTTGTGAATCACTGCTCTAGTCCCTGAGGTAAAGATTGATGAAAAAAAAACATGAAAAGCAACAATAATAAAGAAAGGAAGAGAACATTTAAAAAAAAATCAGCATTCACTTTCTCTTTGAATAAGTGAATGAACATTCCTTGGGGGTGTAACAGTTATGCTCCTATCCCTTTCAATACAACATATATTTGTTGAGAATCCAATTAGTGCCAGGGACTGTGCTAGGTGTAGCATATTCAAAAGGGGAAAAATTCTGTGGATTTTCTGTGTTCTCAAAAGAAGAAGAAAAAAATGAAGAAAAAGAAAAAAGTATTGTTCATCTTAAAGGTAAATAATATGTTGTGCTTTTGAAGAATTAGATGGGCTTGGCTGTTTATGGTTCCAGTGCCAGATGAAATGCTCAGGGAACACCCCTGCAACAAGTACAGTGAAGGGCCGTGGCTCCACTCAGCCTGGCCATGCATCCTAAATTCCGAGGCCACAAATGTTCCAGAGACATTAGCCTTTTTTCACTAGGTGTATTCACCGCTTATCAAGTGTCTCACCAATAAGCTTCATGTAACAGAAATGTCAAGCCCCATTTGATTCATCTTGCACTGCCCATTCTCTCTGAAGGGGATGGCTTTCAGGCCCTCCATCCATCTTGCCTGATGATCCCTTGGAGCTCAGCTAGAGAAATCATCCCTCAGACTCTGACACCTTTGAAACCCAAGAGCATTTCAGTAAAGCATCGGAAATGTCAGAACTCCCTCTGCTGATTCTTCTTCCTCCTATTTTATCTCTAGCACACCCTTTGCTGCACTGTTTGCCACTTTTATCTTCTTTCCCTGATGGCTTTTATATATTTTTTGGTCTTGTTCAAGCTTTGGAATCACTGCTGCTCCTTTTTGTCGACCCTCATCACTAGCTCCCTGGGTTTCATTGACCACCACTTATCTCCACCGTGTTGCACGCATCTTGTTGGTTATTTAATAATGCATGGCTCTCATGATCAGGAATGGAGAGGCTCAGGTCTCAGGTCTGGCTGCCGAAACTGGAGGTTTTTCCTGCTGACTTGGGTCTCCTTTGATGTACGAGGACATTTGCAGCTCAGCGGCGGATTGGTAGCTTCTTTGATGTGCTCTTCTTATTCTGATTTGATGTATGTTATGTTCCTTTTATGTTCAAGAGGGACCAAATAAAGGAATGTCCCTCCTGCTTCTCATATCTAATTTTTGCCTAAGCACCCTCTGTTGCTCTTCGTGCAAGGGAGTGGTTCTTTTGACAGTGTATAATATAATTTTATTAAAGAAAAACAAATAATATCAGACAGGATGAATGTCATCGTTTATGAGGTCTTAGGCAGCTCTTTATCTCTCTCCTTTGCTTCATGTTGCATTTACATAAATGGTTCTTTAATGCAAGGAGAATTGGCTGCGGATAAATACAAGTCAAACTTGAAAGGGGTTTAATACTTGATAATCACTTATGGACATTGTGATTAAATAAGCTATCACTCTTTTATGTTTAAGCTACATAGCCTAAACTGAGTACTACGAGTGGATTTGTCTTGAAGCCTGCAGTGTGCAGGAGTGCCGCCTGAGCTCACCTGTGGCTCATACTGGCCCAGATATTGCCTTCTCTGGAGACTTGATAAAGGGAAATTGGCAAACGGTAATTCTGTCATGTGCTTCCATCTTTCAATTTCCCTCTGCACTCTAACATCTGGCCTTTCATGGGGACATAAGCAAATAAATAAAACAACAAAGAATCTGAAGAGTGTCACAAATTTATTTATTTTTTACTAATCTTTATTAGAACATCAAATGAGATTATTCTTGTTAATGAAGTTTATGGATGATGTGAGCATTATATTCATTTTTAATATCCCTGAAATTATTTAACCAGGTATTTGAGAGTTGTATATTTAGGAAACTAAGTAGAAAATCTATTAATTAGGGTTAATTTGCTATCAGTAATATTTTTAAATTAAGCCCACTTGTGTTCATTGAAACCTTTAGGTGGAAGGGGTTTCAATTTCAAAATCATGTTTGAATTTATTAATTTTCATTTGTTTACAGTACTCACATTGCTTTCATATCCATTCATTCATTTGAATATCATTTGGGTGAGAAAGACAGGACAGTTATTATTAGTGCTATATTACAGATGAGGTAATGAAGGCTCAAAGATCAGTGTATTCTGGCACTAGAGTTTTGACCTAATTCAATGCTCTTCATAGTACATCAAGTCCAACTTTGTACCTCTTGCAATACACAACAATTTGGCAAATAATGAATTGTTTTTTATATACACTAAAAATTGGTTAGTCATCATGACAAAAACACATAATGGGAACCATGTATGAATTCTAACACTTACATTAAGAGTATGTATTTGTTGTAGTTGATGAAAAAACAAAGTTATAAAGATATTGTAGTATACATCAAGAAGTTATTAGTAATCTATTCTTTAAATGTAACTCTGGATTCCCCTTTTTAAATTTGATTATTTCATTTTGTCATCAATAATAATTAACACTTTTATACATGGGCAGTCCTATTTTTCTCTTCTTCAAAACTATGAATCAAGTAAGTTTCTTCCAAATTTTAGGATTCATCTTTTAATAATGATTACATGCTGAGACTCAAGTGTTGTCTTGTTTCCCTGTGATATGGACCATAAGAGTTGAACCTAAGAATGCCAGTCATAAGACCACAGTGGTTAAAAAAATCACACATGTAGGTCCAGGGGACAAAAGTGCCATGAAAGTAGGAGTTCCTAATCAAATGTGTGGTGTAAAGCCATTTCAATTATTGATTAGCAGAATTTCTTGCATAATCAGAGAATATTAAAAATACTTAGAAGGGGTTGAATAGTTATATAATCCATATTCTAATCAATGCATAAAAGTGTTTATTTTTCTAAAGCTGTAATCCTTCGATTTACCTATGTAGTTAGCTGGCTATAATTAGATATACTTTACATCACTGGTTCTCAAAAGAGAAAAATTTTGCTTTCCTGGGTACATTTGACAATGTCTAGAGATATTTTTGGTCATCACAACTAGGGGTTGCTTCTGGCATATAATGGATAGAGGCCAAAGATGCTACTAAACATCCTACAATGCACAGGGCAGCCCCCTGCACCTAAGGATTACCTGGCCCAAAATGTCAAGAGTGCCCAAAAATGTCAATAATGCCCACTTTGAGAAACCTGATTTAGATAAAATGTTAAATTGCTACAATCATCCATAAAATTCAACTTCCTACAAAACTATTTTGGAGAAAATATACTGATAAAACAGTGGTGATATGCTACATAAACTATTTTTGGTAATTAAATTTGTTCTTCATTTCACTTTTGCTTATGTGTCAATGCTAATAAACCAGCAGTTTTTAATTTTTCTTTTTTTTTTTTAAACCAGAGACCCTTTGGAAATGCAAAATAGTTTAGGAGACTTGGAACCATTTGGTTATTATTTGCTATTTCCTAGATGTATCACTATAAATTTCTCTTCAAGATTATGCCCTTTTATTAACACTGTACATACTAGACACCTAATCACTGCCCCACACCTCCCCACACCCTTCCCTCTGGAGGCCTCCCTGATTCTGCAGTTTCGATAGCATTGTCTGTACCCCCAGACCACAGCATATATTCCTTATACCAGTAAATCTTTGTTGTACACATGTCCTGTAGATTGCAATGTTTGCTTCTATTTTTACTTTTCTTTCCAGTAATCACAGTGTCTCACTAGGACTAGGTGATTTGGTTATCTCATAGTTTTCTATTCGAATCCTAGGCTGTTTCCAGACTTGAGTTTGTCTCTCTGGTATCATTAGCTTCTTCCCATGTGGGCCCTCACATTCTCGCCCAAAGAGGCCAGTAAAAATGCTGGTGCCTTTTCAATCCCCTCTCTAATCTGCTCATCTTCCTGCCTGGATAACCTGTCAGGCCTTTGCCATTTATAATATTTATCCTTCAGCAGTTTTCCCTGTTCCCTTGTTGATTGCTTTTCTGCACCAAGAAACTCCCAGTCCCTCTTGCCTGTGTGTGTGTGTGCACATGTGCGTGTGCTAAATAGATCTGTCTTCCTTCAACAGCCTCCCTTGTACCCCACTTAGCCCTCTTCTATTTCATAATGGCCTTTTCCATGGGTGGGGTATGTAGTAAGATCTCCATATCTCCCGTCTGCCTGGCTGCGGCTGCCTCCTCATCAGAGCCTCAGGTGGATGGGATCACACACACGCTAATGCTCTCTAATCCCTGCAGCTTTGTCACTTTCAGGACTGCTCAGATGCTCACCCAGCTCTGATTGGTTTCTCATCACCCTCTTGGAGGGTTGAGCTGTCTTTCCTATTTATCACAACGGTGATAGTGACAGCAATCCACCTTCCTGGCCTTTCCTCCTGGGCCACCTGTTAGGCTGCCAGCCGCACTTGAGATTGATATTTGCCATTTCTGCCGCCAGGTTTGTTCTGGCCTCTGTGGGCAGGTTCACTAAGAGGCACATCAGTCTCGCTGCCCCGTGTTGGGGCAGGAAACTCCGTTATAGACTCTCAGTTGATCACTCTTCTTCTGCCTCTTCCCTGCATCAGTTTCTATCTGTGAGTGAGGGAGCACCTGCCCAGGGGAGATCTCAGGAAGTCCCATCTCCAATAAAACATACATGATCCTGCCCACTGAACCAAACAGGCCTTCTAAAAGATTGGATGACCCATGGCAACCATCTCCCCAATAGGACCTTGTCTCTCTTCTTCCTCTACCCATTCAGCCCAGAGTTCTCTGGAAACTCTGGGATGCCTATCACACACGGATTCCTCTGCCCCTCAGATCTTACTTTTAATTCAACCACTGATTCTCTCTTACCCACCCAGAGGGCTAGGCCCGAAAAGAGAAAACACAAGGACTGTTTTTGAAATACCTGGACATGAATGTCACAAGTTCATCTGGGCTAAGGAGAGAAGGAAAGAGCTAGGGGAAACCCCCAAGTAATATATGTGACTATTTTTTATAGTGGCTTCTGGAAATCCTGCTCCCATGTTTACTACTTAACTGAAATAAATGATTCTGTTCATGTGCATTTTGAGAAAGATATTAGTGGCAAACCTTGTCATGAATGACTCGGATGCTAGGGAACAAAAGGGCCCTTTATGCAGTTGTTCTACATGACGCTGTCCATTCTTGCCATTCAACATGCTGCTCATGCCTTGTGGCATTGGCATCACCTGTAAAGCTTGTTACACGTGCAATCCTGGGACCCACCTCACTATCTCAGACCTACCAAGTTACCATCTGCATTGTAACAAGATTTCCAGGGGCTTCCTATGTACATTAAAATATGGAATATTCTGCTCTTTCTTTTACTGCATTAAATTCTCAGAACCGTCTGGGCATGGTGGCTCACACCTGTAATTCCAGTACTTTAGGAGGCTGAGGCGGGTGGATCACTTGGGGCCGGGAGTTAGAGAACAGCCTGCCAACATGGCGAAACCCCATCTCTACTAAAAACTATAAACAAAAAAAAAAATCAGCTAGGCATGGTGGTACGCACCAGTAGTCCCTGCTACTCAGGAGGCTGAGGCACAAGAATCACTTGAACCCAAGAGGTAGGGGTTTCAGTGAGCCGAGATCGTGCCACTGAACTCCAGCCTGGGTGACAGAGCAAGACTCTGTCTCAAAAAAATAAAAATGAAAATTATCAGAACAACCTTCTGAGATAATTATTAAATTTCCCATTTTATAGATGGAGAAACTGATCCTCTGAATGGTGAAGAAGTTTGCCTAGTGTTACTGGAAATTGACCCCTCCTGTAAAGGCTAAATCTTACTTTTCTTCTTTTAACTATGGACCACTACTGTATAGGTATTCACAATGAAGTAGGCATTACTTTTTAAAATATAATTTTAAATATTAGAAAGAAAAATGTTCCAGTCTCATTGAGATGGCAAATTGCCAAATAGGGAAGACATTTCCATGGGAGATAGGGCTCTGAAACGTCCAGCTGAGCAGAGGCATGAAGAGAGAGTGCATCCTGCCTCATGTGGAGGGTTCAGGGTAGTTATAGTCATGTGGCAGAAAGAGGACACACTGGGGCTCTCCACAGGCTGGCAGTCTTGGCAATCCAAAGATGGTCACAGCAAGATAAATTATGTGTTAAGGAGATAATTACTATGGCCTTTCCTCTGAACAGCAGCTGGAAATAGCCTGGAACAGATGGAGCCAGAAATAGTGAAAAGGTTGAGGGACAACCTCAAAAGAGAGACAGATGTCCTCAAAGGACCAGTTTAAATAAGAAGAGCCTCTGGATGGTTAAAGATAGGGGTTCATATTCTGCAGATAGGGTTGTAAAGGTCTTTTAATTTTCCCTCTAACTAGAGTTTTATAGTTGTAAGAGGAAAGAAGAAAATGAATCAGTGAGGTTTATTTTAAAATTGTATTTTTGTTGACGTATCACAGGGGATTGATTTACATGGTTTTTTATGCTTATCCCACTTGTCTCTTCCCAGGCAAAATTTAACCACTAGGTCTAGGCTATATTGAACAGGAACCACTGTCCACCTATATTCAAGAAGAGTTAAAATTTAGAACATCTTCTTCCTCTTTCCTTTACAGTGGCAGTAAATACTATGATGCTTCCAGAAATCACTCAGCTTAAGAGGTTATCTATTTCGATTTTCACCTGGTGAGTTTTGAATGGGTATTTAGATGCCAAATTTTAAGCTTGACTATCCCTATTCACTCCTTTTCACAAATATTAGTATTAAGAGCCAATGGAAAAATGAAGGCTTTCAGGTAGAACAGAAATACAGATAGATTCACTGATTAGATGCCACTGTTATTGCTGCTAACCATCCCCAGTTTCAAAAAACAGATCCCAGGGGCCAGAGTTTCTTACTGATTGGCAGCTTGCTCCCCATCCTCCCATCCAATACACACACACAATTTTCACCACTCCACTGGTTCTTAACTGGGTTCTCGACATATGCAGTGTTATAGATGGGCAATTGTAACTTTGAGATGTGCAAAAGTATTTTGAAAATCAAGGAATTCTGTCACTCTGGTGTGTCTCCTGGCTTTAATCCAGAACATCCTAAAGCACTATTTCTCTATGTGATGTTTCAACAGATGTTATGTTGGGTTACTAAGAGTGCTGTAAAATGGAGAGTTTCAGTTCTATTGGCCCACCTGGAAACATGAAAGAAGTTTATTAATTTTTCACATTAACATAATCTACTTAGCTCATAGAGTATCTTCCCATTGGAAAAATCTGCAAAATTTCATCACTAATTGTTCCAAACAAAAATTTTAAAATTATGTGAAAGTAGAATCTTTTAAAAGTTATATCTGAGCATTGATATAAACAAGAAACTCTTTAAAAACCAATTCTCTATATAGATTGAGATATAAATTAAAATACATTTTTTTCTCTCCAAAATAGAATTAGGCTACCATAATAAAGCAGTGTTATGTATGTACTTGGCACTCAAGATTTTCAAGTGGCATCAGTATTTCATTATTATCTTGCATACTCTACCACCGGGCACAGCAGACAATCTACCACTAAAATTCCTTGAATTGTGTTATGCAATAAGTGGGCTATGGGGGTACATTTAGGTAAATTACTTACAGTCTTGACTGAACAGCAGAGAATTGAAGGGACCAGCAATTTCCACCTTTCTGAAGCTAGGAAGACTTGAAAAGATCAATCAAAGGCATGTGAATAGTGGCCAAACACGTTGCCTCTTCTTTTTAGCAAAGGGAATAATGAATATTCTCTATACTTACTGAACTTCTGTTTTTTCTACCAAGTGTGGGAGCCAGATGGGAGAAAAAAGGTAAATTCAAAATTAATACACATTTTCCGCCAGGTTTGGTTTATGAAAGTGCAGCAGGAAAAAAGCATGATAAACATACCACTGTTAATATTTTGGAAGAATGTTTGTGTGTGTGTGTGTGTGTGTGTGTGTGTGTGTGTGTGTAGTTTGGTTTCCCTAATCACAGGAAAAAATACAGGTAATCTCTTACTACAGTGATCTAGTAGTATAGGTTGAGAGTACATATCAATAAGAAGACTTAAGTTTAAGCGAAGAAGGATACTACCCAGACTGCAGGAACACATTAGCTGTAGTTTAACTTTTGGCATGGAACCTGATTCCCTAATTTATTATGGCCTCACACTCTGGTTTGTATTTATATTCGGGTGAGAAATGGCCTTAGGGTGAGGCATCTGGACCATTGCTGACCTTGCCTCTGTGCTCCGAGTTCCCTCATTACTAACTCCAGAGATAAGACACTGAAGTGCCCTGTTAAAAAGTATGAAAGGGTTCAGGTTGGGGGAGAGGCTTAGGTGTTGACATTTTATGATAACGACATTTGTTGAAGTTTTGACACAGATTAATTCAACCTGTTAAATAGCAGACCTCTTAGGGACATGACCTAGGACAGAATCCTTCAACAGAGAGAAACATTTGTCATCTTTGTATCAGCAGAATCTAACCGAGCTATCAATAAATATTTACCTAGTGAATAAATATTTGTTTAGTTAATAAAGAAATAGAGAGGATGGATACTCCATTTACCATAAAGTGATTATTATGCATTGCATGCCTGTATCAAAGTATCTTATGTACCTCATAAATATACACACCTACTATGTACCCACAAAAATTATAAAAATGAATAAATGATGAAAAGGTATAAGGAAAGAAACGGGGCATAGCTGTTTTCCCAGGAAGGAAGGCACAACATGCAATGTCACTGGGACAAGTTTGCGGGTCAGGGCTCGAGCAGTGTTCAGGTATTGGGGTTGGATTTAAGAGAGGAGAATGTGACAAAGAGGAGTAGAATAAGAACCAGAGTTTGCTCTTTCATGTGTGCTGTTTCCAGCCCTGCTAAGAGCAGAATTCTCAGGAGACCCCAGTTTGAAGCGCATACCCCTTCCATCTCAGTGCCATTCATTAGGGCCAGTTACAAAGGATGGGATCTTCAAGAGAATTCCATCAGAGTAATCCACACTCTCACTTAAAAAAAAAATCTCTCCTAAGAGAGAATTCATGCTCACCGGCTTCAGAGTATAAATCCACAAGGATGGTTCTTAGAAGCTTGGCAAGACTCTCTTGAGTTTCTTTCTTTTTATCATTTTTTCTTTTTGTTTTTAATAAGTGAGCTCAATATTTATAGTACTTCCATAGCCATTTATTTCAGGCATGTGAAAGGGGCTGTTTGCCTGCCCATTGAGTGTGAATTATAGGGATGACATTTAATGGTACAACTTCTTTTGCTCAGTGCCCTCAACAATGGAGAGATGAGTTGAAAGGGAGTGATATTGCATAGTAAACAGTAAACGCCTCACAAAATGGGAACTCATCATTTTTATTTTATTTTATTTTTTAAACATAAGGTTTGAAAAAATAGCATGTGGTCTATTGACATTATTCTAAATTGCACTGTTAGAAGAACATTAACTTTTTCATTTCACACTTTCTGATCCTTAAGCACCATTGCTGTATGGGGAAATCAGTCATTTTCTGATGATTCATGTGCAGATTTGTGCCCAGCAGAATTGGCCATAATTATGCCAAGTCTCTTCTTGCAAGGAAGTTCATTGAGGGCATAGAGAAAGGAAAGCAAAAGGAGAATCATCCTCTGTATGTGCTCTGTGTAAATTCACCAACCATAAAGGTATAAGCAATTTCATAGTGCAATGGAAATCTACTTTGAATAGACTACATTGTTATAAAACACAGATACTGGTACAGCTATCTTGGGAGTCACTTGATAGGGACTTAATGGCAAATCTGTGGGTACATTTGTCTTTTTCAACTTTGCATTGAGGCTATGGACATAAGAAAATAGTCAATCATATCTTTCTATGATTAATTTCCTATGAAAATCACTGAGAATTTGGAATCACTGATTTTTATCACGGATTCTAGAGTAGCTGAAGTTATGAGAGATGTTCATTTGTCTGAGACCATTTATTTTAAGAAACAGCAATTCTTACAGCATGATACTGAATCAGGAATGAGAATAACAGGAGGCAGGAACTCCACAAAAATGGGATGAGTGGCTGAGATATTAGAAGTGAGAAATGTTTATATTGATTTTTGCGTGAAAAAGAGTCCGATGTCTGTTTTATTCTCCCCTGCTTCTCAAGGTTCCCTTTCCTCAAGGTCTATGAAGTGTTGTTATGGATTTGTTGTTATCTATTTTATTTTTACCTTATTTTTAGTCTGAAGTACATTATTGTTTTAAATCCTATCACCATAAAAATAAAAAAGGGGCACAATTATTTTCCTTTGAACATTCCTCTACCTTTTCTCTCCTAAAGAGCTTACTTTTGAATTTTTAAACACTAGCATTTTCATCTTCTTCAGCCCGACAGAGTCATTTTGGGAAATTTGTGTCTGTAGAGGTTTTTTCTAGTGAGGTTTGATTTGATTACTGACCTTCTTTAACCTTAAAGGTACAAAAGAAAGTACTTCAAGCACCTAAGGGACTCTGCCAAGTAATAGCAAACAAAAGTTCAAGATGGGTTAGGTCTCACAAAGGAAAATTAAATGTATTATTCTCACACAACAAGATTAGCAAATCATCCATAAACCCAGACACTCTTTTCTTCTTTTTATTCTAATGAGTTTAGTGTGCAATAATGATGGTGCAGGCTTCATCAGAATTCTGCCAGTGAAGGGGAATTTGCAAACTCTGTTTGCAAATGAGATGTGCACCATAAACCATAGTCATCCATCATAGAGAAGTAGCTTGTGCCTGATAAAAGGCTGTTTGGGCTGAGTCAATCAAATGAGCATTATTAGAGCTTGGTATTATACTGTCCTTTAGGTGATGGAGAAGGAATGTAATACAGTTATGGAATGTGATTTTTTTATGCCTCTGTCCCTTTTGGAAGACTAAACTATTCTAACATGAACATCTCAGAGTGACATTCATAATCTATGTTATAAAAAGAGACCTTCTCCAATTTCTCATCTGTCAAGAACAGTTAGAACTGTGTAGAGTTTTCATGATATAGCTAACACCATGAAGAAATGGTCCTGTAACTAAAATTACAGCTCATACTTGTTGATTATTAATAAAAGGTAGACTGAGCACTTGTGTCAAGTAAATGAAGACCAATGAAGATGATAACTTCTAACGTCCTTTGATCATGATTAAAAAGAATAATTATGACAATAAGATTTTGAGCTTATAGGTTATTTAGACACCATCTGATTTAGTGGATTTCTAACTTTTATTTAGTATTGGAGCCCATTTTTCAACCAAATATCATATGGCACCAGGATATACAAAATGATCAAGGTGTAGGAGTTTTTCTTTAAAAAGAGGCAAGGGCTTTCTCACTCTTTCTTAGCTTTCCCCAGTCACCCTCCTTGATGGACATCTCTGATATTTTGAAACACATTGATGTAACTCATTTCTCTAAAATTTACAGATTGAGAAAATAATATGCCAAAACATTTTTAGATTTTAATAAGCCTGCAGAACTTACTAATTACAAAGCAAATATAAAGATCCAGACGTCTTTACTTCCATATAGATGCTTTCCCTACTGTGCAGAGCTCCGCCATTACCTTGCTCTACATCAGGGGTCAGAAAGCCAATGTCTGCAGGAGCCAGGCAGTCATGGGGATTGGGGTAAAGCAGGTGGTAAGCTGCAAATCTCACACCCCCACATGAAGAGAACAGCTGTCACAGTTTCAGGGGATGCTTCTCATGAGGCAAATAGGGCCCAAGATTCCTTAACTTTCTTTCTATTTTTTTTTTAGCGGAAGTTGAAAAATCAGAACTTCAGTGTAACAATGGTAATAATTACATACTTTAAGTGAATAATAATAATTACTATACTGGTGAAACAAAACACATCTACAAGATAAGCCCTTAAGCACTAAGCTCTGCTGTATAGAAAGGTCATATTCCCAGACCTTTGAGAACACATAATCTATTGAAGAGAGACAAGCATACAAGTGACATTTGCAAGAAGGTGAAATGAGCTAAAATAGAGGTGAAATTATGGTTTCGTGGGACTACCAACAACAGTAAAAAATATTTGCATAACTCTGCTCAATAAAGACTTTCCTTGGGGAGTCATGAAGAGTGCGGAGTTTCCCAGACAGGTGAGAAAGGGGACATTCTAGGCAGAAAGAACAACACACATACAAGAAAGGAGCTGAGGAAAAATCATGCCTTGATCAAGGAACTGCAAGTAATGAGGCATGGCTAGAGGGCATAGAGGATGGAGAGAGGGAAGAAGAGAGAGAGGCAGCTGGACATGTAGATAAAAGCTAGTCAATGAAATATTATAAAATATATGCTAACAAGTTCGGACTTCATTGTGTAGCTGCTAAGATGATATTTAAAGATTGTAAATGGGGTGAAGCCATCCCATTTTTATTCTAGAGTGATGATTCAGATGACATGTATGAGTTAGAGATAGAGACGGGAGAAAGAAGAACCAGTTCTTGAAATAGCTCAGGTTATCATTGATGAGGGCTGCAAAGGCGTGGAGATTGGAGGAATGAAGGAGACAAATTTGAGGCAGTAGAGTTTATAGAATCTGGCTGCTGATTGGCTGAGAGGAAAAGGAAAGTATTAAGGATAACAGATGCCTGGGATTTCTGTCTCAAGAACCTGGACTGACGGTGACCCAGTTAACCAAGGGGGAGACTGAGGAAGTGGTAGGTGCTGGCTGCAGCCTAGAAAGGCTGTGGAATGGGGCTACCTGCATCAGGTCTGGAAGGGCTGTCAGAACACGTTGGTGTATGCAGTTCCTGGCCTGCAGAATTCACCTCTAAAATGAAATGTTTCCCTAATTTCCTCCAGCATATTTCAAATATAAACTAAAACATGACCTTGAAAAATCCAGAAATCTAAATATGAGTGAAAAAACTACTAATCTTATTAGAAATAGCCCACTCACTGGAAGACTTCTACATCAAGAAGCTTAAAATCAGCTGAATTTATTTTTTTAGCAAACACATTCTAGTGCTAAAAACAAACAATAGTAAAGCCAATAAATGCCTGCCAAACATGACCAGTAGTATTTCTCAGCTGGTTTAATGAGCACTGAGCTAGAAGGTCGAGACAAAAGCACACAAGAATATCTTTTTCTCAATAATACAAATTTAACATGTTTGGCATTTTATTTTGCATTTGAATATGGAATAGCTGACTTTAGTTTATAGCAGGAGGGAAAGGTTAAAAGATTTTTTTCTTCCTTCTTTGGCCTAGAGTAGTATTAAACCACATTCTCCGGTGATCTATTGTTTAGAAATCTAATTTTTTTTTCTTCTCAAGAATGTATTAGGAGTAATCATCTCAAAATATCATTGAAACCCTTCAGGTAGGCCATTAAACTCAGTGGCAGAGTGACCAGAGAGAGTGAGAGCGCTTGACTACCTATATTTTCAAATTAAATCCAAACCTCAAATATGGTGAAAAGCAAATATAGTCATTCTGGTCAACAATTCAGCAATTACAGACACACAGTGGATCACTATATAATTCAAAAATCATGTGTCTCAGTGAGGTCTGTGGTTATTTTCTATGCTAGGTACTAATTTCTTTTAATTTAGAAAAGCAGTGCCTTTTTCATTTTTAACAGTCTAGTGGGGGTGGGACATGCAAGGTGGAAACAAACACAGGAGCTATTGAACATCCATAATAAGGGCATTATTAGGAGAATAAAAGGAGAGGGAAGAAAAACAATCAACCTGAAAACTTTTAGTACAATCCCTAAATAGTAATTCCTTTCAAGAGAATTTATGGATCTTGATAACTAGCAAGTGGCAGCACGCTCCATTCAACATAAAAGTAATAGCAACCAATAATAATAATAATTTCCAATGAAAGCAGTGGTTACCACAGCCTCTGATTTAAAATGTAGGTTTTGGAACAGCAGGCATATTACCAATGATATTCGATTTTCCAAGAGGATTATCCATAAAGAATCCTGCAGCTGCACTTATTTACCTGTCTCTTCATAGCATCATTATGCAGACAGGGATACTGAGAAAAACACTGTAACAAAATTTAAGCGACTGCATAATTCTTTCTAAATACACCCACTTTATATATTCGCATATATTGTGTGCTCTTCAAATGCAAATTTTAAATGTTGTTTATCTGTTACTTCTCTGCTTGGGTCTCTGTGTGTAGTCTTTCCTTAAGGTAGTAATATATTCAGATGTTCAGTTTCTCTAACACAGGAACGAATTTTGAATATGTAAGCTGGGGATTTTTCAATGAAGTGAAAGGACAAAAGAGACCCCGACAAACTGATGCTTTCCTTGGGAATTAATTAGGATTCAGAGTAGCCCTCAAATATTTACACCAAACTCTTGATTTTTTAATAAGTGGCCCCTAGTGTGGGAATCTAGCATTGCTGGTCTTTTGGGGGAAGGTAGCGTTCACAGATAGTAACTCTTGAATCTTCTACATTTGAAGGATGGAGAAACCACAGCATGAAAACTCCTTACCAGTTTTTTAACTTCAAAATCTACTTTGCCTGTACATGGCACGTTGTTGCTCATTTTAACCTCGATTAATAAGGAAAGAAGACAATAAATTTTAGGATGTTTGAAATTCTGTATATGCTTATCTACAAGTTATGTGATCCTCCAAGTCCAAAATGCCAAGCAAACTGGGAACACTGATAGAAGTATCACCATCTTTCTTCTTTTCCTGGCTTCAATAACTTCATCAACTACTTCTCTAGATCATATCAGATTTTTCATTGACTTTGGCCTTATGGTTTTTTGACCCTTCTATGTAAATGCATTGGAATTGCTTTACTCTTTTGCAGATAATCCTAAAGAATACTTTTATAGGGCTTCATTCTGTGAGTGTGACATTACAGTCTACTTTATGTTTGGATTATTTGTCTTCATGTATCATTGGTAATGCCATCTGTCATTCTCGTTCTAGCCACTACCTTTGGTATTGATGTTACTGTGACGATTTGCACATGAGTGTCACAGAGTTATTTTTGTGTGTGTGTATTGCTGCCATTGAGATGAAGAGAGTGATGGAACCAACTCACCAGACCCCCTGGCGCTCCTGATCCCCTTAGTGGTTCCTTTTGAGGCAAGTTGAGCAGAACCTTGTCTCCAATTTTAAATGTTGGATTTATATTACATTCGGCATAATGCCCAGAGAGACATTTCAATTCAATTGATTGATTTTTATGTTACATTCTCAGGAGTACTGTTTGCCAGTTTTCATCCTCAGTCCTGTCTGAGCAGTTCTGAGAGAGTTATACTCTTCCACAGTAATATCCTCAGAACAATTTTGAAACAATTCTTTTCTCCATATTCTTAAACAGACATCAAAGACTTTAGTCCTCTTGTGAAAACACAGTATTTCTTACAGATAAAAGACACGAGGCACACCTTAGTCTGCCTAAGGGTTTCAAAAGAAGAAAATATGGCACCTTCATGATAAAGATAACCCCTCATCTTAGTCGATAATACTCTCACTCTGCTAACCATTTTATATGGTTATCAAACAATATCTTCAACAAGTAGCCAGTGCTAAAGATAGTGAGGGATCAAAGAGGTGTAAGATAGCTTTTGCCTTCAATAAAT
The DNA here is from genome assembly GCF_006542625.1 of Nomascus leucogenys. Classification (NCBI taxonomy): domain Eukaryota; kingdom Metazoa; phylum Chordata; class Mammalia; order Primates; family Hylobatidae; genus Nomascus; species Nomascus leucogenys. The sequence continues at coordinate 27,278,834 of NC_044384.1, read as the reverse complement.
CATCATATTTGGGAAGACTGGGTATAAAATTTAAAATATTACTGTAAATAAAGGTCAGCATGTGTTAAGTGCCCACAGTACAGTGGCAGATGACATTTACTATACAGGTTGAGAAACATGGGACAGAAGTGTGACTGACCTTGGTGACTGGAACAGGCTTCACAGAGGGAGATGCTACTCACTTGGATACCCAAGGATAGGCTGCCTCAACTTCACCAGAATGGAGGTGTGTTAGTCTGTTCTCGAACTGCTATAAAGAAACACCTGAGACTCGGTAATTTATAAAGAAAAGAGGTGTAATAGGCTCATGGTTCTACAGGCTGTTCAGGAAGCATGATGGCATCTGCTCAGCTTCTGGGGAGGCCTCAGGAAGTTTACAACCATGGTGGAAGGCGAAGGGGAAGCAGGCACCTCACACAACCAGAGCAGCAGTGAGACAGAGAGTGGGGAGGTGCCACATTCTTTTAAACAAGTAGATCTCATGAGAACTCACTCACTATTGAGAGGATAGTACCAAGGGGATAGCACTGAACCATTCATGAGAAATCCACCCCCATGATCCAATCACCTCCCACGAGGCCCCACCTCCAACACTGGGGATTACATTCCAACATGAGATTTGATGGGGACACAGAACCAAGCCATATCAAGAGAGTATTGGAGTCTGGAGAATGGTGAGATATTCTAGTCCAGGGGTCCACAACCCCAGGGCCACAAACTGGTACTGGTCTGTGGCCTGTAAGGAACTGGGCCACACAGCAGGAGGGGAGTGGTAGGTGAGCATTTCTGCCTGAGCTCCACCTCCTGTCAGATCAGCAGAGGCATTAGATTCTCATAGGAACAGGAATCCTATTGTGAACTGCACATGCGAGGGATCAAAGTTGCGTGCTCCTTATGAGAATCTAATTCCTGACAATATGAGGTGGAACAGTTTCATCCCAAAACCATCCCCTGGCCCCTCCATGGGAAAATTGTCTTCCACGAATCTGGTCCCTCATGCCAAAAAGGTCAGAGACCGCTGCCGTAGAATAATGCTTTGGTGAATAGAGCATACACTTTGTTACTAGAGTAGAATGTTTATGAAAGGAAATAGTGGTAGAAAAATTTATAAAGTTTTAATTATTGGCTAAGCATTTTGAATTTTTTCAAGGGAAATGAGTGCCATTGAAGACATTTAAAGGCTTTTGAGAAGAGAAGTTTTCTAAGATTCGTCTGCCCAGAACTGATAGAAATGGTTAGGTAGGTGGAAGGTGGTGGAAGAGAGAGAGATAGATGGAAAAACACATTTTATTAGAGATTTACAAGTGAGATCCAAGTGCTCAGATCAGTCTGGTAGCAGTAGAATTGAGCAGACATAATCCATATGCAGTTTTTACTTAGTGGAGACCCAGGTCATTCTGAATGTAGTGAGTAACTCTTTGTGCTTTTACCTTCCCAGCTAATGGCCATACCTTTCACCCTAGTTGTCCCCAATGGCTTGCCAAATGTATTAAAATGATTTTGGGAAATAGTTTCATGGGATGTAAGGTGAAGAAATTAACATTTGCTAGTTTCTTTCCTTAGAATAATAGTCTTAATCTTAGAGCTTTTATTAGTTCATTCTCATGCTGCTGATAAAGACATACCCAAGACTGGGCAATTTACAAAAGAAAGAAATATAATGGACTTACAATTCCACCTGGCTGGGGAAGCCTCACAATCATGCCAGAAGGCAAGGAGAAGCAAGTCATGCCTTACATGGATGGCAACAAGCAAAAAAGGAGAGCTTGTGTCGGGAAAACTCCCCCTTATAAACCCATCAGATCTTGTGAGAATTATTCACTATCACAAGAACAGCATAGGAAAGACCTGCCCCCATGATTCAATTACCTCCCACTGTGTCCCTCCCACAACATATGAGAATTCAAGATGAGATTTGGGTAGAGACATAGAGACAAACCGTATCAGAGCCCTCTGAAAATTAGTCAAAAGTATGGAATCTCCCTTGGGGGATAAAAATACACTTATAGACAAGATTGTGAACACAGTTTCAGGGATTTGCAGATACCCTGAAAGATGCATAGATGAGAACTTAAAGAGTCCTTAGAGCAATATTTGGTCCTTAATGATTTAGTGCAGGCAAATTCTGAGTTGCAGTTACAGTAAGTTCAGGTAGAAGTGATAACACTATAGCATTTGCTCATTCTGAGGAAAGGGAGATAACAATGAAACGATGACACTTGGGCTGGCAAAACTTTAAAGGAAGACTGGTTGGAAGTGAGGTTTTCTTTCCACTTAGTGTCTTATTTGTCACTCTTGTACTGTGATATGGTTTGGGGGTGTCCCCACCAAAATCTTACCTTTAATTGTAGCCTCCATAATTCCCATGTGTCATGGGAGGGACCTGGTGGTGAGTCTTTTCTCGTGCTGTTCTCATGATAGTGAATAAGTCTCATGAGATCTGATGGTTTTATAAAGGGCAGTTCCCCTACACATGCGCTCTTACCTGCTACCATGTAAGACATCCCTTTGCTCTTCCTTCATCTTCTGCCATGATTGTGAGGCCTCCCCAGCAATGCGTAACTTTGAGTCCATCAAACCACTTTTCTTTATAAATTACCCAGTCTTGGGTATGTCTTTATTAGCAGCATGAGGACGGACTAATACATACTCTGATATTAATCAAGTAAGAATTTAACTGAAGGGTTAATTTACAATTGGGAAAAGAAACTATTATGGAAGACAGAATAACTTCAGAAAAAAGCCTGTCTCAAACAGAGACTTAAATGTAATGAAACTGCCTTCGGTCCATGTAATTTTCCTAAGTGATATTTCAGGGGTGTTCGCCAACAGCCACTTCATTTCATTATTTTTATGGTAACATAGGCAGGAAGTAACTAAGGTTTGATTAAACTTGCTTATATGAATGGAAGAGGCTGAAAAGTTGGTCAGGGAATAATTGCTGCTTTCATTAATGATTTAGTTGGATGGCTCCTTGATTCATACCTTTCCAGCTTATTCAGTAAATACTTATTGAACATCTACTATGTACTAGACTTTGACCCATAGACAAGGTAACCATCCAAGTGGTTTGTTCTGGGAAGGTCCAGACTAACGGCTATTAACTCTATGCAATTATTCTTAATATCATTTTTATTCTCAGAATTGTACTGTTCTGAACAACAAATTATGTGGTTATTCTAGCTTTAGGCTATTTGGGGAAATGTTATCTCTGGGAAAAACTGTTTGGCCTGGCCAAACGTTTCTTACTAATCAGTCCAAATTACATATGATTTCCTGTAGTATTTGGAGTATAATACAAGCCTCAGGAAGATAGAACCTCATCCATTTTGTTCACCAATATGTCTCCTGGGCCTAGCTTATTGTTCAAATGTAGTAGATACTTAATAAATACATTTTATAAATGAATGAACCAAGCAAAATGCTTCACTATTGGAGAAAATGGCTACCACTGTAGTTATCCAAAAGACTAAGAATAGACTGTGATCTGCAGGTCAGGCTTAACTTGAAGAAAATTAACTAAAAAAATCCAAAAGTATATTAATAATTCAAGAAAATGATTTTATTATCTGATTGTGTTTCAGATATACGATTTGAATGTGTTTATTTTGGTTTTCAGGTCAATTTCTTAAGTAAATGTAAAGATGTAAAGATATTTGCCTTGGTTATTAAAGCTTAGGTGACCAGCTATTGTTGAAATAACCATGTAGAACATTAGAATTTCACTGTGGGCATGTTGTGAGGCAGGGATTAAATATCCATGACTAAAGGAATTAGTGAGCACCAGACCCAAAGTATGTCTTTCCTCCCTCCCTTCTTTCCATTTGTCAGGATGTTACGGTATATAGTTATTATATTTTGAAGAGGTGACCTAGGGTATATGAGCCGTATTCTTATTTTACACAGAAATACACAAGCTTGGTTATCTTGTTTCCCAGCCTCCAGAAGATTAGAAGCAGAAAGTTAGAAAGAAAGCTGTTAGAGTCAAATAGATTTATGGTAATGGGAGAGATTGCACAACCACAAAAAGGAGGCAAGGGATTCAAAAAGCATCATTTCTGAGGCCGTCTGGGAAAGAGATAAAGAGCCTCGCATGCCCGGTAGCCCCAGAAAGCCTCACCGTGTTAAACCAGCTCACAGCAGTTGTCAGTAATGATGGCCTCAGGCAATCGGAAAAGGTTAAAGTAGGTTTATTGTGCTCTGTTCAATAAGGGGACATAGTTTATAATCCATTTCAGTGGTGCTGGTGTTTTATTTAAGCTCTTTTGGTTGCAAGTAATAGGAGGACCAAAATACATCCTAAGGGAAGTGTGTGGGCATGTGTGTGTATGTAGGTGTGTGTGTGTGTGTGTGTGTACCTAATGACTACAAATTGCGAGTAAAAAGGTGTAAGTGGTCAAGAACTGAGTCAGCTCGTAGGGCTGGGTCCTGATTTTGCAGGTCCCTGGTGTCTTGGTTTATGTATCTCTGTTTCTTTCTGAGTCTGATCACTTGTTCCAGCTAGGCATTACCTCTTTGGGCTCTTCTCTCTAGGCCTCTTTTTGGTTTGAACTTCTGCTTCTGTCTTCTCTCTGGATGATTCTGATAAAATTCCAAGAGAGATAATGTGATTTTTCCAGCTCATCTGTTCACACTGGCAATGTCACGGCTTGTTGATTATCCTGTGTTTTACCTGCTCTGAATCAGTCCTTTTCCTGCCCCAGTTTGCAGATACAGGGAGCAAGTGGCTTCGGTTATCTGGCCTGATTCTGATAATCCACTAAGCAGAAGCTGCAGACAACCTGTTTTCACAAGGACTCAACTAAAGGCATTGCAGATACCTAAACAAATCCAAAACTAGATCAATGTTTTAAAGTTTTGAGATTTAGCTCAATGAGGTTCAGTTACCTGAAAATTTTGCTTTAGGTAGATATACATTCCATTACCATTCTACAAATAAAACACTACTCTCTCTGTATTTCACCTCAATTCAGAGTTTTAATAAAATATTAATAACTTTATTATGCATTATGTGTCTTTTTCCCCAAAATTATTCCAAAAGAACTTCTGTGTTCTTCCTATCCTATGTTACTCACCCATAAGCACATTTCCATTGTCACCCTTGATATTGGAGGGGTGGATGTAATTGATCCATGGCCTCTACCATTTCCTCCTCTTCTCCTTATTCCCTACCCAGACTTAGGGAAACAGGGGAAGATGCTTTTACATCTGGAGAAGAGCATCACTGTTCCAACAATGGGTGAATGTGAGCTACCATTGTTGCCAATACTGGATTTTGCAATAAGTGCTCAGAACAGTGATTCATGTCACAACATAGTACATGCAGGAAATTATACTAGTGGTCCAGTACAATAAGCCTTAGCACATGTGTCACCGATTTACACACTTGGTTAAAGGTATAGAATGAACTAAATAAATGTAGGTCAGAAATCTGTTTTCAACAAAGAACCAGGGACAGAATGGCAATTCTTTTATACCTCAAGAGTAAAGACTAGGTGGGACACACTTATAAAACATTAGTACAACTTGTACAGAGATCCTGATTGAGGCTGCCAATTTAAGACATCTCAGGTAATTTTAATGACAAGACTAGATATAAAAACAGAATTAGCATTTTGAAATAACAATGGTGGCCCAATTTTGGGTGCAGCACTGTGCATGCATGTGCCCAGCGAATGTGCATGCGTTGGTGTGCCTGTGTGCATAGGCACAGGCCACCCTCTCCTTGTCACAGTACATGCACCACCTCCTCTCTATCAGCAAAACATATAGCTACCCCCAAATAAAAGAGTAGTTAAGCTCTTGTAGAACATGACGTATTATATCAACATAGATTTCAGTATTTCAAATTATTCCCTGGAATTAATTCACTAAATAACCCAGGTAGTCAAAGCACAGATTCATTAGGCTTGGTAGAACACATTCTTTAAATGTTAGTACCATACAATGAATATTTGATAAGTACATCATTAATAAACCTTGGTGTGACATAATTGATATGTGGATGTTTAATGACAATTCCAAATGATGTAGCACATGGCATCCACTCATCCCTCAATCATCACGCAGGATGCTCCTGTACCATGCGATGGGCACAATTGGAAAGGCAAAGTCTGATCTTCATTAGTGGCTACCTATAAAAGGTTTTCATTACAAGATAGATGATTATAGCCTGGCTTTATTAATTAAGCATGCATTTCTGCAGACCAAAGTAATTGAATCAAATGGCTAGTAGCTTTAAAACTACACAGAATCTTAACATCTCAAGAATAGATTCTACCTTCAACACTCTATTATTTGAGAATACGTGGCAACTGAATTTAAAGTGTTGCCAAATACTGACTAAATTTCACATACAAGATTTTTTTCCTCTAACATCTTGCTCTGTGGCTGTCATGATAAAAGGATTTGTCTTTCCTTTCATCTAATAACCTCAAATTCATCCCGACCCTAGTCTCAGCCTTGAGGAACATAACCCCAGAATATGTACAGGTTAACTGTAGAAGCATTGGTGCTTACAGAAATGAAATGACTTGTTGCATCTTGAAAGAGAATTAGTGGCTGAAGAACAGGTCACTAGAAGTCCTTTATTCAGTTGTCACTGAATCATACCCAGGAAACGACCTAATCATCCATGCTCAAGTCCTTCTTTATTTTGGGGTCAGGGAGAAGGCTTCAAACATGATATATCCATGTAACAATTCCCTTTCTATCTCTGACTGCTTCAGTGAGAAAAATAAGACTTCTTAGAATATCAATTTTAAAGGAAAAATATATATCTACACTAGGGAAGACATTTTTTGCTATAATTTTTTTACATGTACAATATCTTGGAATAAAAGAGCTCTAAAAAAATTCAATAAATTTTGCAAACTAATTATGTTTCTGATTGCTTGATACATAGGAGCTGGTGAAAGCAAAGATTAAAATTCATTTTTACTCAATGAGAACACACATGACTTAGTGCCCACAAAAAATCCCTCAGGATAACTTTTTCAAGTAGAGCAAAGTGTATATATATATATATATATATATATATAATATATTCTACCATGAAGTATCTAAAATTAATTTTATACGATCAGAGAATATTCTGGCAATGAGACAACTTTTTCTCCCCAATTATGCTTTGAACTAGTTTTTTTTTTGTATGATCACTACCAGAAATAATTACATTATTAAATTAATTCCACTCCTATTGACCGTGATCACTAAACAGTTCATCAGCTTACTGTATTAACATAAAATAGGAAGCTTGACCCTCACCTTGTTGAAAATACTTTTATTTGTAGTGTTTTTACTTGAATTTATTGATAATTACTTTTATCCTTTATGAGTATGCCAGTGATTCTTCTGCATGCCTTTCAATGGAAGCATTAACAAACACTTAGCTTTGAAGGTGACATTTTAATTTCATTTCTAACATTTGTAAGGACTTTGACACTAACTCCCACCATAATATTTTCAATCCCATGAAGAACAAAACATTTCCATAGTTTATTGTCTACATTTCCATTGTAATGGCCAAGTGGCTGGTATTAGAGTAGCATGGCATACAATTCCAGTATTAACTAAAAATACTGTTAGACTATTCAAATGACTCATTTTGCATTAGTGCAGTTGTTTCCAATTGTGTTTCATCATGTTTTATTCATCCTAGTTTCTTCTTGTTGTAGCGTTAATCATTAAACTATATATTATGAATTTAATGTATATAGTAAAATTAAAAATCCCTTTTATGAAGTATTAAGTGCTGCCATAATTCTTAGGTTTATTTTTAATCATTTTTAAGCATAAGATTACTAGCACAGATTTAGAGATAATTCTGATTTAATTTTATTTATTTATTTGTTTTGTTTTCAAATATGAGAACCTTCATCACCATGTTTCAATGAATCTCCTGAAATAATAAATTCAAAGAGAATTTATTTTCTCTTATTTCAGCTGAGCTCTCTTTGCTACAAGTCTTTTATTTACATCACCCATTTTTCATCCTTGATTATTCAGAATCACCAGAGAACCGTCTTACTTCTGAACCATGAGGTTATTATTCAAGACCTACTACTATGCTGAAGAATTCTTCTTTCTTCTTTTTTTTATTTTTTTTATTTTTTTTATTTTTATTATTATACTTTAGGTTTTAGGGTACATGTGCACAATGTGCAGGTTTGTTACATACGTATCCATGTGCCATGTTGTTTTGCTGCACCCATTAACTCGTCATTTAGCATTAGGTATATCTCCTAATGCTGTCCCTCCCCCCTCCCCCCACCCCACAACAGTCCCCAGAGTGTAATGTTCCCCTTGCTGTGTCCATGAGTTCTCATTGTTCAATTCCCACCTATGAGTGAGAACATGCAGTGTTTGGTTTTTTGTCCTTGCGATAGTTTACTGAGAATGATGTTTTCCAGTTTCATCCATGTCCCTACAAAGGACATGAACTCATCATTTTTTATGACTGCATAGTATTCCATGATGTATATGTGCCACATTTTCTTAATCCAGTCTATCGTTGTTGGACATTTGGGTTGGTTCCAACTCTTTGCTATTGTGAATAGTGCTGCAACAAACATAGGTGTGCATGTGTCTTTATAGCAGCATGATTTATAGTCCTTTGGGTATATACCCAGTAATGGGATGGCTGGGTCAAATGGTATTTCTAGTTCTAGATCCCTGAGGAATCGCCACACTGACTTCCACAATGGTTGAACTACTTTACAGTCCCACCAACAGTGTAAAAGTGTTCCTATTTCTCCACATCCTCTTCAGCACCTATTGTTTCCTGACTTTTTAATGATGGCCATTCTAACTGGTATGAGATGGTATCTCACTGTGGTTTTGATTTGCATTTCTCTGATGGCCAGTGATGATGAGCATTTTTTCATGTGTTTTTTGGCTGCATAAATGTCTTATTTTGAGAAGTGTCTGTTCATGTCCTTTGCCCACTTTTTGATGGGGTTGTTTGTTTTTCTCTTGTAAATTTGTTGGAGTTCATTGTAGATTCTGGATATTAGCCCTTTGTCAGATGAGTAGATTGCAAAAATTTTCTCCCATTCTGTAGGTTGCCTGTTCACTCTGATGGCAGTTTCTTTTGCTGTGCAGAAGCTCTTTAGTTTAATGAGATCCCATTTGTCAATTTTGGCTTTCGTTGCCATTGCTTTTGGTGTTTTAGACATGAAGTCCTTGCCCACGCCTATGTCGTGAATGGTATTGCCTAGGTTTTCTTGTAGGATTTTAATGGTTTGAGGTCTAACATGTAAGTCTTTAATCCATCTTGAATTAATTTTTGTATAAGGTGTAAGGAAGGGATCCAGTTTCAGCTTTCTACATATGGCTAGCCAGTTTTCCCAGCACCATTTATTAAATAGGGAATCCTTTCCCCATTTTTTGTTTTTGTCAGGTTTGTCAAAGATCAGATAGTTGTAGATATGCGGCATCATTTCTGAGGGCTCTGTTCTGTTCCATTGATCTATGTCTCTGTTGTGGTACCAGTACCATGCTGTTTTGGTTACTGTAGCCTTGTAGTATAGTTGGAAGTCAGGTAGTGTGATGCCTCCAGCTTTGTTCTTTTGGCTTAGGATTGACTTGGCGAGGCGGGCTCTTTTTTGGTTCCATATGAACTTTAAAGTAGTTTTTTCCAATTCTGTGAAGAAATCATTGGTAGCTTGATGGGGATGGCATTGAATCTATAAATTACCTTGGGCAGTATGGCCATTTTCACGATATTGATTCTTCCAACCTATGAGCATGGAATGTTCTTCCATTTGTTCGTATCCTCTTTGATTTCATTGAGCAGTGGTTTGTAGTTCTCCTTGAAGAGGTCCTTCACATCCCTTGTAGGTTGAATTCCTAGATATTTTATTCTCTTGAAAGGCCTTTGACAAAATTCAACAACCCTTCATGCTAAAAACTCTCAATAAATTAGGTATTGATGGGACATATCTCAAAATAATAAGAGCTATCTATGACAAACCCACAGCCAATATCATACTGAATGGGCAAAAACTGGAAACATTCCCTTTGAAAACTGGCACAAGACAGGGATGCCCTCTCTCACCACTCCTATTCAACATAGTGCTGGAAGTTCTGGCCAGAGCAATCAGGCAGGAGAAGGATATAAAGGGTATTCAATTAGGAAAAGAGGAAGTCAAATTGTCCCTGTTTGCAGATGACATGATTGTATATCTAGGAAACCCCATCGTCTCAGTCCAAAATCTCCTTAAGCTGATAAGCAACTTCAGCAAAGTGTCAGGATACAAAATCAATGTACAAAAATCACAAGCATTCTTGTACACCAATCACAGACAAACAGAGAGCCAAATCATGAGTGAACTCCCATTCACAATTGCTTCTTTCTTCTTTGTCCCAACCAGACCTGACTCTGTCACTCACCAGCTACATGACCTGGAACAATGGTTTCTGCATATGTAACATAGTAAAGCTTGTTGAGGACTCAATGATCCTCAGAGAATCAAATTTCACCCGTGGCCTCTGATTCCATGTGTTATGGCAAGACTCAGGTGCAAGTCAAGACCTTTAGAGGGGCAGTTAATCATGGCCTGGTTGGAATTCCAGTTTTTCTACTTAGTAGCATTGTGATCCTCGGCAACTTATTTAAACTCTATGTGCCAGTGTTTCCTCAACTGTAAAGTGGGGTTATTATTATTCCATAGAGTTTGTTATAAAAACCAAATATAGCAAGTACTGTATATCTGAGGTGCTAAAAACAGTGCTTGGTGCATGGTAAGCATTCAGTGAACGTTAGCGAAGGATTAAATGTCCCTAAGGAGTAAAAAGATTATGGCACCCTCCATCCCTACCCTACTTCCATATGTGAGTCAAAATCAAAATTCTGGTATCTCCATATGGTGACTTTTGGAAGCTTTAGTTGAAATATGAAACAAACAAACAAACAAACAAAAAAAGGTTAACTTTTGATTTTCCTGCCTTAGCTTTGCTGGTGCTCTAAGCCAGAATATCCTATAGCATGTGTTGCATCATATCAAGGTATGAAAGACAACTATCACTCCCTTCCTGGTCCTCTGTTGAAAACAGATTTCTGTTTCATATTTATTTAAATATATTGTAGGTGTCAATTTATGAAAATAATATTTATCTAAGGATGAAGCTTCAAATATTTCTGGAGGTCTTATCCTTATGAATCAAGTATCAGTCTTATAGTAATTATTATTGCTATTGTTACTATTATAATTGTGGTTTCAAGTAATAAATAGACATTATATTGCATTTGTCATCATTTATCACAAATAAGTACCCAGGTATGTATTAATGAAATTTCCTGTTGCTTTCCTGAGTGCCTTGTTTTCTAGAATAGTAATGATGGAAAGCAGCCCCTTTCCTGGCACACATTTAAGATATAGTAAAGGTTATTCAAATGACAGGTATTTTAATAAGTTTGTTAGTGTACCAATTTTATTATATATGAAGTAACATGTTTATACAATATAGTTTAAATATATCTAGTGATATTAAGGTTTAAAAAATAAATTTGACTCTCATATTTTATTTTTGGTAGGCCCAATGTATGACATGATTTTAAACTTCTTGTTGTTTGAAGATATAAATATTTGGGAAAGTAAGAGGATATGGAAGACAAATTGCTTAAAGCTGATGATGGTGTTTTGAATTACATATAGAATTCCTGTGGATAGACCCTAACTTGACTCAAGAGATATCTGGTCTGACCCCTTATTTTGTAGCTAAGCCACTTCAGAAAATGTAACTAATCGGCCACAAATTGCAAAGCTGGAAACAGAATTCCCTGTTGTTTGACACCAAGTCTGAGGTCTTTCCAATGTAAAGCACTGCTTCCCAAGGTACTATTCCCAGAGAGAATTTATCTAGTATTTTCATTTTTCATACTTGTTTTTTTTTAAAAAAATAGGATTTCCACTCTGATTTGTATTGAAGTGAATAGAATCCCCATTATACTTCACTTTATGGAAATGCAACACATGAAGAGCTTTTTGTACGAGCTTTTCATTTCTGGTTCTCTTTGTCACAAAAGGCTCTTCACTTTTGTAGTTGAAATCATTTGTAATTATGAATTGTGCTTTTAAAAAATTCATCAATGAAATCTTTGATTTTGAAATGAGGTGCCAGAAGAAAGGCAGAAGTGGGATAAGTGGAATTTAATGCAATATGATAGAGAAATAGAGAAATCACAAAGAGAGGCATCTCACCTAGAGCAGTGTCTCATAAAGCAGCAGGAAAATGAAGATAATGCATTTGGTCATGTTTTGGAGTTTGTTATTCAGTGTTATTTGAGGTAGGAGTGCACAGAAAATATCTTTATGCCACATATTAAATATTTTTCATATATCAAATATATCTACTATACAAGATTTAGAGATGATGGGCACAGGGGGTCACCAACACAGTGATGGAAGACACACATTTTTAAATACTCAGATGTATTTAATTATATTTTATTTTGTTGTCTTTAATTCTGATCTGCTATATGGGGTTTTATGTCAGTATCATAAATGTGCCAATATCTGTTAATAACATCCTTAAGGTACATGTTAGTAAATGGCCAAAGAAAGAGGACTGAATTAAGTATATGCTTAAGATGGTGAGAGTGAGAAGAAATTGAACAAATATTTTTAAATGTGGATTTCAATAAATGTACTTCCTTACACAATACCTGCAATTAATTACAACTAACATGAGCTATTTCACCAACTCAGAGGTAAATATGATCATACGCACTTATTTAATATTACATTATCACTCAAATTCCCATTGGCTTGGGAAATCCAAGTTATCCTCTCAAAGATCTTACCCACCCCGACAGTCTCAACTGGTTAAAACAAGCAAGCAAGCAAACAAACAAACAAACAAACAACAAACAGAAAGAACTCAGAGCAAAGTGGGTCTGTCCTGGCTCCAAAAGCTAATCTCTGAGAGTGCTGGAGTCTGATCTGTTCACTTCAACTACAGGCGTGGATGCGGCCACATGGTTTCACTGACTGAGACAAGCCCAGCATTGGCACACAGAAACCTATCTCTGATGTCCTTGGTGGTCCAAATTTTGACCAAACCTTGGTCAAACCTCTCCACAGCAAGTCCTAGGGTTTCATTCTGCTTCATACCTTACGTTAACAGAGATCCTGGTCCCAGTCACACGGCTGCAGGGGCTGCCCCTGGGGCACCTCCACCACCATCCTGGTCCTGACAGTAGTTTCTCCCATGATCTCTCAGCCTTTTGATTGAGCCAGGGTCACTGACCTCATGTCTTTCACATACATTATTTCAGGAGACTCATTGTCCCCTCCTGACTGCGTGTCTTAGGGGTACTGGGTGCATTACTCTATGTTGTTCAATCTTAAGCAGCAGAGGTTGGATTTCCTTTTTCCCACAGCTATTAGGTTTTGTTATCAAAACATAACTTTCTTATCCCTTCTGAGCACTTTGAAAATCAGAGAAACAGAGAATGCCTATGAGTTCCTCTCTTACACCCTTTTTCTTTTCCTTCCCCCATCCTACTCCTAACAAGTAGTTTCTTTTGACCCAAATTTGCCTAATTTAAGAATACAGCACCAGAGATTCATTCAGAATAAAGAATATGTGCTTCAATGAAACAGCTTGACTATATTCCTTATCTAGAAGATGCTGCCATAAAAGTCTATATTACCTCTACTCAATATTTAATCTTTGCTGTAACAGCCATTGTGCTACATACAGTTTTTGAAAATTCTCTTTTAAGAAACAACAGAAAAACTCCTTTAGAGTTAGATTAGCCTAGTCAGCTCTTATTCTTGAAAGGGAGGAGAGTTAAAAAATAAAAACATCTAGTTGTCTTTTATTATTGGTTTTGACTAGAATAATTATGTTGTTTGAGCCTTAAACATGGAAAGGGGAAGTTCAAACCTAACAACTTCTTCTATACTGGGCCATGTGATTTGCACACAAATGAATGTCCTTTAACTCTCAGCTCTGAAGCAGACCATAAATTAGTCTTTTTTTGCCCTATGGGTACAAAAGTTTCATAACATCAAAACCTTAGGCCACCCTCTCTACCCACAGAATTCTCTGATAACTCTCACATCATCAACTTACCCTTTATACTAGATCATTGTCATTTCTTTTCTTTAGAATTCTTTTTTAACTTTTATTTTAGGTTCAGGGGTACATGTGCAGGTTTGTCATATAAGTGAACTTGTTCCATGTGAGTTTGTAGTACAGATTATTTGTTACCCAAGTACTAAGTCTAGTACCCAACAGTTATTTTTTCTGATCCTCTTCCTCCTCCCACCCTCCACCCTCAAATAGGTACCAGTTGTTTCCCTCTTTGTGTCCATATGTTATCATCATTTAGCTCCCATTTGTAAGTAAGAACATGCAGTATTTGGTTTTCTTTCTTTCTTTCTTTCTTTCTTTCTTTCTTTCTTTCTTCTTTCTTTTCTTTTCTTTTCTTTTCTTTTCTTTTCTTTTCTTTTCTTTTCTTTTCTTTCTTTTTCTTGAGACAGAGTTTCGCTCTGTCACCCAGGCTGGAGTGCAGTGGCACAATCTCTGCTCACTGAAAGCTCCGCCTCCCAGGTTCATGCCATTTTCCTGCTTCAGCCTCCCGAGTAGCTGGGACTACAGTTGCCCTCCACCACGCCTGGCTAATTTTTTTGTATTTTTTAGTAGAGACGGGGTTTCACCGTGTTAGCCAGGATGGTCTCAATCTGACCTCGTGATCCGCCTGCCTCCGCCTCCCAAAGTGCTGGGATTACAGGCGTGAGCCACCGCGCCCGGCCCAGTATTTGGTTTTCTGTTCCTGCATTAGTTTGTTATGGATGATGGCCTCTAGCTCCATCAATGTGCTTGCAAAAGACATGATCCCATTCTTTTTTATGGCTGCATAGTATTCATATATATATATATATATATATATATATATACGCATGTATATACACACCACATTTTCTTTATCTAGTCTACCATTGATGGACATTTAGGTTGATTCCATGTCTTTACTATTGTGAATAGTGCTGCAATGAACTTACGTGTGCATGTGTCTTTATGGTAGAGCATAGATCATTCTTATCAACACACAGCCTGATATATTTTCCCATGGTAATAAAATCAAAATCAGACTCCTTTGTTTTCACTTCCTGCTTTAGATATTGCCCCTGCTCTGCTTCTCTGTATATCAAATCTTACTTTAAATGTTTATTATACTGTTTCTAACTCATTTGTTTTGATGTTTTTCTCAAATCATCTGTAGTCAGGCTTTGCTCCTTTCTCTGCACCAAAACTATTCTTGATAAGGTTTCCAATTGTCTCCATATGGCTAAACCCAATACTGCATTCTGATTCTGCTTTTAGCTAACCTCTCCATAGCTTTTGATCTAGCTAATCACTCCCTCTTTTTTCAACACTTTCTTCACTTGGCTCCCAAGATAGCAAACTCTTCTGGTCCTCCTATTTCCATACTGGTTGCTTTTTAGTTTATTGCTGGTGTCTCTCCATCTTTCTGATCTCTAACATCATGGTATAGTCATATGTCACTTAACAACAGGTGTAAGTTCTGAGAAATGCATCACTAGGTGGTTTTGTTTTCTGTGAACATCATAGAGTGCACTTACACAAACCTAGATGGTATAGCCTAGTACACACCTAGGCTATATGGTGTAGCCTATTGCTCCTAGGCTACATACCTGTACAGCACGTTACTATTCTGAACACTATAGGCAATTGCAACACAATGGTGTTTGTGTATCCAAAATATCTAAACATAGAAAAGGTACAATAAAAATTCTGTATAAAACATTACTAATGGAAGATCTATATAGGGAATTTACCATGAATGGAGCTTACAGGACTGGAAATTGCTCTGGGTGAGTCAATGAGTGGTAAATGAATATGAAGGCCTAGGACATGATGTACAATATTGTAGATTTTATAAACATTGTATACTGAAGCTGTACTAAATTTATAAAAAATTATGTTTACTTCTTCAGTGATGAATAAACCTTAGCTTACTGTAATTCTTTTGCTTTATAAACTTTTAATTTTTTTAACTTTTTGACTGTTTGTAATAACACTTAGCTGAAAACACAAACACATTGTACAAAAGTATTTTTATTCCTTTGGATCTTTGTTCTGTAAGCTTTTCTCTGTTTCAAAAATTTTTATTCCTTTATTTTCGTTTTTTTGGATAAAGACACAAACACACACATTAGGCTAGGCCTACACAGGGTCAGGGTCATTCATGCCCCTGTCTTTCACCTTCACGTGTCTTCCCATTGGAAGGTCTTCAGGGTCAACGCAGTCATGGAGCTGTCCTCTCCTGAGATAATATTACTTCTTTGGGAATACCCCCTGAAGGACTTGCCTGAGGCTATTTTCCAGTTAACTTTTCTTTTTTTAACGAGTAGAAGTCATGCACTCTAAAATAATGACAAAAGGTATAATATAGTGAATATATGAACCAGTAATGCAGTCATTTATTATCATTATCACATATTGTATACTATACATAAGTGTATGTGCTAGATTTTATATGACTGGCAGCACAATAGGTTTGTTTGCAACAGCATCACCACAAACAGATGGGTAATACATTGTGCTATGATGTTATGAAAGCTACAACCTCACTAGGCCATAGGAATTTTTCAGTTCTGCTATAACCTTATGGGACCACTGTTGCATACATTGTCTGTGATTAGCTGAAATGTCATTATGCAAAGCATGACTGTAGCTCAGGACTCAGCCGTGGACCTCTTCTCTACCAAGATTTATTCTTGGTGATCTCCTCCAGTATCATGGCTTTAAATATGCTTAACATACTCGGATTTTTATCTCCAGCTCAGACCTCTCTCCCAAACTACAGTCTTTTTTTCAACTGTGCACTGGAAAGTCTAACAGACACATCAAATGAAACCTGTCCCAAATCCAACGCTTTATCTTCTTTCCTGAAACTGCTCCTCCTGTAACCTTCTCTGAGTTGGAGGAAACTCAATCCTTTCAATTGCTTAGGCCAAAACTTTTGTACCATTTTTGACTCTTCTCTTTTTTTCACACCCCATATCTAATCCATCCATAAATCCTTTGGCCGCACCTTCAATTTATACCCAGAATTCAACTACTTCTCAGGATTTGTCCCATCAAAGTAGGAAGTTATTGCCACAAGTATAATAAGAAGTGATGGTGTATTTATGGCAATAACCTCATATGTTGTCTGTTGGCTTCTACCTTTGGCCCACTACATCATACACAGCAGAACAGACAGGGTTACCCTGTGAACCTTTACACGAGGTACCATCATTTCCTCATTCAGAACCCTCCAATGACTTTCAACCTCAGTCAAAATAAACATCGAAGCCCTTCCAATGCCATAAAGACATCATACAATCTGTGTCCCCATTTTATCTCCCAGCCCACATCCTGTAATTCTCATCCTAGTTCATTCTGCTCCTGACACACTGCCTCGTGTCAGCCTCAGGCCTAGCTGCTTACTTTCTTTTTGCCCACAATGCTCCTTCCCCTCATATTGCCTCACAGTGCAATATGCAACCTCTTTTAAGTCTTTGCTCAACTGTCACTTTCTCTGTGAGGCCGTCCCTGAGCTCCCTTTTCAAAACTACAATCCTCTCCCAGATACGATCTCTATCCCCCTTCCCTGATTTTTCTCCATAGGACTCACTACCATCTCATACACCGTCTGTTTCTTTATGTATTATTATTACTCCTTGCCTACTTCCCTACACTAAAATGTAAGCTCCATGACATAGGGATTTGTGTCAGTTTTGTTACTTGCTCCAGCCCAGGTGCCTGGAACAGTTGCTGGCACAGAGTTAGTACTGTGAATTATGTATTGAATGAATGAATGAATGAATTATGGAAACGTCCTCTCCAATCTCTCCTGGCCATTTCTGACAGTTCCTAACTGTAGCGCTGCAGAAGGCCCTGGGCTGCTTTTTCTTCTCTGCTGCCTAATAGTGGATCCATAGATTCTCAGAAAACCCAGGCCTGTCCACTGAGATGGCTGCCATGTTCTTTCACATGCTCAGCATGCAGTAATTGTAGGCATAGCGTACTTACAGTAATAGCTGCATTTACTGGGTGTTAACTCTGCCCTAAGTGCTGCATTAGGCTTTATATATATTATCTGTTTTAATTTGAGCCTCACAACCCAGGAACAAAAGTAGCAAGGTTTGGTTTCTTGCTCGTGTGATCTTTTCTTATTTTTTATTGTGACTTCATGAGTACCACATCATCTAGTAGCTTCCAGTTAAGCCACAGTGGCCTTTTCCGGCTGACTTTTTTGAACTCTACCCTTCTCGACTGCACTGGCCACCTCTCTGGAATGGGTGATTGGGAACAATAAGACCAGAGATAAGGAGTCTAGAAGGATCATTTGGTCATGTTGGTTGATGTTGTGTTTAGGGACATAACCATAATAATTGTATGTATGTATTAAGCACATACTAAGAGTTAGAGACTGTGCTAAGAACTATTATCTTATATTCAAATGCTATTCCTATCTCAGTGAAGGAAGTGAGGCTTAAGAAGGTAAAACAATTGGCTGAAGGGCGTACAACTGACTAGTAAGTACTGGTTTTAGGATTTAGACCCTGGTCATTCAAACTCAGAGCCTTTGATCATAAGCATCATGGTCTTAGGTGAAGGTAATTGCGGGAGGATTAACTGGACTGGCATTTTTCAAATGCACACTCTGTTCCAGTCACTGTACTAGGTGATAAGGATATAACAAAAACAGAGGAAGGACAGATTCTTTTCTTATGAAGCCTCCAGTCTAGACCAGCTGGAAGATATTCATTATATAATCATAAGTAAAGATATATACATTGATCACCTACATTTTTAAGTGTTTTAATAGCTATAAATATGAGTCACAGAAGCCTTGGACATCTAAAGCCTTTGGAAGAGTGCCTTACAATCCATCAGCATTGTAGTCTTTATAGCGTCCCTTCACAATAGCCAATCAGGCTTGTGTAGTTGGTCCTCTTCAGCACTCATATCTTTAATTTCTATTACATGATTAACATTTCATTGGTAACTTTGTATTTTTATGTGCATGTGTTTGGCTCTCTTCACCATACTATATTATGTCTATTGAGTGCAAGGATGTTCTATTTATTTCCATATTCCCCTAAGATTCTTAGTTTTTTATCTTCAAATAGAATGTTCTCAGTATATGTTTACTAAATTCATCCTAGTTCGGGAAATACGTTCTTATATATACTCCTTTTGAATGGGAAGATGAAAGTATTAGTGGGTAATTTATCAAAAGCCATGTAGCTGGGGGTGGAATCAGAACACCCAAACATCAGTGCTTAGGATATAAAATATGTGGTTCAGTTCCCTGCATCCTTAAGAAATATATTCAGATGTCAGCAGTAGATAAACGTTAATAGAATAGTTGTAACTAAGCTCTTTGTATAAAGAGCTGTGTTTTAGAAAATTAGGCAAGTATATTCATTAGGTACTAAGGATTGGTGACTTGCCCATCAGATCTGCCATGAGGATAGGGAGCAACGCAAAGTGGTGATTTTAAAATTTGCTATTATCTACTTTACACATTCAACAGGTGAAAATGCAGATTCCCCAGCATCAGCAGGTGCTCAGATCTGTACTGGCATTTCTGAAACTTTGAATGCAAAACGTTCCTTTCAACTTGAGTTTGAAAGAGTAGGCAGCGAGAAATCACAGGGAGACTTTCTGCAGGCAGTTGGTACTACCCGTTCTGTTTTGTTGGTTTTTTTTTTTTTCTCCCCATGGGAAATTTCATTTATTATACTTACATTTGCCATATAAGGCAATTTTTTCCTGGAGCAACAGAAAACCTGCCTGTGCCATAGCTGACATTTTTGGAGAGAACCATGATAGAAGGAGACTAATATCTTTATTGGTATCTCTCCTTCCTTAATCAGTTCAGGTAGATATATAGAAACAGGTAGTTTTTTAAAAGAGGCCAGGCCAAAGATACTTGGTCTGAGCATTAATTTGACAACAAGGCATTATTCTTTAGGGCAGTGGAACAATTGTCCCAGTTTTCCTAGGACAGAGAGGTGTTCTGGGACTGCCAGAGCTCTAAATTAACTAGGGAAGTGATGGATATGTCAGAAAAAGCTGGTCATGCTATTTAGGTAGCTTTTCTAAGCTTTTAATAACTTCATCCTACTAATTAAGAGGGATCACCTACCTAGTAAAGTACTAGAAATTGCTAAATATTTAGAATTAATCTGCCTTTGATGGGCAATGTATTCTCCAAAAGTTGGTGATGAGGTGGGGGTTACCAAATATTGGGCAACTGGTATAAGTAACTCTCAGCCACAGAATACATATTTATCTGTTGCTGAGGTTTTTTCTCCCTGTTTCTCCTGGGTAAATTTCCCCTTCAGGCATCAGAGCTGAAAGAACAGTGTCACAGCAAGTGTGCTCAGCTCACCATGGACCTTTATTTCCTGGGTCTCACAGTTATTATTGGCACAATAGCCACCTCACGCCACTGAATGCCTAAAGTTTTGTGGAGATGCCCTTAGGGACTTGGACTTGGGCTTCACAATAGATCCCCAAAGAGGCTTCGGCCCTTTGTCCTGACAAAGGAACATCTGTTGAAGGCCTTTTGCCTGAAGTCATTCCATTCAGTCCTAGGCCACTAGCTTGGCTCCTTTAAATAGCCAGCTCCGTTGTTCAAGGCATTTCTTGAAAGAGGAGTACACGTTCTCTAACTTCCTTCATTTAGTTAATGCTGAAAATGTCTGGCCTAGGGTCTGTCACTATAAGATGGGTCACAATAACAAGAGAAACCTTATCACTAACTTAAATTTGTATAGCTCTTCCTGGCTTTCTCTGTACTTGCCACAAAGGTTATTTCTTCTAATTCTTATCCAGATATAGGGAAAACAGCGATGATTATACATCATGCTCATTTTATAAATGATAAAATGTGCTTATTTCTCCAAGTCCATATGAGCTGGCTTATGATAAAAATTAGTCCAATGCTGGTTGATAAATTGCATTACCAGAATGGATTACTGTATTGTGTTTTCTTACTATTTGATATTCAGGTGGTTTCATAGTTGAAGTCAATAAAAATAGCACTTGAGAAGGCAGATGTGTGGCTTGTTGCAAGTCTCTCAGCTCCAAGCCCTTTAAAGAACAATACTGCTTTATAGACCTTTTGTCTGATCTAGTTCCATGCTTCTCAAAAAGGGATATGCAGCAGGGGGCCATGAAGACACTAGAAAATATGTCCATGGTGGGTCTAACGTAAAAATAGTGGCGTTTTCTAATAACCGCATTATTTTTATGTTAAATCAATGAAGCACAGCCATGAAATAAAATGAAAGTTCACATAACATCATAATGTAGCATGGGAAACTCGAAAAACATTTAGCCTTATAGGGGCCTCTCTGCTTGCCCATTCTACTTTGTTGTTTGGAGGTGGGTACTACTTCAGGGGATATTTTTTAGAGGATACTTTAAAGGAACAGTTTAAGAATCATTGGTTCTAGTCTAATTCTGCCTTTTCCACATGAATGCCACATTCTATACCTCTCAAAAGATTTGCTGACCTTGATTGAGCTCATAGTATTTATCTTGTCTGTAATAGCAATATTGGCTATTCGACCAAAAAAAAAGAATTCAGTGATGACTTTTCTTCTTTATAGCTTAGGCTGAAATGAGACCACATGTAATTTTCTGCAGGTTTCAAATTAGAACACACTGCATAGCTAGCCTTCTGAGTTTCCGTGATAAAAAGAAAATGTATCGAATGTTTACTGAATGCTCACTCTATGCCAAACACTTAGCTAAGCATTTCATATACACTTGTTACAACTGCTATAATTTGCCTTTATTATTATCTAAATTTTGAAGATAAGCAAATCTTAACCAACTTGCCAAAGATTACACAGGTAATCAATGGCAGAACTGGGATTTCAAATCTAGGTAGCCTGAGTTTGAGCCCATGTTCCAAATCATTCTTTATGTGGTTCTTCTTGCTGTAAAAGTGTTTTTTTTTTTTTCTAAATATATATATACTTTAAGTTCTGGGATACATGTGCAGAACGTGCAGTTTTTTGTACAGTATACAAGTGCCATGGTGGTTTGTTGCACCCATCAACCTGTCATCTACATTAGGTATTTCTCCTAATGCTATCCCTCTCCTAGTCCCCCAACCCCTGACAGGCCCTAGTGTGTGATGTTCCTCTCCCTGTGTCCATGTGTTCTCATTGTTCAGCTCCCACTTATGAGTGAGAACATGTGGTGTTTGGTTTTCTGTTCCTGTGTTAGTTTGCTGAGAATGAATTTTTCCAGCTTCATCCATGTCCCTGCAAAGGACATAAACTCATCCTTTTTTATGGCTGCATAGTATTCCATGGTGTTTATGTCTCATATTTTCTTTATCCAGTCTATCATTGATGGACATTTGGGTTGATTCCAAGTCTTTGCTATTTTGAACAGTGCTGCAATAAACATATCTGTGCATGTGTCCTTATAGTAGAATGATTTATAATCCTTTGGGTATATACCCAATAATGGGATTGCTGGGTCAAATGGCATCTGGTTATAGATCCTTGAGGAATCACTGCATTGTCTTCCACAATGGTTGAACTAATTTACACTCCCACCAACAGCGTGAAATCGTTCCTATTTCTCAACATCCTCTCTAGCATCTGTTGTTTCCTAACGTTTTAATAATCTCCATTCTAACTGGCGTGAGGTGGTATCTCATTGTGGGTTTGATTTGCATTTCTCTAATGCCTAGTGATGATGAGCTTTATTTCATATGTTTGTTGGCCACAAAAATGTCTTCTTTTGAGAAGTGTCTGTTCAGATCCTTTGCCCACTTTTTGATGGGACTGTTTTCTTTTTTCTTGTAAATTTGTTTAAGTTCCTTGTAGATTCTGGATATTAGCCCTTTGTCAGATGGATAGATTGTAACAGTTCCTATAGAGTAGTGTTTGAATGATGAGCCCTATTACTCTGATGGAAATTTTATGTACATATACATTCACCATAAATCAACTAAGTAATAGTTATGTTCATTCATTCAAAGGTTTTAGAGCCCTAACTATGTGCCAGGTTGCAGGGGTACAGATATGAGGAAGAAAATCTCTCTTATAGCAGCTCATAGTCTAGTGGTACAGATGGACATATAAGCAAAATATGAAACAATCAAATAATGTCAAGATAAAACAGAATACAGAGCAGGGATACTTTACCACATGGACTTAGAATTTATATGGGGAACCGAGATGATGTAGTAACCACAAAAAATTGTCCACCGAAAAAGATTGATGTTGGTAGAGCACAAGGAGCAGAAACAAAGATGAAAGTAGGATAAGTTCCAAGTGAATCTTTCAAACTCATTAGATAATTTTGCTGGGCTCTTTGGAAACATTTAATTGCTAATTCTTATTAGTTTCTGAAATCAATTTCATTGGCCAACCTCATCCCATGCCTCCAAGCCAAACTTCAAGTTAATGGTAGCATTTGTTTCTCACTAATTTATTTGGTTTTCTTAATGGCCAATTTGAAGGCTTATTAATAGTTAATATGTTTAGCAATGTAAACATTTGCATTAATAAAACAGATGGAAAATTACTGCCCCAGCCAACCACTGCCATGCTAAAGAGCCAGGAGACATAAACACTAGTAGAGTTGAATTGAGCTTATCCTCAGAGGACGAATAATGTCCTTCCAGATTGTCTGATTCTCACATGATTGCTGTCTAAACATCTATTTCAAAACTCATAGGAGATGTTGCAACACTAAATTTGTGTTAGTTTTTTTTCTTAAGATATAATTTTAAAAGTAAAGTGTGTTCTTGTCTAACTTCTCCTTTCCTTATTTCAGGAATAGACATGCAACCACAAGTAGTCTATGACTGTCTTATGTTTACCTTTGGACCACTGACATTTTTATAAACTGACAACAATAAGCTAACTAATATATGCTGAATTTAGGCTTTTACTCATCAATGGAAAACAATTTTATTTATTTATTTATTTAGTTATTTATTTATTTAGAGACAGAGTCTTGCTCTGTCATCCAGGCTGGAGTGCAGTGGCGCGATCTCAGCTCACTGCAAACTCTGCCTCCCGGGTTCAAGCAGTTGTCTTGCCTCAGCCTCCTGAGTAGCTGGGACTACAGGCATCCGCCAGCATGCATGGCTAATTTTTTGTATTTTAGTAGAGATGATGTTTCACTATGTTGCCCAGGGTAGTTTCAAAGTCCTGAGCTCAGGCCATCCGCCCACCTCAGCCTCCTAAAGTGCTAGGATTACAGGCATGAACCACTGTGCCCGACTGGAAAACCATTTTCAAGCTGTCTCCTACTGGTGTTGCTATTAGCCAACAGTTTATTTTAGACAATATAACCATCTTAGCCTGTAGAGAAGAATTTATATATATGTTTGAATATTTGAATATATTTGTTTTATAAGAATGAGTGGAAAATGGGAGGCTAATACTTACACTAATGATAAAAAATAAATACAGTCTAATAAACATTGATAATCACAGAAATAATTACATTTTACAAAAATTATAAAATTTTAGCTTTAATTGGGTGCCCATCTGACTTAGGTTGGTATATTAATCAGGATATACTAATTGTTGTAACAAACATAATCTCAATAAAGCTTTTTAATTGCTCATATTACAGTAAAATGTGAGTCAGTAAGTATCTCTCTTTGTTCCACCTAGTGATTCAGAGATCCAGGCATCCTTCTCCTAGTGGCCCTGCATTACTGGGGCCTTAAAGTCCTCCAGCAAATCCCCTGCCTCCAGCTGCCAGATGAGAAGTAAAACACCAGTTGGAGGAAGGAGAGCACACAGGAAATTTGAGGAGAAAGGCCTGGAAGTGGCACACATCGCATTTGATCATATTCTTTGGACAGATTTTACTCACATGGCAGAAGTGCCTAGGAAGCAGAGCTTGGTCTTATGCTCGAGAGAAAATACATAGGATCTGTTGATTATAGGACATTGTCTCTGGCACAGTCAGTCAAATGTGTATTTGATTGTGAAGGAACAGATAAAAAGAATATTTAGAAATGTATAAAATGCTGGAAATAGACAGGAAAAAATTATCTTTAAAAGGAGAATATAACCAGGGATTTGACAGACTTTGGCACTTTAGGAATAGCCCTGATTCTCCTCCCACTGCTCCCTGGCTCAGTTAGATGTAGGTTTATTATGAGCTTATGCAAATATGTACAAAAGAACATTTTTAGTAGGACTATAAAGGTCTCCCCTTTTGCAGAAATTGGGTTCCAGAGAATTTAAAGAAGAGATATGCATTGTGAACATTTTCCCTGCAAGACCTAGAATGTACCTGACAGCATTCAACTTTCTGGTCCAATATCCTAGATTATTCTGTGTGACTTTCAGATCTCTTGTAACATTGAGGAAGGGATCTGAGTCTTTTCACTTAGTCTGTATACTCTGGGATCCATCAGATTAGTAGTCATGTCAGAGTAATGACCACAGAGAGGCAGAAGTGGATTACAGAAGTATGATAGAAAACATTTTATTTGAGGGGTTTCTAAGAACTCAGCCAATGGATGACTTTCAAATACGTAAGTCAGGAACCCCAGTGACTTCCTGTACAAGTGTCCCCTTTTGTTTGCTAAATCCCAACACAAAAAATAAACATTCCCCAGTGGGAGACAAAGTATCACATTTTCTGAGAGGTTTAAAACAATATTAAGCTATGAATCATCTGTTGATCTTTTTAACACACTTATTGTCTCTAGAATTAAATGCTGAGGGCAGGGGCTGTAACCTTCAAATCAAATTTTGCATCACAAACACACTAAACATTAAAGAACTGCCATTTACAGTAACAGATAGGCATAATCTGCTGTAAGGCACTGAAAAAGAAGAAACTCCACTAATGCTGACCTCGAGGTACTGAGGCAATCCTCAACCTTCTTCTGCGGCAATAGATTATGTGAGTTCTAGTCTAATAACTATTCACACCCTGAGAATAGAATATCAACTCCTGGCTGAGTGTGGTGGTTCATACTTGTAATGCCAGCAGTTTGGGAGGCTGAGGCAGAAGGATCACGTGAAGTGAGGAGTTCAAGACCAGCCTGGGCAACATAGCAAGACCCCATCTCTACAAATAACAGAAATTTAGGAAGGCATGGTTATGCACACCTGTAGTTTCAGTTGCTCAGGAGGCTGAGGTGGGAGGACTGCTTGAGCCCAGGAAGCCGAGGCTGCAGTGAGCCTCCAGCCTGGGCAACAGAGCAAGACTATATCTCAAAAACTATAAATAAATAAAATTCACTCTGCTGGCTGATTTCATCTTTGATATGTAAAAGAGAACATGTGCAGACCTTTTTCATCAGTTTGTATTATTATGGAAGGTTATCATTTACGCTTCAGCATTTTGATTAGACTAAACAAATCATCTAAGAAAGATTACATTCTATCGACTTAGGTAAATGTAGATGAAAACAACAACAGAAATTATTCTTCTTAAGAAATTTATTTCGGCAGCACCTAAGTCTGGGTTATGGTGATAACTTGAAATATATTTCTAAGCTGAAATCCCTGCATGAGGGACAAAAAATTATATAGAGCTAAAGGAAGTGAACCTGTAGTAAATATATATCAGAGTAATGACAAAGAATGCAGCTTCCACTCACAGGTACTTCTAAGTCCTGCAATCAGATAAGCCTTACAGAGGCTTTTAAAATCATGGACAAGACTAATAAAGAATGGGCATTCTCAATGGTTTTGGAATACTTTGTGTAACGTTGCTGAACCTTGAATTCTTATTATTGTTTCCCTCATAGAGAAATGTTTGATATTCTGTCTTATGTGAAAGGCAGAAAACTGAAAAGGAGTCTCCAACAATGAAGTCAGTTTTCGCTGCTGAAAGAATGACCTCATTGCCTCATGAGGCTGAGAGAAGGGAGGCCGGGATCTTCCTGAAGTCCTCCAGAAGTTGCACCGAGTGGGGTTACATAAAGTATCCTGGAGTCTTTATTAACTAGATTTTCATGCACATCATTTCCTAATTTCATGCCATGCTCCCTGGGTACAACTTTGTACAAGAATGGATTTTGAGCAAGGTGTGATAGTGTCACAGGGCTCTTTCATCCCAGTGAAATGAGTCAAAAGTGAGCTTCCTTTTACCCTTAATAGACAAAACCTCCTACCGCCCTCTCCCCTTCCCCTTACAGTTCTTAGTCCTGGGATCCCCTGTCTCCCCCACAACCCAGCTTCCTTCCCTTTTCAGGCCCACCATCTGTGCTTACCTGGCTTATTTTATCCCATCAAAAGCAATTAGTCTTAGCTCCTTACTGTCAGTGATCTGCTTGGTTGACCGAAGCTAATCTAATGGAGGAATACACAGTGTTACTGTTGGAGTACATTTGTCTTTGCCATTTATTTCACTAATTCTTATTGCAGACTTACTCTGTGCTATTTTCAATGGTGTATCAAAATGAATAAGGAATATTTATTTCCAAAATACATTTTGTCCTCTAGAACTTAATATATGTTCTCTCTCTGTTAACACATTTGTATTTCCAAGGCCCTTAAGGCTAGCAGCAGTGGCTCACGCCTGCTATCCCAGCTAATCCAGAGGCTGAGGTGGGATAATCACTTGAGACCAGGACTTCAAGACCAGCTTGGGCAACAAAGCGAAACTGTGTCTCTACAAAAACCATTTAAAAATTAGCCGGGTAAGGTGGCATGAGCCTATAGTCCCAGCTACTTGGGAGTCTATGAGGTGGGAGGATCACTTCAGCCCAGGGGTGTGAGGCTGCAGTCATCTATGATTGTGCCACTGTACTCCAGCCTGGGTAACACAGCAAGACCCTGCCTCTAAATTAAATTAAATTAAATTAAAGACCCTTAATTTCATAGAGCCTTAAACCAAAGGAACAAAGAGTATTTCAAATTTCAGACAGAGCTAATATTTCTGAAAATTTTATTTAGAAAAGTTCATTACTGGTAGGCAAACAAGGTTTTGGAAAAACACAAAGCTTGTTTTCAAAATCACCTGTTGATTGAAATCCACTCAATGTTTTCGTTATTTTTAGAAGCTGATTTCTGCCTTCTCATGGTTTAGCAGAAAGGACACTGGACTAGGAGTCAAAACAAGCAGGCTCTGGTCTCTGCTGCCAGGTTTGTGGCTGCCAAAGCTCCCAGCCGTTCATTCATTCTAAGACCTCACATCTTCTAGGAAAAGCAGGACAAAGTGGCCTTCTATGTTGCTTCTCCAGTTAAAACTCTAGGATTCTAAACAATTGTTTGGTGACACTGGTCTCTCAAGTCAATTGGCATCTCCATTGATCCATTACCTTCCGCCATTTCCAACTCAAGTTCACTGTATTAATCTGTTCTTATGCTGCTAATAAAAACATACCAGAGACTGGGTAATCTACAAAGGAAAGAGGTTTAATTGACTCAAAGTTCTGCAGGGCTGGGGAGGCCTCAGGAAACTTACAATCATAGTGGAAGGGGAAGCAAATATGTCCTTCTTCACATGGCTGGAGGAAGAAGCAGATTGAGTGCCCAGTGAAGGGGGAAGCCCCTTATGAAACCATCCTCTCTCATGAGAACTAACTCACTATCATGAGAACAGGATAGAGAAAACTGCCCCCACGATTCGATTATCTCCACCTGGTCCCTCCCATAAGACTTGGGGATTATGGGAACTACAATTCAAGATGAGATTTGAGTTGGGACACAGCCAAACCATATTAGTCACTTTACTTTCCCTCAAGACCTTTGTTTTATTCCTCAGCAGAATCATTGATTGTGGCCCTAGACTCAATCCCTCCTATCAGTGACTCTTGAAATGGTGATAATGGAAACTCCACCAAAGCCCCTTCCACCTTCCTCTTCTGACATCCTCAGGAGCAGCAGTGACCCTGAACTGCACTTATAGGCCACATTTTTTTTTTTATACTGCTCCTTCTTCCAGGCAAACTTAAAAAAAAATAAATTTAATCAAGTGATATAATGCTGCTAAAAACTGCAATGTCTCTAAGGTTTTTGAGAATAAATCATATTGAACCTTCAGAATGGCTGACAACTGAGCCCTTCCTTAAGCTACATTAACAACTTAAGCAGAAAAGAAATCACTTAAACTTTCCATACATAATTGTAACAGACCTAGAGAGAGAGAGAGGGAGAGAAGCAATTCATACACCATTACCACACTGGTTTAAAGGTGGAGGGGAAGTCGGGGGAGTAGGAGGCTGTTGTTGGCGGCAGAGATTTTAGAGGCCTTATAAGACTCATTAAAAGAGGGATAAAGGAAAAAAAAATCCAGGATTTCAAATTAGCCAACTTTTCATGCTTACCCTCTGCCTTCTCCAAGTCTCGTTTGCTGATTTCAAGCCTGTCAGAGGCATCAATTGAAGGCTTCAAGCTTGAGATAATAATGGATTTAAAATGGCAGGCTACGTGGTCTTTCTGCCTGGTGATGAAAGCAGAAACTTCTTTCATGGGCTGAACTCACTGAGGTTGTGACTTCATCTGTCCCTGCAACTGCAGGAGGCCACAGCCTCCATTCTGAACAGTGATTCCTGTAGAGTTGCAGGATTTTATAGGTGAGGAAATAGAGGTCTAGAAAAGTAAAGTAAATTTTCCAAGATTATAGAACTTGTTAGAGACAGACCCAGGAAAAGAATTCAGATCTCTTCCCCTCCATCTGGTTCCTTCTGTATCGTAATGGTTTTCTGTCTCAGAGAGCCCACGGGAAAGACTTTCTCCTTTATGGAGGACAGTGAAATGGGGCCCCCAACTCCGGTTATCTTTAGACCATTGTTTAATGGACTTCACCATTTGGTCTTTAAAATTCTCATTCCCTAAATTGTCTAAAGTTTTGGAAAGTAAATCACTCCTCTGATATTAGTTATTCTTTGGAGCTTCTTCAATTTGCATAAGAAAACACAGATAAGTTATGTGAGAACTGATCATAATTTCAGTCATCATGATCTCAACTTCCTACCCCCACATTGACGAGTGAAGAGCCTGACATCTAATCATTGAAATTCTGAGGGGAAACCCAGGAAATGTTTCATCTGTCTGCATTTTACTTTCTTCATGTCTAGAGATGGATAATACTTAAGCAACTTTATGGGGATTTTAAAAGCCCGTTCTACTAACTTCCAGATGGGAAATAGAATGTTTTTTAAAAACACTCCAATTCAGTATTCACTGTCAGGGTAAAGCTAATATGAAAATAACTACTCGTAAGAAAATGAACACGGAGCTCCAATAGTGGCAGAAAATAATGTGTACAATGTGGATAATAAATAATACCATTAAATTCTTGTATCATTCCCGCTTTCTGTCAAGATAAAAAATGTGATATTTATTGCTTGGCCCATAATTACTTTTATGCTTGAAACAGGAAGGAATGGAGTTGATGATACAGGAAGGTATTAGTCAAGTGTCTTTTTCTATGGGGGTGGGGGACAGGGAGGGTTTTTATTTAAAGGCAAAGCGAGTTCTTCTTATCAGCATCTCCTTTCTACCAACCACCCAAGACAGAAAGGGTTTTTGCCATTGCAGCTATTAGAAGTGATTGATTCTCTGTCATACCTTTCTGAGCTGTGTGGTTGTGGTGAATATAAAAGAGGAAAGGGGGAAGGAGAGGGTGACCAATATTAAGGACAGACATAAAGAACAAGGAATAGATTATTAGCTTACAGTAATAACCATGAATTTCTCAAAACAACATTTTTTGCCTGGTTATATAGATTATTTGCTATTACCCCAGAAACTCAGATCTTGATTTCAATCAGGATTTCAACCCCCGTCTGCTCCCATTCCAACTCTACTCCATCTTCTTCACCTTATATGCTTTGAAGAAAATCTTTTGAAATAATTTCACCAAGAAGATTAGTTCTTTTCCAGATAACAGCTGCATGCACTATTTTGGAAAGAACTTTGATACCATCTTCAAACATTTGAATCCTGAAACAACTGAAGCAAATCTCCAGAGGCAGATACAGCCAGCAGTCTCACTAAAATCAGCTTCTTTACCTACAGCACAGGCTCAATGAAAATCAAAATCTGTCCTCCATGAGTTTCAAGGCTAAAAATAAGGTACTTGTAGCTTCAGCACCTGAGGGCTTAAATCACATTTTATAGTCCATAAATGTGGCCACATTGTCTCTTTTCCCTTTTGTTCTTTTTCATTTCTGACAGAAACCGTTTGAAGTTTTATTTCAAATCACCTGGCTGTCAGCATAACGAACCTTAGATTTAGATTCGCGATTGTTTAGGGGCGTGTGTGTGTTTGTGTGTGCATTCGTGTGAGCGTTTAATTAAACGGATGTGAAAAGCTGTCTGAGCCGAAGGCAGTAATTTTTCTTTTACTCATTTAATGTTGTGCAGATTATGGCAAGCTTTTCATTTGTATAATCTGTCATATAATACCACTGCTTTTTAAGCATGCTGGTCTAGTCAAAGCATTCATGTAGATGGGAATAAAAGTTTAATTACTTTCTTTCACCTTTACACATTTGTTACAAATTAATGTGGTGTCTCTAAGACACTGCCTTGAATGAACAAGATTCCCATTCTAGTCTGGGGTCTGGTTCTAAGGAGCTGTGTATGACTCTGGATAAGTCACTGCTGCAATAGTCAGGATAGGCTAACTGCTACCAAAAAAATCTTGCAGTTGGATTCTATTTCTTATTCAAGTAAGACTTAAATTTGGATGGTAAGATGAGGCACATATTACCTCTGACATAAGCAAGGGAATTTTGTTGAGCATCACTTATGAGTGCTTTGGTAAACTAACAGGGGAATAAGCTGAAAGCGCAGTATTAGAAGATTGGCTCCTCTGTCTTTGTTGTATGCAACTCAAATGCAATTTAGCAGGGAGCTTATAAAGCAATGATATACAAGGCAGCCAGTGCAACACCGAGCCATGGGAAAGACCGCCAGCATCTTGGCCTCAAAAACCAGAACCAGGCATTTCTGTGACATCAGGATTTTCATCCTCTGGCTGCTCCCTCTGCAGGACGGATTCATTTTCTCTCACTGTGGGTCAACATTTTCCACCATGTTATTATGTAGAGACATGGTGATGATGGCTTGATTTATGTATCATCAATTTCCATCTTCTGTGAAAGAATGGACTTGACTGTGGGAGCCGCCATTCCCTGCATCATGGGAAGAGATTGGATTCTGATATGGTTGAGTGTGGTTCACCAAAGCCATCAACACTAGCCAAGGCACAGGGTTGCCCTATAGTCACATAAGGGATGTTGGAGGAGGTATATGAGTGGAGGGGAGGGTAACATCGTTTTATTCTTTCCCATCTGAATTACCATCTTCCTGATAGAATGCCAAAGGTAACCAGTGTGAAAATTGTCAGAATCAAAATGAAGTCACTTGTGCCAAACTCTGACAAAATAGGGTCAGAGAAGGCCATGAAGTGACCGTTCTTATGCATGATTTGCCTGGTAACAGGAACTTCCACAAGAAATTTTCCCAAACCATAGCTTTCTACAGGAGTCACACAGGGGCTGCCAGCCCCACAAGGCTAGGCAGCTGCTTATGCAGAACACTCGCCGGACACCAGGTCTCACAAACCCACTTCCAGACTGCAAGGGCCTAACCCTCACTCTAAGATCACAGGTTCTATTGAGCAATTCTTAATACTTGACAATCAGAAGTCTCCAGCTCTTGCAAGACACTATGAGTGCCAGTAAGTTTGATTTCAAAACAGCTTGCATAACCTCCTCTTTCCCAATAAACCCTAACTTTTTACTTTGTTCCCAGGCTGGCAGTGTCACAAAAATGGCTCACTGCAGCCTCAAACTCCTGAGCTCAAGTGATCCTCCTGGCTCATCTTCCTGTGTAGCTGGGACTACATGCACGTACCACCATACCCCGCTAATTTTTTTATATTTAGTAGAGGTGAAGTTTCCCTTTGTTCCCCAAGCTGCTATCGAACTTCTGGGCTCAAGCGATCCTCCTACCTTGGCCTCACAAAGTATTGGAATTACAAGAGTGAGCCACCATGCCCGGTCCCTGGTCTATATGTATGTCCTGGGTTACAATCTTACTTTTTATATATTATTTTTGAAGAAATTTTTTACTTAGAGATTAATTTCTCTTGATTTTTATGTTGACATCAGTACCCTATGGTTGTGCCCTCAATAGGAAGTATCCTATACTATCACGATTATCTTTCTTCCTCTCTTATATCAAATATGTCTTTTCTTTGACCTAGCTCCTCATATCTATGTTCTCTGCTATGTTAATCTGATAAATGAATCCCTGCTGAAGGGTTTATGAGTAATTGTGATTTAAGGAGTTAATCTTCTCATGGGTGCATTTCACACAAGTCTCCAGTATCTTTAATTATAGAGGAATGTTCAGGTTTACTGGGCACTTATTACATGCAAAGGCACTGTATTAGGCCATTCTGTCATTGCTATAAAGAAATACCTGAGACTGGGTAAATTATAAAGAAAAAAGGCTTTATTGGCTCATGAATCTGCAGGCTGTACAGGAAGCATGGTGTTGGCATCTGCTCAGCTTCTGGGGAAGCCTCAGGAAACTTACAATCCTGGCAGAAAGGCATGGGGGAGCAGACACATAACACAGCCACAGCAGGAGCAGGAGAGATCATCAGGGGAGATGTCACATACTTTTAAATGACCAGATGTCAAGAAAATTCACTCATTATCATGAGGACAGCATCAAAGGGATGGGGTTAAAACACTCATGAGAAATCCACCCCCATAATCCAGTCACTTCGCACCAGGCCCCACCTCCAACATTGGGGATTATCATGAGATTTGGGAGGGGACACAGATGCAAACCATATCAGTCACTGTGCTAGATGACATGGGTAATACCATGTCAATTGAAAAATGGCTCTGCTGGCATGGACATGAAACTTGTTGCTTCTGGAATTCAATTGCTAAAATGTTCACCTTTACCACCTGAGAGATGTTATCTTTGGACAGGTTAGTTACATTTTTTAGAATGGTGGGAATAATAGTAACTACCTCATAGACTTGTTTGTGAAAGTTAAATGATATGGAGAGATATGTACAGTGCATATTAGTACAGCAACTGGCTCATTGTAAAGGGACAATGCTTCTTATCTTTTAAATACTTAAGCACATATAGATTTTCTCTTCTTAAGAGGATGGATTTAATCTATCTTTTTAAGCCATATTTCTAAAGTGATCTTTTGTGTTACTGCCTGTTAGAAAAATCACTTACCACCAAAGACACATTTCACCAGCTTGAAGAATTTAACTTAGCACTGTGGAAACATTTTGTTCATATTCCCTTGGTCTTTAATTTGAAATTTTCATCTGTAGCCTGTAGTTTGTTTGTGAATGGTTTTGGGAACATCTTCGGACAATTAAAGCTACTAGGACATCTATAAAATCTGTGTACCAGTGTCCCTGGCTCCCCCTCCTCATCTCTCTCTCTCTTTCTCTCTCTCTTCTGTCTCTCTCTCTCTCACTCCCTACCTCCCTCCTCCCACTCCCTGTCTTCCTTCCTCTTACTCTCTAAGTTCTGTTTCAAGTGGCGCTCTCTTCCTTACACACTAATTCCAAAATTATGATTGTCACCTAATCCATTCAAGTATAATCTGAGGACAAATGCAGACAACATTTTCTGTTAAATTTGATCTTTTCTGTACCAACATGGCTAGAATAAAAAGAAAATCAATAAGGAAAATGAAGACTTCCCACAATGAAGTGAATCTTGGGAGACAATTTCTGTTTTTCTCTCTCTTGGGTTCTGAACTCTGTTTTAACCATACTAAGAGAAGTATTTCATGGAGGACTTCTGCTCTCAGTTCCATGCTATTTTTTGATTGGTAGCAAGCTATATCCTGACAATAGACCCTCCTACTAGTCCTAAGTAAATGCTGACATTTATGGAGCATCAAGTCTATGTAATGCCCTCTATATAGTTCTCTTCACAACACAGTCACATTTATTATTAACCCCTAAGACTTAGAATGATGAAGGAATTTGCCCAAAGTTGCACGGCCAGTTGAGTATAAGAGCTGACATTTGGAGCTGGGTTAGCTTAAATCTAAAGGACTTTCTCTTTCTCTTCTACCATCTTTACTATTCAATATTATATTAGCCTAATATTCCAGAAAGAAAAAAGAAACAAACTGCTAAATAATTTATTAAATAAGAACAGGGGATAAATCTACATATCTTGGTTATCTACTTATTTTAATAATTTTTGGCTTAAAATGAGGATTCTTTTCTTGTTTCTGGACATTATTAAAGTGAGACGAGCAATAGAACTGTGAATGACCACACATACCCCTAGAACATACATTTTCTTCAAAGAGAAAAATCTTATGAGGTCTGGGTTTTCACATTTATAAAGAAACCTATTCCTTAGAAGTGCATTGGTAGAGAACCAGGGATCTATCAACACAAGTGTCCCACTGAGTTTCTGCATGCCACTTTGTATAAAAACAGTGGTAAAATTAATAGCACCAATCTCATAAGCTTGTAAGAAACAAATGAGTGAATATATTTGCAAAGTAATTAGAACAGTACGTTGCTCCTAATAAATACTCATAAAATGTTAACTATTTCAATTATTAGAAATGCAAGAAAGGTGTCTTTGTGTTTTCTGGCTGAATTTGCCCTTTTGGCAGCCACAGATCTAAAGGATCTATAGTTTCGGAAGCTGCAATAATTTAGTCTTCTTTGGATTTCTTCCCTGTCATCCAAATTAGCCAATTCACTATGGTATTTGAGATTTGAATATACCCCCCAATTTTTTTTAAACAATCTAACTCTAAACTCTAGGCCTCTTTTTCATTTGCCTGTTTTGAGAAGTCCAAGTATTTAGGAACATCTCTTTAAAATCACTAAGAGTAATTTATTTCCCTTTCAAACATTTGTTTCACAATGTACATCTTAGAGATTAAATGAAAAAATCTATTACTTTTAACAAAGATGTCCTTGAATACCTCGTCTACTCATTTCATATATAATGGAGATAATTTTTGTGTGTAAACTCAGGCACAATTAAAGAAAGCAAACATACTTATTGAGGTTTAAATATTTTACTTCATTTTCATGCAAATTAATTTCTTCAAATTCTTAAACTTTCTTAGGCTTGGGTGTTGGTGCAATCCATGGGAGTGAAGTGTTGACACAAGAATGCAAGTATTGTAGAGGTGCGTGCCAGCCTGGTGCATGTGGCTGCAAGGCTGTATTCCTTTTCCGTTTGGGCTCCCACAGTTGGCCACCTTCCGGCTGTCACCTGCAATCCTTGGAGTGGTGCTTTCCACCTTACGACATTTGCTATTTAATCTACCAAGAGTAGGTGAGACTGAGATTTTACCTGGCCGGGGAAACTTACATTCCCTCTATTGCTGTACTACCCGCCACCCCCCGCCCTACTCCCAGATTTACTCTGATTTTGAGGCGAAGACTCAACACCAAAAAATGCATAGACACAACTTTCATCTTCTAATGGAGTATTTCCAGCAGTTTTTTTTTTTAAACCAAGGTTATGTGCATACCTAAAGAGTCTACTAGTTCTACGGTTTGTTAAACAGCCTGTCCAGATTCCCTTCCTGATATTTTCTAAGAAATGCTGAGGTTAATGTTGGAACTCTAACAGTGACGACTTAGGGTCCAGATCTGGCTCTGACACTGTCTGCTGTGTACATTGCCTCAAGGTCCTCATCAGCAAAATGGGGATAATAACACCTCCCCATGAGATCGTTTTGAAGAAAAATAAATGAGTAAATTATCAGAATGATCTGAAATGTATGATCATGTATTACTAAAATTATTTAGCTTTAAAATTATATTTATTTCATTAAATATTAAATATGTTATTAAATTATTATAAAATGTATTGTTACTTTCCAGAGGGTCCATTTGATATTTCCTACCACATCACTAACATGCTTAAATAGTGTTTTATTCAACTTTCAGCGTTAGGGATTTCGTTTTATGAAAGAGGAAGCTTTTGCTTATTCCCCACTTTTGCCCTGCCATATCCACTCACTCACCCTTATGCAACGCTTAATACCAACCCAGCTGCACACCACACAACCACTCGCACTTGCACACGCACTCACTTCCACCCCTAATCCTCCTAATAGTGTTATATCATAATTTTGATTAGAACAATACTCACTACTTACATTACTATGACTCTGCACTAATCTTTATTTACTTTTTCATTCTAAATTGTATTTGCTCAATTACCTATGTACCTCACCCCAAATTATTTGCCAGTTCCCTAAATCTCCTTTTGCAACATCAATTGTCACCAGAAAGGAGTCTATTAATGTCATAGTCTTAGCTCAGGCTACTGTAACAAATTACCAAACACTATATGGTGTAAACAACGAACATGTACTTCTCTAAGTTCTCGTGTCTGGCAAGTCCAAGATCAAAGTGCTGGCAGATGCAGTGGCTGATGAGGGCTGTTTCTGTTTTTGCAGATGGCCTTCTCCTTGTATCCTCACATGGTAGAAAGGGAGCAAGATAGCTCTCTGGGGTCCCTTTTATAAGGACACTAATTCCATTTATGAGGTTTCCACCTTCACAACTTAGTGACCTCTCAAAGGCTCTACCTCTTAGTCCCATCACATTTTGCATTAGAATTTCAATATATGAATCTTGGAACTACATAGATATTCAATCCAAAACAGCCATCTTGAAGATTTATCTTCCAGAGCCAATTCTTAACTTGCTGCAGTTATCTTGTGATCTCTCTTCACCTCCATCCTAATGATTCTCTTTACCCCTTTCCTATGTTGGATGTCTCATTTTCCATATCCCCTTGTATTAGGGCTGCTGTCCTAGGGCTGCTTTAACAGATTGTGATAAGCTTGGGGACTAACAATAATTGAAATGTATTTATTTTCAGCTATGGAAACCAGCAGTCTCAAATGGAGATGATAGTATGCTCTCCCCCGAAGGCTCCTGGGATAATCCTCCTTTGCCTCTTCCAGCTTTTGGTGACTCCAGACATGCTTTGGCTTGCTGTTATATAGCTCTAACCTCTGGCTCATTCTTCATGTGGCCTTCCCTCCTGTATCTCTGTGAAATCTGCCTCTGCCTTCCTCTAATGAGGATGTGTGTCATTGGATTTAGGGTAGCCCCTAAATCCAGGATGACCTCATCACAAGATTCTTAATTAAATATGCAATGACTCTTTTCCAAATAAGGTCACTTTCACAGGTCTAGGGTGGACATATCTGTTGGAGGGTCATGCAGCCAACTATATCTTTATCTTCTATTCTCATTTTACTTCTTCAGTTTATTATACTTCAGAGAAAGTAGAACACTTTCTCCAGGAGTTGGATAAAAATTTATCTTGCACTTTTTTAATGAAAAAAATGCAAGGTAAATTTTCTGAAACATCACATGTCCAAAGTGTCCTTATTCTACTTATAAATATTATTAACAATTTGTCTTGAAATAGACTTCTAGATTGGAAAACATACTTCTTGAACGTTTTGAAGGCATTATATTCTTGTCTAGCTTAAACTAGTCTAAAGCAATTTTCATGTCATACCCTTTTTATGTGATCTTTTCCCTCTCTGGAGTCTCGTAAATTCTTTTTGCCTCAGTTCATCAGTCTTTTTAGAATCATGTAAGTGCTTTCAATCTAATTGTACTAGGCTTTTCCTGGGTTTCTCAATCTGGAAAATCATGCTTTTCAGTTCTGTGAATGTTTTTTCAATTTATTGATGATTTTCTCTGTTGTTCTGGTCTCTCTTTCTGGAGCTCCTATTCTTCGAATGTTGGATTTTCTAGTATTGCTCTGCTTTTATTATCTTTTCTCATCTGTTTACTATTCTTTGATATTTGTGCACTACTTTCTGAGTGATCTCTTAAGTTCGTTTTCTAGCTATTTCTGCTACCGTATGTTTTTAATATCTAAGAGCTCTTTTTGTTCTCTGAATGTTCCATTTTTATAGCATTATGCTCTGGGAAAAAATAATATCGATTTTAATTTTATTTTGTTTTGACTTTTCTTCCCCACCTTAGACTTATGTGAATGGGCTAGGAAATGGGAATCAAGAAGCCAACTTTATGACCATGTACCTTCTGGCAATGGGACTTCTTTTTGTTTAAAACTGCATTCTATTTTCACCATCCTGCTCGAAGGTAATTTATCAAGAGCATCCTACTCAGCCTGCTCATTCTTGGAGTATGGTACAGCTTTGTCTGAGTCTAATTTAGATTCAGGGCAGAGAGACATTTGCTTTTGGTTGGTCATACTCCTCTGGCCATTATTTTCCATTTTATTATATCTGTTTTGCCTGAAGGGAGAGGCGGAAACTGTAATAAGCCCCAATCCCTACTTCAGGAGGAACTCTATCATTCTTATTATTTTCCCATTCAGCATTCCTTGATCAGCTTCTGATTTTATACAATTTAGTAGAAAAATCAATGAACTGTGAATCAGACACAGGAAATTGGTCAGATTCTGTTATTAGTAATCTTTGAGGCTGGAGTGCAAGTAATTTAGTTCCTCTAGGTCTCAGTTTTCCTCATCTGTGAGATGTAAGGAGTTGTACTAAACTGGAAGTTCCTGAGCTCAGCTAGGTACTAGTTCTTCTATAGAAGTGCCTAAACAGATTGCTACCAAGAGCAAAAAGAAATTGAGTGGCTTGCTGCACCTATCAAACCACCATGGCACAAGGATACCTATGTATCAAACCTGCACATGTGTCCCAGAACTTATAGTAACATTTTTTAAAAAGGAAAAAAAAAAAAAAGAAATTGAGTGGCTCTCACTCCCTTCTCTCTCCAGCCACAGAAGGACACTTTTATCTGTTTCTACCTAAGTGCCTAAAACTTTTGTTGTCTGATTGATATCTTTCTGGAGACCAGGCTTTCCTGTCCAAGATAATTATTTTAGAATTATCCAGTCTCAGTGGTTTCAATGTTTCTGTCCCTAAATTCTGTGATTTGATATGATACTTTTGTCTTCTTGCCTTTAAGACTTGGAGCATGAAGGACCCACATGATGACTGCTCATCTATAGCATTTATGAGTACACTAACAATCTCTTTCATAACATGACATGTGGTTTCTTCTGTAGTTCTCAAACTGGACTGTGTATGGTGCTGCAGAGTCTTGGCCATCAGCTTAAATTAATAAAGAAATATGGAACAGCCAGGAGGTCCCACACTGAAGGCTTCAAAAAGATTATAATGGTTCCAACAGCATAGAAATTGTTCTTAACTTCTTAAAAACCATAGAATACCTCAGCAGGCAGATACTTGCAGATTAATAATCACTTTACAGCACTGCTGGAGATCAGTTATCCATCATCGCAATATGGACTATATCGCCGGAGAGAATTTTAGGAGGTTTGAATGCAGAATGCACTGCAAATACAGCACTAAAAGAGTTATTTCTTCCATCTGATGGAATGTATTTTAGTCTAGCAGATAAATTGTATCATTAGACATTTTTATGAGCTGTCTGGCTGTGTACTGGCATCAACAGCTTTTATCCACTCCCCACCCCGATTACAAAATACAGGAGAGCAAATGGCAACTCTTCTTGGGTACCAGGAGACCTGTTGTACAACTATTATGAGTGTTTCATTTGGTATATTTTATTATATTCCAGTGTAATTTCCAGAATAAATTAAGGTGTTAACAAATAACTAGATTTTGAAGGGCAGAAAACATTGTTTCAATGACAGAGAATATAGTTAAACATGCAAAGCAACCTCTTTTAAATTCAAAGAATAATTCAACAGTGGAATATGATCTGTGAAATTAATCAAAAATAAAATAATTTTTATTTAAAAACAACAATATTTTTAGATCATAAATATGTAATTTTTATGATAAAAAAACAAGGATGCAAAAAAAAACAAAGACACTGGTATGTTTCTATCCTTTCCCAGCTGATATTTATTTATTTTATTTTATTTTTTTTAGAGACAGGGTCTTGTTCTGTCACTTGACAGACAGCATTGGTGCAATCATAGCTCACTGTAATCTTGAATTCCTAGTCTCAAGTGATTCTCCCACCACAGCCTCCTGAGTAGCGATATTTATTTTATCGCCTTATTTTTCAAGATTATAGACACAGTTTAGATCAGAGTATTTTAAACTTTAGCAAGCATCAGTATCACCTGCAAGACTTACTGAAGCCAGATGAAGAGCATCCCATGGTTACTGATTCAGAACCCCGGCCAGGGTTTAGAATCAGGTCTTCAAGAGGGTCCAGTTTATAACATGATCCAACTAATGCCGTAATGTTTACTTACCAGCCATTTGAGTAGTAGGAATAGAGTTCAGGGATATAGATTCCTGAACAGCTAGACCTGATATACACCTTATATCCTCCAACTGATTTCACAAAATAGAAAGCAGCTTATTTATACCAACTAGTCAAATGAATTCATACTACCTTCTGTAACAGATTGTGTGATAGCAAAAAAACAAACAATCACTGAAGAGATTTGTTTCTCTTTTAATCAACAAAGATGGATAATCTAGTTATGCTGCCTTACAAAGCAGGAATAACACTTATGGCCCTGGAAAATTTCTCCCTGTCTCATTTTCTTTCATCGCCATGTTTTACTCATCGTAAAGATAGAATATGAACCACAAATCTGTGAGTCTTATATCTGTTAATTATTGACTAAGAGAAAGCTTTATGGCAAACGGTGGGTTTCAGCTTTAATAAATAATGGGGTTGATTCTGCCCAATGACAGATGTGTGTAATTCTCATTAAAATCAGGGACAGCTACACAAGTGAATCAAAGCAAAATGGTGTCTTTTACAGAACATTCTGATTTTGTAAATTATTCACTATCTCAAACATATGCGACATATGCTATTGTTCTCTGTAGGGAACAAGAAAACTCTTTTAGGCAGGATGTAGTTTCAAATTTTAGACTTAGAATGTGCAACTAAGAAAAGATATAAAATGTTTTTACCCAAAGCCTTTAAATAAAGCTGAGTTAATAATCGTTTTTGAAGATGCTTCCAGATACTGTGGAATGGGAAGTGTTGAAAATGCTTCCAGTGCTGTGGACTGGGAGGGTTGGGTGGATGACTGGATAGATACCTGCTTATCTCTGGATTTTCCAAATATCAGGTTAGTCTAGCAGTCTTTGCCAAACTGTGGCAACAATCAATAGTATCACAACCAGTGACTAACAAATACAAAGGGCACCTCATTATCATAAAACACAGATGCAACTAGAAGGGCTCAAAGGTGTTAAAAATTAAGCAATGAGTTAGGAGGCTGTTAAACTGAACTCTGGTCTTTGTTGTATCGTTGAGATACTCGGTACCTAGAAGTGCTTCAGTTAACATATCTATAAAATCGAGAAAATACTATCTGCTCATTCTGCCTCCCTGGGATGCTGTGATTAACAATAATGAAAAACTGTTGAAATAACAAAAAGCACTAAATTAATTAGAAGAATAAACATTAGAGGAAGTAGACCGGGCACGGTGGCTCATGCCTGTAATCCCAGCACTTTGGGAGGCTGAGGCAGGTGGATCACCTGAGGTCAGGAGTTCAAGAGTAGCCTGGCCAACATGGTGAAATTCTGTCTTTACTAAAAATACAAAAATTAGCCAGGTATGCTGGTGTATGCCTGTAGTCCCAGCTACTGGGGAGGCTGAGGCATAAGGATGGCTTGAATCCGGGAGACAGAGGTTGCAATGAGCTTAGATTGCGCCACTGCACTCCAGTCTGGGTGATAGAGTGAGACTCCATCTCAAAAAAAAAAAAAAAAAAAAAAATTGGAGGAAGCATACTAATGCCTACTGTAGCAGCTCCTTGACAAATACATAAACCTAGACTCTGATTAGCACGATATTCGGGATGAGTCTCCTTCAAGATGTTCAATCTCTAATGCCTGAGATCTTTCCTAAGCCACAGATTTATGCACTAAAAAAGATGATGGCAAAGCATGTCGTATGATCAGTTGTTCCTATCCCAATCAAATGTTCCCTTAATTCTTGGTCAGCAATGCATCTGCATAGGTTTGGGAAGAAAAAGAAAGAAGCATTTTAAAAGGAAAGAAATGAAAGGATGTTTTGTGTTTATTCCTGGTTGGTTCGTTCCACCACTGTTTTGTTTTCCCAGAATTATTCCTCATTTTTTGCAGACTCTTCTTTGGTTAGCTATGTTTCTTAAAATGCTGCAATAGTCTTTAATTGTCTCTAGTTCCAAATATAAATTTTAACTGGAAATTGTTCATTAAATACAATTTAATTAAAAAAAACCTTCCAACTTTAATGAAGTTATAGCACTTGAGAAGAATGTGGAAACAAAGTAACTGGGTTTTTTCCTCCAATATTAATGTGCTTGTGTATACCATTAGGATACTGTCTGAGGTAGGACTGTATGATGGGGAAATAGAATATTCAGTGGACTGAGCACTTGCATTGGTGTAGGAAAATCTACAGGTAGAAAGGAGAGAGAAAGTGCATAAATGAAACTAGATCTGACCGCTGCTTTGTCATTTCTCTAGAGATCTTCTTGTGAACTGGCATTGAATTGACATTGACTGCTCTTTAATCTGTGGGACCTTCCAAGCTTATTCTAAAATGCTGTAAAAGCCTCACCCTATAGACACCAAGACTTGATTATTTAAATGTAGCGTTTCAAGCTACCTTGAAACCACCTGCCATATCTTGCTGTTTCTAGGCAGGAGGCATCTATAGGACTGTTTTATTAAAGCAAGATACTTGGGATCAAATAAGTTCATTGTGTTCTCTACATGCCCT
This sequence comes from Nomascus leucogenys, assembly GCF_006542625.1. Classification (NCBI taxonomy): domain Eukaryota; kingdom Metazoa; phylum Chordata; class Mammalia; order Primates; family Hylobatidae; genus Nomascus; species Nomascus leucogenys. The sequence continues at coordinate 27,235,108 of NC_044384.1, read as the reverse complement.
AAATGTGAAAAGAATATCCACCATAAATTTGATGTCAGAGATTTGGTTCAATATAAAGCAAATTTGGGAAAGAGGAGTTTTGCAACATAACTTCAAGAAACCACCTTTCCCCGCCTCTTCCCCCTTCTTCTCTTCACTCTTTTTCTTCATCATCTTTTTTAGAGTTATGGTCCTTGTGGTATCATGATTAAAGTTTCCTGATACACACGTCGATCTCGTACTCTCTGTCAACCCTTTATTAAAATGTTTCTCAAACATTAATGTGAGCACAAATCCTCTATTCAGTGTGTACTGAATCTGAAATTGCAAATTCTGATTCAGTAAGTTTGAGGTAGGAAGAGAACCTGCAATGCAGACTGGCTCCTAGATGATACTGGTGCTGCTGGTTCAGGAAGGTCTCCGTGGTCAACTTTAGGAAAAGTATAGATTTAGATTCCTACCAACTTTCTGGCTACATGGTTGTCTCAAAAAGATCTGAAGTCAAGGATTCATATTCTAACCTGACCTCAGTTTTCTACAATTATTATTACACACTATAGAGGTTTTGCTGCATAATGAAGTATGATTTTGATAGTAAACCTAGAGGACTGAGAGATTGCTAAAGGCAAAATAAAACCAAACACACAGAGGGAGATAGAAATAAATGTTATATGCTGAGATCTCAAAAACGTGAGAAGTAAATCTTCCTGTTGAATTAGAAAGATTGATTCTCAATAGCCAGTGGCTTGGAGAGGGGAAGCAGTAATTCCTGGCCTTGATTCTACTCACTGCTGCCAGGAGACCTTTGCTTTGTAGCTATTTTATCCACAATGGATAGATATTTGTGTTAAGTCCCCACATTGTTTCAAATCCAAAAGATGGTGCTTCCTTCACTCTCCCCCAGGTGAAGATCAGATTCACCTATCACCCTCCTAGACAGGACTTACAGAACATAGAAGCTTCACCTGGGAGTGAAATCTCTTTCATCTGAATTTGCTGGGTTGACAAGTCTAAGACCCGACACCACTCATCACCCTGGTCTGACCTCATCTGAGCCCATTATCTTTAATTTTATATGCAGCTTCTACAGTAAATTTGAAGTGGAATGTTCCTCTTTTTACAAACATTTACTGTGAGTAGCATAAACATTTTGACACTGTATTATTTTATAAGTTTTCTGATGCATACAATTAGTGTAGATATAAATCAAAATGATGGCAGTCCTTCTACGGTTTTTTGAAGTTCCCAGGAGAGCTGTTGGGCTCTTTAATTGCTTACTAATGTAAAAATATCATTGTTAGTAAAGCATAAATCATGGCAATTTTGCCCCACTAGAGGCTAAAAGCAGCACAAGATGTGGTAATTAAGATATACTAATAGACCTGGCAATTTCTATAATAGGAGCTTTTAACAAGGTAGGAAAAGAATGTCATCTCTTATGCTACAGTGAGGCAACAAATAAAATAGGAAGTTTTCCTCTTGCAAAAGAGATCACCCTGCTTAAGAAACAATAGCCAGAAAGCAGGTAAGAAAGTGTTTTTTTCTTTCTTATTCTCTTGTTTTCCTAGTCACATGGCAGCTTATGAATATAACCTTAGGGTGAGAATTAGCTTTGTAAGATGAGAAGGATCTTTGGAACCTAATTTCTTTGTTTTCATGACCAGGAAACTGAGATTAAGACAAATAAAATAGCTGGTTTTAAGTAATTGGGAGCAGAGCTGGGACTAGAAACTTGCTTCCCAGTGAAGGGCCCTTTCTGTTTTGTTAGCTTTGTATGTCACCAAAGACCTTCAAAAGTGTTCAAACCTTGAATATTCTTTTTCCTATTTTATAGTCCCCCTCCTTTTCTGTGATGTTTGGTGTATTTCTTTTGAGGAATCCTTGAAGTTGGGCATCATTGGTAACATTTGGATTGCATGGTAGGAAATTATTTGTTTTGGGGTTCTAGGGACAGCAAAGACCCCACGTCTTTTGAGGGATAAGAAAAAGAATATGTCTCCAGACCAATGCTAAAGCTTACCTATGGCTTCTAAAGTGAAACAAGAGTCTGTGTTAAAATAAGGAGTTGTGCTTTTCAGACATGATGTTCAGGAGCTGTATGCAACAACGAAAACAATCAATTTCTTCTTTGACACAGGTTTAAACCCAATTAGCATTAATTAGAATTAAATACACACAGAAGGGGTGCCCACATTGCAAAGGCAAGCAACTTCAGTTCCATTTAACTCCTCTTCACTCTTATATGGAGCCTTCCATCAAAGGCTCTCAAGATGTTTTCAGACCTAGAATGTTCTTTTCTTATTTTACTAAGTTTTTTCCTCTTTTCTCTTTATCTTACCCCATTTATTCATTGATCCATTAAGCTGGAACACCTGCAATATGTTGTATGTCATGCTCTGTACTAGGTAATAAGGATAGAAGATGATCAAAACCTCTATTTTATCCTCCCTGATGGAATTTGCAGTCTAATGGAGGAGAAATACAGGAATCAAACCTGCAAACAAACACGTACATAATTGCAAATTGTGGTGTGATACATAAAAGTAAAGTTGGTTGCTTAATTTTTTATGGGGTAACCTGGGCATAATATGTGAGCTAGGGAAGAATTATCTTAGGAGATAGGGAGAAGAGCATGTGAAAAAGTGTGAGTGATGGGCAAGGTCAGTGTGTTTATTTTATTTTTCAAAATAAAAAGTTTTTTTAAAATAGATTTCTCCAGATACTCCCAGAGAATGGATTATCATGGCGTAAGCCCAGAGAACATTGGAGAAGGCATTTCAATAGTGCTGGTGAAAGAGGGTAGTGGCCAGAATTTTGGTGGTGACAATGGAGACAGAAAAATGGATGGAGAGACGTATTTTGTAGATACAATTGATTGGACTTAGCTGAAACATTTGATGTATGCAATATGGGAGAAGGGAAACTCACGAATGCCTAGGAAGTTTACTTGAGTAGCTGGTTTGTTTACTATGTTGATGTGTATTAATTTAAGGATGGCCAGGGAAGAATGGGTTAGTGGAAACTGGGGTGTTTGGGGTGTCTCTGAGGTACATAGGTGATGATTCCTGTCTGGAGCACAGAGGAGTGGTCTTCTAGGGGTGGTGTGACGTAAATTGAATAATAGACAGGATATGATGAGACAAAAAATGTGTGTGCCTAATACCATGTCCTGGGGAAATCAGTGATTAGATGTTAGGGGAAATATCAAGGGCCATGGATATAGCATGAAGACCGGGAAAGAACTGTCATTTACTTCAAGGGGGGAAGTAATTTCACAAATGAGAGGGTGGTGAAATACACAAATATTTCTGAGAGTTTGAGTAGGAAATTTGCATTCATTAGATTTAGCAACACAACATCTTGATTGCCTTAATAAGAAGCTTGGGGGGTAGTGGGACTGGTGAACATTTGAGAGAAGACATTAAGTAGATGATTCTTGAGAAGGAAACAGGGAAAGATAGTCACAACTGGAGATAGATGTAGAATTAAAATAGTTATTTTAAGAAAACCAGGGTACTTTACAATATTGATAGGAGTGGTCAACGAAGATGTGGGAGACATGATGGAGAGACAAGATCACTAAAGGAACAAGGTCCTTGAGAGAAAAAGATGAGATGTGGAGTGAGTGGCCTTAAATAGAAGCAGGGGTGGTTTCTTCATTGAGACAGGAGAAAGAAGAGGGATGTTTTTGCAGGTAGGTGTGAGTTTTGTTGGTAGGAAGACGAAATGATTTGAGTTTCATGATTTCTCCTTGCTGAAGTGTGAAAGCAGCTATAAGAAAAATAGGGAAGTGGATATGGGGCAAGTTTAATAGGAAGAAAAAGGAAGACATAATACTTTGCCATAAGAACTGAGAAACTGAGACTTCCCCAACAAGAAAGTTGTGTTGCCCCGCAGTGTGTGTGATTTTCTCCAGAAACGTTCAGCTACTTAGGTGAGACTCATTAATGAAGGTACATGGTAGAGTATGTACACCCAGGATTTGGCTTTTGCCAGACATGGATTTCTGTAAAAGAAGAGAGGAGCATGACAGTTGATGGTATTTGCAAAGTTGTCACTATGATAGCCAATCATACGACAGCGGGCAGTCAGGGTTCACTTAAGACCATAACGTGAAGGGGCATGTTGAGATAAAGTTGAACACATAGGCTCATTTGCTGCCTATCCAGTGGCAATTGCAGAGCACACAGAAGAGGGTGTGAAAGAGGAAAAGGAAGGAGGGAGATATAGATAAATGTATCAGATTAGATGATAAACCAAACCATAGGGGATGGCCAAAGAAAGTATGACTTCCAGCAAATGACTGAGATACACAAAAGTCCTGATGGGTGTTTGGAGAAGGATGTGTACATTTTCCAGGGTGTGATGGAAATTCCAGAATGGCTGCTTCTCCCAGACTTCAGGGCTAGCACCTTACATTTACATGAGCTCACAGGAAAATGAGAGGATTGAATCTGGCAAGTATCATGACCAGAGTCAAAGAAGTCTGCTGGACGGTCGTTTTGTAAACTCATCTTTTTTTCAATAAAAGGCACTAGTCCACAAAATACAAGAAAAATTTAAAAACCCAAAGAAACAATTGAATTCTCTTTTCTAGATTGGCTTATATTCCTGGAAACTCTTCAAACGGAAAAGTGAAAGTTCTGATATTATTATAATCATAATAGTTTATGTTGGTGATATTTGCATGGTGAATCATTTTAAATCATTTTCAATCTTCAAAATGCCCAGGTTTCTGTGTCCTTAATGTTATATTGGGGTTCATATATATTATTTTATTTGTTTTCTATTTGCCTCAATGATTTCAGTGCTCCCATTTCATTTCATACCTTTTTAAAATTAATCATTTTATAACTTCAAGTTTTCTCCCTGTTAACTTGTTAGCGGCACATTCATTTATGATTTTTTTGTGGATACCTTAGAGATATCAACATGGGACTTTGATTTATTACAATCACGTTCAAATTATTACTATCAGTAATGGTAGAATCTGAGAATACTTTACTGCATTTACCCTTTTTTGTAATCTGATATATGTCATGTATTTTAATTCTAAATATACTTTAAAGGCCATAAAACATTAATTTCCCTTGAAATATAATCACGTATTTACTCTTTCTGTTTCTCATCATTCCATCTGGCATTTTCTTGTTTCCTTCTGCTTAAAGAACTGCTTTTAGAATTTCCTTCAGTGCAGGTTTGTTAATGACAAATTCTCTTGCTTTCTGTTTTTGTTAAAATGGGTTATTTTGCCTTCATTTTTGATGGCTATTTTTGCTGGGTGTAGAATTCTAAGTTGGAATTTATTTTCTGTGATTTTCCTCATTTCTGTTGAGAGGTCAACTATTATTTCTCCTTTGAGAAAAATGCCTGTTTTCTCTGTTTTTAATATGGTTTTCTTGGTTTTAGATTTTAGCAATTTGATTATGATATGGTATGGTTTGTGATGTGTGTGTGTGTGTGTGTGTGTGTGTCTGTGCCTGTGTGCATAGGTGAATGTTGGTGTTTATCTTGCCTGGAGTTCACTTAGATTCTCGGATGTGAGAGTTGATGTCATTAATCAGTTTGGAAAGTCCTCAGCCATTATGTCTTCAAAGATTGCTTTTGCCTCATTTTCTTTCTCCTAGTAGTATTCCAATTACCTGTTTATTAGATATTTATACTGTATTCCAAAATCTTTTATGTACTTTCTGATATTTTCATTTTCAATTAATGACTGGGCTTTTTTACGACTTCCTTCATTTTACTAATCCCATTTTATGCAATGTCTAATTGTCTGATAAGCTTATATATTATGTTCTTAATATTAGTTATTATGTTTAGAGCTCTAGCGTTTTCACTGGATTCTTTTTATAAATTCCAGTTCTCTGATGAAATTATTCATTCTTTGCATCTGTTTGCTCCAGCTTGCTTTTCCTGTATGTATTTGATAAACTCCTTGTCTTCTAATTAAAATACCCGGCTCACTGTGGATCTATTTGTGTTTGTGTTGTTTTTATTTTAAAAATTGCATGTTAGTAATATTATCCTGTGTCTTGTCATACCTAGTAGTTTTTTTATTGAATTTATTTACTGTGTATAAAAATTTAGATTATTGAGCATCCACTGTCTTCCTTCACTCTTTTCTCTACTAGGAAGATAAAGTTGGAGCTCACCAACTTAACCCAAAAAGGGACTGAGCTGAATCAAGGCTGGATTATATTTCTCTCATTCATCTTTGTTTCTAGGATGCAGTCCTCCACGGCTTTCAACCAAGAGCCTACTAAGATCAACTGGGCCCCTCCCCTGATGGGTCTCGCACTTTAATCCTTGTCTCCGTCACCAAAGGACCGTCAGAAAACTCCATTCTGCTTCTCGAGGCTTTGTAATTAGCTTTTTATCCTCTCGTGTAGCTTCAGAATCTGGCATGTGTGTTGAGAAAACTGGTAGTGTTTGGTTTTCGTTTCTGTCTTTTAAGTGGAATCCTGACAGTTCAAGTCTTCGTTTTTGTATCTGCAGGGCCACAAAAATATTTCTTCTTGTTTCTCTATCCCCACCTATAGTCTCTGCCCAAGTGAAGGTTGGATTCTTAAGTTCATTTCATGCACCAAGAATTGTCAAATGCCCTGAGAGAAAAGCTTCTTTAGAATATCACCCCAGCTTTGTGAAGTTCTTTCTCCGAAATCTTCACCCCTTAGTTCTCACTGCTTCCACAAAAATCTGATGTCTTTAAACAAATTTTGGCGAGTACTTCCTGCTTTTCTAGTTCATCTTGGCAGAAACCATGGTTTGCTACTCCACCTTGCCGGAAACAGCAGAAATTTCAAACAATGTCATTTTACAAAGTAAATCATCTTAAGGGTGTTTGCCTTTCAATTGAGTGAGCTTCAGAAGCTGTAAAGGCTTTGCATTCTGGCTGCATTTTTTATTTATTTTATTTTTTTATTTATGTATGTTGTGATGCATTGTTCTGAGACGATATTATTAGCAGCTAAGAATGGTGGCTTTGACATCAGGGAATTGTAACCCTGGCTGTGCCGATGCAGTTCTTGGCCAAAGAATTAGATCTCTGTAGACTTCATTTTTACCATCTATCAAATGGGGAAGAAAACCCTGCTTTCTATGTTTATAAGGAGGATTAGATGATAACATATTTATTGATTACTTACTTTAGCTATACTAAATGCCTTACATATATTATCTAATTTTAATATGCTATGTACCATAGTACACACTAAGGATTCAATAAGGGATAGCAGCATTATTACTTATCCTTATTACAACTCAGACCCTATTTTGGCTTCAGGTAAAATCACGAATCACCCCATGGTTCTTTTCTCATTCCCTGCCCTTTTAACTACAGAATATAGACAAGGTAAATACAGGCCAAAGATAATTCTTTAGCTTACAATATTCATATTCATATTTTTGTCCTGCATTTAGCAATCAAAAGTATGTACATCAATAAAAACAAAAATAAAGCTTAATTATTAATAACCATGAGCATCGGGGCAATGTAGAAATATGAAACATGTTTTCCCATGTACTTTTAAAAATAGCATAGCTGGTTTTTATATGTGGGTTGAATATAGTCAAAACATCAGAAAAGTTATTCAGGATAAAGCCTTAAAATGCCAGGTTTTACTTTTTGGTGAAAATGACATGTTGGACTGCTGCCTGATGAATTTAAACCTAGACAGTTGCACATGTATAGTTCACAAGTTGGGGAGCCTGTAGCTTTGGGTCTCAGTAGCTCCTGGGGTGGTATTTGCACTTCATTTCTGGCCCTGTATATCTGATTTGATGACATCTGTTAAGGAGATGGTGGAGGGAAGACATGCATATGAAATTTCAGTGAATACAGCCTGCATTTCAATGATCTGAGGCTGCTGTTACCTTGTCATTTATTTTGTAGCCTTTGGGGCTTTGACAGGCAATACCCAATCTGTTTCTCATCAGTTTAAATCTCAATATTTACTTTTAGATGTTTTATTTTAAAATCTTTAAAAAATAGAAGATTGTGCCTGTCCATATCATACAGAATTTGCTTCTTTCACATAACAAGAAAACAGATTTGAATAGAATATAATAAAGGAGAAAAGAGCCACTTTACATATAATGAAAAAAATTATGACCAGGCATGGTGGTTCACACCTGTAAATCACAGCACTTTGGGAAGTTAAGGCAGGAGGGTCCCTCGAGCCCAGAAGTTCAAGACCAGCCTGGACAACATGACAAGACCTCATCCCTTACAAAAAATTAAAAAAAAAAAATTAGCCAGGCCTGGTGGTGCACATCTGTAGTCCCAGATACTCAGGAGGCTGAGGCAGGAGGAACTCCTGAGCCCAGGAAGTTGAGGCTGCAGTTAAATATGATGGTGCCACTGCTCTCCAGCCTGGGTGACAGAGTGAAACCCTGTATCAAAAAAAAAATATATATATATATATATACATATACATATGTATACATATGTATACACACACACATACACATACATATAAAGAGGAACAACATAAGTTTTTTTAAAAAAACAGAACTATTAACAAGCTATAAATGCTCAGTTTTGCTTGATACATTTTTCTTTCCACAATGGTTTGCTATTGCCAACACCTAAACTGGAGGGTCTTTTTCTTTTTTATTCTAAACATCTCCTAACAAGTGATTTTTAAATTTTAGGATGAATCTCAAGAGAATTGCTCTTAGTGGTAGGTGCTGCTTACATAATCGACAAGATCATTAAGGCAGATATTCCTCTAAATGGAAGTCTAGATCTTATATAACATGGATCTTGATACTTCCCTCATCAATGGGTGGTCTATACACAGTAGCAGCAGCATCATGGGGAGCTTGATAGAAATGCACAATCGAAAACTCCAACCCAGATATAAGGCAGCAGAATCTGCATTGTAACAAGATCTCCAGGTGATCCATATGCACATGAAGTTTTGAGAAGCTTACCAGACTAGACCAGGGATTGACATATTTTTGCTACAGAGGGTGAGACAGTAAACATTTTAGGTTTTATAGGCTATTCAGTCTATCTTGCAATTACTCAGCTGTTATTGTGCAAATAGCACCAGAGACAATACAAAAAGGAGTAAGTGTGGCTGTGCTATAATAAAACTTTACTTATGGACATTGACATTTGAATTTTGTATAATTTTTACCTGTCAAAAAATGTTCTTCTTCTTTTTTTCCCCAATTATTTAAAAATGTAAAAACCATTCTTAAAGGCCACACAAGAACAGGTGGTGGGCCAGACCTAGTTTGCTGGCTCCTAATCAAGATTCTTTCATTTTCATGACCTTGACCTTTCTTGGGTTGCTCCCTGCCCTTGGTGCTTGTCTTAGCCTGCTTGGGCTGCCATAAGAAAATACCATAGACTCAGTGACTAAAATGATGGATATCGGCCAGGCATGGTGGCTCATGGCTGTAATCCCAGCACTCTGGGGGGCCAAAGTGGGTGGATCATTTGAGGTCATGATTTGAGACCAGCCTGGCCAACATGGTGAATACCTGTCTCTACTAAAAATACAAAAATTAGCCTTGTGTGGTGGCAGGAGCCTGTAATCCCAGCTACTCAGGAGGCTGAGGTAGGAGAATCACTTGAGCCCAGGAGGCAGAAGTTGCAGTGAGCTGAGATCATGCCACTGCACTCCAGCCTGGGACACAGAGTGAGACTCTGTCTCAAAAAATAAATAAATAAATAAATAAAATTTAAAAAAAGCACATAATAAAATAAAATAATGAATATCTATTTTCTCAGAGTTTTAGAGGTCAGTAAGTCTCATATTCAGGTGCCAGCAAAGTCTGGTTCCAATTTCTTTTCCTGACTTGAAAAGGCTGCCTTCTTGCTGTGTCCTCACAGGATATAGAAAGAAACCTCTGATTTTTCTTCCTCTTATAAAAAGGCCACCAGATTTGTAGGATTAGAGACCCACTCTCATGACCTTGTTTAACCTTAATTACTTACATTACTTATGTAAGGACCTTATCTCCTGTTACCTTGAGCATTAGGGCTTTAATATGTGAATTGGAGGGTGAGGGGGCACAGCGCAGTCCATAGCAGTGCCCACATCTTCTCTCTGACATCTTCTCTGACCGTACCACCCGGAATCATTTTCCTGTCCATGATGTCCCATTGTCACTGTTAACTGCCTGTCATCTTTGCTGCTTAAATTTGGCCTTATACATTTATGACAGCACATTCTGTTCCTTCAAAGAAACTGCAAGCTCCCTGAATGCAGATGGTGCTGATCAAGGATCTAGGGATTCAAACAAGTTCAAATGACTGTGTTGAGCTTAGAAGTTAATGATTGACTGCTAGCAATGACACAGCCTGACTTTTTCTGCTCTTGAGTCTCCCAGTTTGCTAAATGATTACAGGTTCCTTATGCGCCTTTTTTGGGCTATTTTCTCATCTCTAAAATGGGCGAAATGTGGATGTGAAGATACATCCAACTTCTCTAGGGAGGGATGAAAATTACCCATTAGAGGCCTGTTTTGAAGACCCAGTCCTCTGTAGTATCAGGCACTTAGAAGTGGCAGCCTTTTCTTCACTATTTCATCTACTTTTTTGATGCAATAAGACCAACTATTTCATTTCCTGGTCTTCTGATGGAGTGTCCTTTCTTCCCTTCCATATGCTTTCTCCCATCATATTTCTATTCGGCAGCCATCATTAACATGAGGTCCTTGCTTAACAAAGACCTTTCAGTGCATTTTATTTATCTTTAATGTTTTAACATTATTCACTATCCATCTTAAATATTAGGTCACTGTGAGCTGATTCCCTAGGGAGCCATTCTATTATTCCTCCCTTCTGCATATTTTCTAGTGTTTTTCCTAGTCCCTTTTTAATGACTACCCACACAGAGCTTCCTTCATTTGCTTTGGAAATGTTTGCATTAGTGACTCATGGTGCAAACAGATGGGGACTCGGGTAAGGTCCTCATAAATCATTCTCAAGGGTTATCTATTAAATCACAATTTAAAGCTTTAGGAGAGACTGAATGAATTAGGGATAAACCCTGTATATCAACTCATATGCTTTGCAGGCCTTTGGCTGAAATCAGCATGGATTAACACCTTTCCCAGCCTCCATTCCTCTATACTCTTAATATTTTTAGCTGAGACCAGGGTCCCTGATTTCATTATGGTTTTAGACGTACAGTGCTGTTCTGGAAACGTTATTTTCACTAGTTTTTTCTGCTTACACCAAGGAGAAATGCAGGTGACGGGACACAAGTGTTCTTGATGTGTTACAAACATTCGCCACAAAGTGGTTGCACCCTATATTTCCTGGTTGAAGTGAGCTCTTGTCAAATGCCTGCAAACAATGCACCTCAAGTCAGGGGAGCAAGGACGTGTGTAAAGGATTCATGAATGGCAAATGAAGACTGAACAGAAACACTTTGAGCAGAGCTGTTTATTAGCATCCTGAAGGAGTGATCTCTTAGGGAGGAATTCACCTCTTGATATTTCATTCACTCTGGACTTATCATGTGGGGAATCAGGCAGTCTGTGGGATTTAATTTGGAATAAGTGAAAAAGAAACAATTAGAACCATTGTAATACTTGTTGCAGGGAATGCCAAACAAGCTTCCTTTGTTGTACAATTATTTTGGCGCTAGTAAGTATGTCTTTATGTCCTCTAGATTGGTGTCTTGGATATTTCCCTCCCTACCTTGTCTTTCCATGTAAAAACTTTAGATGAATACAATTTTCTATTAAAAATTAACTTGTGTCATTTGAAATTAGCATACATTAACATTTCTTTAAAACTAGAGCTCTGAAAAGCTTTTTCAAAATGTCTCTCTCATGAGTGTGAAATGATTTTTTTTTTTTAATCCAGCTACAAGGAGAGAGGATAACAACATTTCTGCATTTCTGAGTTGTGTGACTTAGCCTTTTTGATTCTTAATTTCCTCAGCTGCAAAATGGGGATAAAATATTTACTCCCTAAGGTATTGAAATCCTTAAGCAATGTATACAAAGCATTTGACCAAGTAATTGACACGTGCACATATAAGATGGTCAATATTTTTTCTTCATTATTATTTTGAATATTTGAAGTATGCACATTAAAATTATAGTAATATCCACTGGTTATAAAATGGCACAGATTCCCTCAAATAACTGGGTAACATTGAGAGGAAGGAAAAAGCATCTCTTAGTGAGAGCATCTTTGTTTGAAATCTTTGCACTTTGGTAATTTTATATTAGAGATTTTGCTCATCAGTTTCTGTACAGCCAAGTGCATAGCTTTACACATTTTTGCTGAAATGATAAGCAACAGTCGTCTTACTCCTAAAGACTCTCAGCACACTTTTATTAAAGATGGAGCAGGTATCTGGCACAGAATTGGAGTATAGTAAATCACGCAGCAAATGGTATGCCAGAATCAATTTACTGCAGCCCCCCAATACAGTCGCTTTCTCCTTACCAGTTTCCAGCATAAACCTCTATGCACACCTTATGTGAATGTACCACAAGTAGCTGAATGCCTTTATGTTGTCTCTCTAAGCAGAAGTTTATGCCACAAAAGTAATGTGAAACATAGAGAATAACTATCAAGTTTCAGTCTTCCTGAATTGTATTCAGGAAACGGAGAGAAGAGGGAATCACAGGATATCAGTGTTGGGTCAGTGCTTGGTGATTGCTGCTGACTTTTTACCGATGACGAAACTGAATCACATTGTATGGAAGTGGCATGTTGGAGAATGCTACCTGAGAATGAAAGAGTCAGAATTTAAGCCCATGTCTGTCACCTCTGAGGTCCCTTTTTCTTTTCTGTATAATATATTGCTGTCAAAATTTCTGAGTGGGTATTTTTTCTAATTAGTTGTTGCTTAAGGCACATATACTTTCTTCTCCTGGAGCACATGATAGAAAACAGACCAAGGTATCTTCATCTACTATGTGCCATTTGCTTGGTATGCAGTTTCTCATTATCTGTGGGCAGTCCCTGTTATCCTGATTACACAGATAGTACAGTTAAAAATTAAAATGTTAATGCTGTCTCTCCAGGTCCTGCAGTTCGTAAATGAGAAGGGGGCTTAAAACTTGTCTCAGATCCACTGATTCTTGGCATAAAGTTAATGGATAAATAGAAGTTCTAAATATGAGAAGCTGTGAAATCCTGCCTTCCAGCTCTGCATTTTCATGCATGATTAAAAGACACAGCACCACAGAAACTTGAATTTGTACTTCATATTGTATATAAGTTTGCATTACAGATATATATTCCAATGGATAACTTGGTTCTAAGCCTTTTTGTTTTGGTAAATTAGAATTAAAGAAATTATAAACTAGAAGAGGAATAATAGGGTAAATAAAAAAATGTTCAATTCACCTCTGCAGGGACAAGAATATTGACTATATCTCAAAGGTTGTGAGTTATAAATAAGAACATCTTAATTATTTTTGTTTCCTTGGGGTGGATGTTCCTTGCTACCAGCCTTTCCCATGAAACTATGCATCTTGAAATATCTTTGATTCTCAACACTATTTAACATTTTTTCCAAATATGCACATTTTCAGGAAAGAGACTGGGTGATATCCTTTCCTGTTGGGTGGGACTCTTATTTTAGATTTTCTGATTGTTATAATGAGAAGATATACTGGGCCACTGAACATCTAGAATTGATCCTTCCATCCATTACACAGGAGTAAAGGATGCTTGCATCCTGCCTATAGAAATAGCAGGGTTGCAAATAGCCAATTCATTGCTGGTTCCAATTTGGAAGCTGACAAATACTTGCTTTATTGCCCTGCCACATGTGAAGTCTATCTTTCTGCCTACACAGCACAAGTCAGTAACCTACATAATTCTTCCAGGATATTCTAAAAGCCCTGAGGCAGGAGTTCATACTCTATATATTTGGCATTCGGAATCTCATATGGAAGTGCATTCAGTGACATCCTGGGAGAATTTCCAAATACACCAAAACATTTATTTTGCAGTTCTTCCTATTTGCATTATTTAATTTGTGCTGTCTTGCTAATATTTGCCTTTGTCATATATTTGTTATATTATACATTTGCCATTTAAAAATTTGATGCAGCAATACAAACGTATTTAAGCCGCTGTGCTGCTCAGAGGGGACTATTATATATCAGGAGTCTGAAGAGTCAAATCAAATCACAGAGGATCTTCTTTTATACTCTTACTTATTTTACTGAGGTTTTTCAACATAAACAACCATAGCAACATCTTAGTCATATCTCTTTGATTCCAAAGCGAAATACTCCATTCGTAAGACAATGAGGAGAAAAAGAGAATTAGAAGCCGAATGACTATACAAGTCATTGTCAAACTAGGACACTCTTGAGAGTAAAAGGGGACTAGTAGTCATCACACTGCATGTGTTTTAGGCAAATTGGGACTCAGAGTCACCCTTGTTAAAGATGTGTTATATTGCTGATCTGAACTGAGTTCTCAAAAAGAAGCCCAAGCAAAGTAGTGTGTTTGTTGTGCTAAATCTAATCCCCTCTCTACTCAAAAATCCCCAAAATACAATATATTTATACATAGATAAGCATACATTTACCTATGAAAAAATATACAGTAGGAAAAGCATGCGATTGTGCTCAGAGTTTATGTTCCTGAGTTCAGCGTATTTCATGTTCTCTGTAGTTCTGGTGACAGAATTCTCTCCTTGTTCCAGTCTGCTGAGATTACCATGTGTCCATCTCTTCTTGGCTTTCTCACTGCCCCATGGTAACATCTTCTGAGGTGATCTTGTGCTCATCTGAATCTTAACTAGCCAGTCCATTCCTCATGATTGCAGGGTCCTCTATTATAACCAAGAGCACCCTCTCATTTCACCCAGGTTGGGTGTCTCATTTATGTCACTTATGGTCACTTGAAGAAGATATTTGGCTGCTTCCTGAGCCCTGATGGGGTATTCAGTCTACTCAGGGAAACTGTGTTAGATGCATCTACCCAACCATCCTACACAGGTGAGTCTACTGCATCCTTCTCTGCCATGGGGGAAGTAGAGAGCTCTTTAGGGGTATGTATGCCAGAAATGCTTCAAGTGGGAAGCAGAATAAAAACACCCTCTACTCTCAACCTTATAAACATAAATGGAGCATTTCTGCCAGTAAGATCCCACCACTCCTTTCAGTCTTAGAGATACTAACCAGGATCTCAGTGACTCTTCCTTCTTTCCCACCCCTCCCAACTTCCAGTTCAAAGAGGATGTGTGGGGGAGGGGGGCTGGTGGGCATGATTGCTGGGTAGCCTGGATCATGTATTCTCTTAATACTCTACCCTATATCTGTATCATGGCCTTCCCTCACCAATACAAGTCAAGAGTTTGACAAATGTATTCTCTGGTTCTACTTTTAGCATCATGGAGGCCTTGAGTCTAACAGTATCAATGGGAGAAGGTCACAGCAAAGTAAGAGGATGGGGATGGCAGGGAACATATTGGTAACTAGTAACTGGCTAGTACTTCCTGTCCTTCCACTCCTCTGAGTTTCTTGAGGGAGCAGGAAGCAAGTTCGTTAAGCTTTGAATGAAAGCTCGCAGCTCACAAAAGACTGCACAGAGTAGGGCCTCCTTAGACTGATGTTAAACCACAAGTAAAGCGCAGTGGCTCTGGGGTCTTTCCTTAGAGTCATGTTGGCTTGGTTGGGATCCCTGGCCCCTGACAGCTTGGGGTGACTGTATTTTATAGGTCAAAATCTATTGGAAGACAGAGCAAAATGAATTAAGTGATAGCCAGAAGCGGGATATCTCAAAACTATGAAAAGTTTATCTGCTCGGATGTTACCACACTCTCTCCTTCTGCTTTCCCCCTCAACTTCTTCCCATTCTCTACCTTTGCGCCGCCCCTCACCACCACATCGGTGTAAAAGCCTTCAACCTCAGCCTGCTTCTCACAACTTAAATCCCATGCACTGTCCACAGCAATCCAACGACTCTGGTTTTGGAAAAACCATCAATGTCTATCTTGACATACAGTGAGCACCCTATTAATACCTACTGAATATCTCTCAAACTTTTTGTATATTTCAAAAAACATTTGAAATGATCCTAGAAAAGCTCAGAATAAAGCAGTCCTAATTGTTTTTCTTTCTAAAGACAGAGCTGAAAGCCTCAAGAGTTTTAACAGAGCACCTATTAATAATTTCAGGGCAATTAGAAGGGAGGGGAAAGATCAGAGAATGTATCAACTTGCTGTAAGAGGCAAACCTGTGCAAATTAAGTTTGTCAAAATTATCAGCAAACAGTTGGTTTCTGTCTGCCCCTAACTGGATTTCAGCAGCATTTTATTCAGTTTCTACCTCATAGTATTTTCATCTAATGCTCTATGCTTTTCAAATAATATTCATATATAATTTTATTTTTAGAAAATCCCATGAGTTGAGGAAGATGATTCCTATTTCCACAATTTTACTCTCAAGGAAACTAAGACAGAGAGAAGGTAATGGAATTGCCCAGTTTACATGGCTACAGAATAGTTAAGATTTCAACACAGTTCTTCTCCCTTGGTCTCTGATTCTTCTCCAACACATTTAATTTTTAGAAGAAAATATGTAGTTAAAAAAATATTGAATCTTCACTAAACGGCACAAAAGAAGTTATATATATATACATATGCACAATAGCATATATATATATATACACACACACATACAATATCAGAGGAATTTAGATTATTTAATCACTTTCTAATTGCTAGAGCAATCAAAAAATTGTTGACATCATAATTAAAGAAAACTGGTAGAATCTGCCCTTTTCTTTAAGTCCATTCCATCTGAGAATTGAGTTAAAGCTGAAAAATGCCAAGACTTCTATTTTGCCTATCTTGTGGACACATTACTTGCCATGGGAGGGGTTTACTTTGAAAATTAAAATTGTAAAAATAATAAAATGAAAATTAGAAGAATGGCCGCCCCTCGTGGGCACATCTGATTTTGTCAGAATAGTACTGTTTTTTTCAAAGAAATTCTGAAATAGCTGTAATATTTTTGAAATACTTGTTAGTGCATATCAGTTGTGCTAAAAAAGGTCGTTTATAAAAATCTGCAAGTTTTATGGAAATATTTCCTTTGATTGTGAGAAAACACATTTCCACATGTCACCATGTTCACAGAGCTGGCTGACAGGGTTAAGAAAAGTGTGAATTTATTAATGTGATCATAGCATCATCCTTTTATATTACCTGTGCCATGCCAAATTCCCGTAGGAAAAGTATTAGGGTAATAGTTGTATTCCTCTTTGTTTTACAGCTGGATATTTTAATTTTCTATAATTATAATTTGGTGCATAATTTATTTGCATAATCCTATACTATGTCATATATTTTTTAAAAGACTTATTGACAAGCTAAAATTTGGAAATATTCAGCTATAATAGAATACCTTTTTAATGTTCACGATTCAATATAAAATCCTTCATGTGAAGCATATGATTTATAATCTATTAGATTTTTTTAAACTATTTAAGGTTGACCTGTGAAAACCCATATAAACACAAGTTATGATATAATAGGGTTTAGCTGGATGGAATACAGTAATAAATAAAAAGTACACAAACACCATTTAAAATGCATATCCATATAAATGGTTAGGTTGTATTATGATTTTGTCTTTGTAGATTCTGGTTGTATGTGCTCAGGACAAATAAAGCAATATCTATTGTCTGATAAAAGAAAATTATTAAACCAAAGGTATTTGCCTATGTTACTTCAATCTGAATCACTATGATTAATATTATATGATATTTTTCTTTAAAAATCTATTTTTATGTCTATAAATCCTCTCTTTCCCCACTCTGGAAATAGTGTCTTTCTACCAAGAAATAAATATTCAGCATTGCTGTTAATGAAACCATGATTACTGATTATTGTTATTTTATCATCTCTACTGTCACTGCTGGTCATAGATATAATTATTTCTTCATTTCAGTAAAATGTTTGAAGAATGATTTTAACAATGTAGTATATGGGGAATTTAAAGTGACAGTTGTTACAGATATTGTGTATCATTGATAGTTGTAACACTGATATTTTAAATAATCGTATTTAAAGTTCAAATTGGTGATGGATTCTATTGATTAAAGGGAGAAAGGTGAACCTTAAAAACGTTTCTAAAAGAGAGCTTTGGAATGAATCCCAAGATGATATATTGCAGAATGCAAAATGGGCACCAAATAGTTAAAAAGGGACTAAGAAAATGCGGCTGTTTGTTAACCCAAGATAAGATGTTAATCCTTTATAGCTTAATGGGAATCTTATATCCTCCCCTATGAGTCTTATTCTCTGTTGAGCTTTAGTATTTGGTTCCCCCTTATTATTATTATTAATGTGAGCCAATCAGGTTGAACTAATTAATTTCTGTCAAATGAATCAAAGTCTGGTGAACAGGACTAAGATGTTGTTTTTTCTAATCATTTCAAATTTCTGAGTCAGATATATTAACACAGTGCTTGTAAGTGTATTAGTATAAAACTGATTGCACCGAAGGTTGGTGTCTAAAAAGCTTTGACCAGGAAGAGATTAAGCATTTGCATTCTTAATATGTAAATCATAGATAAGAGATGCAATAGTAAAATGGTTAAAACTAAATCAGAGATAGTCCTGTAAGAAAAATTCCAACAAAACAGCAGTTTCTTTTGCTGAATTCAACAATTAACCTGTCCTTTGCCAAACTGTGCATTTACATGAGAAGTAAAATATTGTATCTCCTGTGTTCCCAGCAAGGGCCACAAAACTGAAGCCAGTCCAAGAAGTGTCTCTTTTGTCTATCAACGTGTCCCCAGCTAAATCTTTTCTTTTGCTTTCTCAAATAGATCAAAATCTACCATTTCTAGAGTGATTGAATCCTCAGAGCATCTTTTGGTATCAAACCATTTTTTTTTCTGGTTTCCCTCTGCTATTAGAAAATAAAATAATAATTTCAGGCCAGGCACAGTGGCTTATACCTGTAATCCCAGCTCTTTGGGAGGCCGAGGGAGGTGGATCACCTGAGGTCAGGAATTCAAGACCAGCCTGACCAATATGATGAAACCCCGTCTCTACCAAAATACAAAAATTAGCCGTGCAAGGTGGCAGGCACCTGTAGTCCCAGCTACTTGGGAGGCTGAGACAGGAGAATGGCTTGAACCTGGAAGCGGAGGTTGCAGTGGGGCCTCTGCACTCCAGCCTGGGTGACAGAGCAAGACTCTGTCTCAAAAATAATAATAATTATTATTATTATTTCATCCTAATCTATGGTGACCAGTATTTGTAAATGACCCTCTTCAATTAGAGAAGAAAGATGTCTGCTTTTCTGTTATGTCTCATTCTGCTTAGGGTAGTGTTTCACCTACTGACAGCTTGTGCTCAGTTGAAGATCTCCTTGTTTTAGTGTAGTTATAAATGTATTGGGTGGAGTAGAGAATCATCTTTATATATTTTATCATTAATACAAACATACCTAATCCTCCACAAAAGCTGAGGAGGTTCAGAGTTCCAGTCTAAAGAAAGAAAAATAAATTCTTTCTATAGATACGTATAATTTCAGATTACACAGCATGACTTTATATTAAATAGATGTTGAACCGCACCTATAATATTATTTTCAAATTTTATCACTGAGCCACATAAAAGATATGAACAAAGCTGGAGGAGTTTCAGAGAACAATAACTCAATTGATTGGGGCTGTAAAGTAATTCCACACAGCATTGACTTTAAAAGATCGGGGATTTATATTCAGGAAGTGTTCAGATTTAGAAATGATATAATTGAAAACTTTGAAAGCATTCCTAAAGAGGAAAAAAAGTTACTTAATCCTGGAATACTAGTGCAGGAAATTTCTTCTTAACGTTTGAGAGGAGAAATATTCAAACAAATAAGATGCTACTTTACACATAAGTTATAAAAGAGACGTAACAAGGCAGTGTTCTGATTTACACAATTTACAGACGAAAAAAGGCTAGAAGAGGGAAGAAGATAATGACAGAGTTCACGTGTTGCTTGAGCAGAGATGCAGCCTGGATTTGCACTGCCAAGCACAGTAGCCACTGGCCACATGTGCCTGAAATGCTACTGGCATGACTGACTGAGATGCGGGTCTTCAATTTTATTTCACTTTAATTGATTTTAATTTTATTTAAGAATTAATAGTTTAATTATTGGAAAGAAGTTTTTGAAGTGAGTTTGGAAGAACTTGAATATGTAAACCTATTTTTTCAACTGTAAATTTTATAAAATCTAGAAATAGATAAAATATTTCCAATGAAAATTTTGCATTCGAATTGAAATGTGTTGTAAATGTAAAAATATAGTAATATGAACAACTAATTTACTTGTAATGTGGTATTACTATTTTAGCTCATTGGTAAATGTTTAATATGATAGATTTTGAACTGATAATATTTTGATAATTTAGGTTAAAATAAAACATTTTCAGTTAAAATAGGTTAGCGAAAATATTTTCACTTGTTTCTCTTTACTTTTTTCATGTGGCAGCTCCAAAATTTAAAATTACCTCTGTGGCTCATATTGCATCTTATACTTCCATTGGACAGCACTGATCTGACCATGAATTGATTTAAGTGATTAGACCAGTTAACAAAGTGTTTAGACAAGCCTATCCTAAGTTTATCCACAAAACTGAGGGAAGATTCCCTTTTTTGAGATGAATGCCAGCCCACAGCCCATTGCCTTCTTCCATCTCTTCCAGAACCTCATGGCTACATAAACAAATGTCCTACAACCGCTGGTTCATTCCGATTTCTTCTCCTATCTGTGTTGACTGTCACAGCCTGCACCCACTTACCTGAAGGCATTTACTGCGATTTAGGATCTTGTGGCCTTATGTTTCTCCAAATTACTTTGAAGGCAGCAAGATCTTAGATGCTACACCCCCACGGATGAACCAAGTTGCCCCTCTCTTGATTAAGTCTAGTAAGCATGGGCTGGGCACGGTGGCTCATGCCTGTAATCCAGCACTTTGGGAGGCCAAGGCGGGTGGATCACCTGAGGTCCAGAGTTCGAGACCAGCCTGGCCAACATGGTGAAACCCCATCTCTACTAAAAACACAAAAAATTAGCTGGTGTGGTGGCGGACACCTAGTTATCCCAGCTACTCCAGAGGCTAAGGCAGAAGAATCGCTTGAACCCAGGAGGCAGAGGTTACAGTGAGCTGAGATCGTACCACTGCACTCCAGCCTGGGCAATGAGAGCAAAACTCTGTACCCCCCGCACCCCCCTCAAAAAGAAAAAAAAGTCTAGTTAGCATGACTGGGCTTCTGACTTAGGGCCACTCCTTGGTCCTTTGAGCTTAGCTTGTCTTGTAACTCAGGACCCTTTGAAGACATAAGCCCTTCTCTGAATGTGGCCTGCTGTCTAAAGTATGTGCATCCTGTCATTCACTGGCTAGCACTCTCCCAATGGCTGAAACTGGCCTTGCTTCTCTGCATTCCGGCTGCGGGCTCAGGTCCTTAAAGACATCAGTGCCTGTAGGATCCATGGTAGCCTGCGTGTCTCCTCTGTAGATTTGCGACCTTGGATTCCCCATGACCCTGCTTCCCTTGCCTAACTTAACTGATGCTGAAGACATTTGGGCTTAATAAACACTGGGTTGCCCCTTAGAGCTTGATACTTTAATGCTCTATTTTCCTGGAGAAAGCCTCCTTACCCATCACCCCACCCACTATGGTGCCCTTATTTCCACTCATTCCTAACTCTGACCCCATCTTTCTTGAGCCATAGAGAGTGAACTGAGGAAACCTTTAGTTAAGTCAGCTAATATCATGGAGTGTTAACAACAAGATATTTGTTGTGCAACATCTTTTTGTGCCCTTATTGTAGGGAATGTACTCTACTAGAAATATCATGGGTCTTCCCTGGAATACTACTTCTGAGCATGGAAGGGTCTTCCCAGAATCTCTGATGGTGCCCCACAGAGATAATCACCTATTGTATGTTTCTGTACGGTGAACTCAGCTCTTCTCTTAAATGATCCCTAAGAGAGTTATCATTACAATGTCCTGATTTACAAACTTACAGATGAAAAAAAGCTAGAAGAGGGAAGAAGGCAGTGAAGGAGTTCACTTTCCTCACACAGCTGTAGGGTAAACTATAAACGACTAATTTGTCTCTAAGTTTTTCAAGGTGAATACAACAGACCAGGTCTTTAACAAGAGTCTAGAAGGATCAGGAGATTGAGACTATCCTGGCCAACATGGTGAAACCCCGTCTCTACTAAAATACGACAAAATTAGCCAGGCATGGTGGCGTATGCCTGTAGTCCCAACTACTCGGAAGGCTGAGGCAGGGGAATCGCTTCAACCTGGGAGGCAGACATTGCAGTGAGCTGAGATGGCCCTACTGCACTCCAGCCTGGGCGATAGGGCAAGACTCTGTCTCAAAAAAAAAAAAAAAAAAAAAAAAAGAAAGAAAAATCTAGGAGACCTTAGAGCCTGGTTTGATAGGGGGAATTATGTAGATAAAAGCATTGGGAAATAATTTGAAAGAAGAGAAGAAATAGTCTTTCATTTAGTATTAATGCATGCACCTCTTTGACGTGGAAAGGAAAGAAGGTAACAAAAGTGTACAGCAATGGCTTTCAAACTGGGAAGGGATTGAGGTTGTACTCCCCAGGGACAGTTGGCTATTTCTACAGATATTTTTGAGTGAGGACCTGGGGGGCAGAGGAGTGCTACTGGTGTCTAATAAGTAGAGCAGAGAGTTGCTGCTAAACCTCCCACAATGCACAAGACAGCCCCCATAATATACAATCACCCAGCCCCAAATGTCAATAGCTCCAAGGCTGAGAATTCCCGCTTTAAAGTTCACCTACATTTTAATCTCACAACATTTTAATCCCACATTCAAATAGACTGAAGCTCACGGATATTAAACGATTTATTTAAAGTATTAGGACTAATTAGAAATGTGATTGGACCAGAACACAGAGAGTTTCATTTTCAGGACTGGCTTTCTCGTGCTAACATGCTGTCTTTCCCGTTATTCACATGTTCTTCTGAATTTCTTAAGAACAGTTTCATGAAACTTTTCAAATTTGATGAAGCTGTTGAAAGGGTGTGGCTGTGTTTATATGATGTGTAAAGCCTGCTTTTCCTGAAACTGAAAAAATAACACAAAGACAGCTCCCATTTGACAATGCTGGCCATTAAGCAGGACACAGGAAGTCTAAGTTATTATTCTTACTTTACCTAAAAGAAGCTAATGATCTCAGTGAGGAGACTGAGGTCAGCATTATGAGAATGTGTGTAATAGATTAGGGGCTTAGGACTCACCTATCCAACTGTAAAAGGGTTGTGCAATTTTATTATTTGATTAGTTCATCTTAGCCTTGTGCACTTGTGTGGCCAAGTCCTCCATCTACATTTCCTCCTTAGCTGCTGCTTTTTATCAAGGGAATTATTTAATCTTAGTGTCACTAACAAATTTGGTCATTACTTTATGCCTTCCTCCTCCACATAATCACATGATTACATCTTACTAGAAGGGTAAGATCTTCAGTATCCTGGACAACTGCTTTTAACTTCTCGCCTACTGAAGTTCTTTCTTTGCTGTATTTAGCTAGTTTTTAGGCCATAAGAAAACATTTCTGGCTTTAAATCTTAATTAAATTTGATAATGGATGTTCTATTGGATTTCAATTTTTTCATGGTGACATGCATTCAAAATCCATTGTCATATTTCTTGAACACCTACTATGTGCCAGATAAAAATTATGAGCACTTAGTATTCAGTTATACATAGCATAGGCAGAAGCCCTGTCCTGATGGAGCTTCCATCCTAGTGAAGGATACAGATGGTGAACTAGTAAATATTTAGTAGAACATCAAGGTATGATAAATGCTGGGGGAGAAAAGAAAGCAATGTAAAGGGATAGGGATTGACAGTTGTTACTGTTTTGAATGAGATGGTCCACATCTCATTAGATGTGGTATCTGGGGGAAGAGTGCTGAGGATGATGAACAAAAATATAAAAAACCCTGAAGCAGAATGTTTTTTATTCATTCAAGAAATATTAGGAAGGCCTGTGTGGCCTCAGGGTGGAGAGAAGAAATAAAGATGGCTTATACCAATAGAGAGGGAGCTAGGAGTAGGAAATATAGATCCTTGTGGGCCTGTGATCCTGATCCTGTGATCCCTAAAGAGAACGGCTCTTGCTCCTCTGAGTTGAAAAACTATAGGTGGAAAAAGATGAGGGCAGGAAAACCAGTGAAGAGTCTATTTACAGTTCTCCTAGGAAGAAATGATATTAGCTTGGAAAGAAGGGATAGTAATAGACAGTTTGCTTGTTTTGTTTTGTTCTTTTCCTACGATTGTTCATAATACAAACACCTTACATTTACCATTTGCTTTTATATTTGGCAATGCACCATTCTAAACCATGAGACACAGCTTCCTGAGTTTCCATCCTGGATCCATCACTTGTTAGCAGTGTGATCTTAGATCTATAACCTAATCTCTCCGATTCTTTTCCTTCTCCGTAAAATGAAGTTAATACTGGTACCCACTTCAAAGGGCTGTGTGAGTTGAAATCTGTATAAAGCTCTTAGAATTATTACTGGCTTATGTTAAGCATTATGGTATTTTATTATTATTATTATTTGTTCTTCAAACAAACCTATAAGTATTTCTTTTCCTTCTAGAAAGCAGGTCAGTATTATTTAAAATAATATATGTTATATACATTTACTTATTTACTTTATAAATGAAGAAACTTAATCAACAACTAATAGATGAGTCAGAATGCAAACCAAGATCTTCTGGCTCTAAAACTAGGTCCCTTTCCTCCATACTACATGATGGTCAGATTGTCAGATGCTACCCAAAGCTATTTATGGGCCTGCACTCCTCAGTCTGCTGTTAAATATCTCAATCACATTCAACAGATGTCCAGCAAAAGTTCTTTGAGGTTTGTTTCATTTCAATTAACAGAGAAGTGCTACAGTAGGGAACAGGATGGTGAGAAGTAACCTAAAAGCCACAATTCCATCATGCCATTTTTCCCAGTATTTCCCCTTCACAATCTATAGGTATCATCTGTTCCTATTGCTTTATTTATTTTTGGCTTTCTCAGAGTAACTTATTACTTCCGCAAGATAGTTTGGACTTTAAAAGCATTTTTAATCTATTAAAGAAATTTTTCTTAAGAGTTACACTCTTCTCTTGACAATATAGGGTAATCATTTAATTAATTTTGATAAAATCCTCTCTCTCTATATATGTATATACATATATATAATGCATGTGTGTGTATATATGTACACATGTGCATATATGTGTATGATGTATATGTGTGTGTATATGTATATGTGTATATAGAGAGAGATACAAAATTATATTTGGGAATTTATTGAAAGATTCAGGATTGCTGCTTAGACTTGGTTTTTTAACCTCAGCATTATTGATATTTGAGGCCAGATAATGCTTTCCTGTGAGGTGATGTCTTGTGCATTGTAGGATGTTTAACAGCATCCCTGGCCTTTACCCTCTACTGGATACCAGTAACACAGATTACCCCTCCCCCGGTTCTCAAACAACCAAAAAATGTCTCCAGACATTACCAAATATCCCCTATGGGAAATAAAAATTGCCTTCAGATGACAACCACTGGGTTAGAGACTTGGAAATGTGATTGGTTTTATTTGTATGCATGAGACTGTTGATTTGTCTCCTTAAAATATGAGTTCTGTGCCTTTTTAGAAAAGTCTGTGCTGCTTATTATCAAATGGGTATGTTATCAACTGAGTATAATTTTCCATATGCCTTTCAAATTTTCCAGGCATAAGAATAGAAATACAAATGTGATTGGCTCATTACCATTCAAATGGGAAATGAGAAGATCAAAGCTATATGAAATAAGTAGCTTGATCGAAAATAAGTGGAAATATTGCCATATTTAGATCTAAATTTTAGTGACATTGTAACCTATCAGTAAAAATGTTTGAAAATGAACCCCTCATCTATGTATATTTATTAGAAAACAAATACTCAGTCTTTCCCAGCAAACAGAAGAGGAGAGAATATTCCCCAACTCATCCTATGAGGCTAGTATTGCCACAATACCAAATCCAGACAAATACAGTAAATAAACACTACAGTTCAATATCTCTTATGGAGTTATCTGCAAAAATATTCAGTCAAGACAATGTGATATTAGCAGAAGGATAGACATATAGAACAATGGAACAGAATAGGAGGCTCAGAAATAAACCCGCATAAATATGCTCAACTAATTTTTGACAAAGGCTCAAAGCCAATTCAATGGAGAAAAAGATGGCCTTTTCAACAAAGGGTGCTAGAGAGATTGTGTATCCATAGCCAAAAATGTAAGAAATAAAAAATGAACCTCCACGTATATCTTATACGTTATACAAAAATGA
Organism: Nomascus leucogenys; assembly: GCF_006542625.1. Taxonomy (NCBI): domain Eukaryota; kingdom Metazoa; phylum Chordata; class Mammalia; order Primates; family Hylobatidae; genus Nomascus; species Nomascus leucogenys. The sequence continues at coordinate 27,208,784 of NC_044384.1, read as the reverse complement.
ACATAAAAATAGATCATAGATGGCCGGGCGCGGTGGTTCACGCCTGTAATCGCAATACTTCGGGAGGCCCAGGCGGGTGGATCACGAGGTCAAGAGATCGAGACCATCCTGGCTAACACGGTAAAACCCCGTCTCTACTAAAAATACAAAAAATTAGCTGGGCGTGGTTGCAGGCGCCTGTAGTCCCAGCTACTCGGAAGGCTGAGGCAGGAGAATGGCGCGAACCCAGGAGGCGGAGCTTGCAGTGGGCCGAGATTGCGCCACTGCACTCCAGCCTGGGCGACAGAGTGAAACTCTGTCTCATAAAAAAAAAAAAAAAAAAAAAAAAATCATACAGGTAAAATGTAAAAGAATAAAAAGAAAAGAATTTTAGGATAAAGTCTCCAAGATCTAGCTTGCAGTGAGCGGAGATCGCGCCACTGCACTCCAGCCTGGGTGACAGACCAAGACTCCATCTCAAAAAAAAAAAAAAAAAAAAAAGTCTCCAAGATCTAGGGCTAGGCCAAGAGTCCTCACACTCCAAAAGAACAATGCATAAAAGGAAAAATCGGCCGGGCGCAGTGGCTCACGCTTGTAATCCCAGCACTTTGGGAGGCCGAGGCGGGCGGATCACGAGGTCAACAGATGGAGACCACGGTGAAACCCCGTCTCTACTAAAAATACAAAAAAATTAGCCGGGCGTGGTGGCGGGCGCCTGTAGTCCCAGCTACTCGGAGAGGCTGAGGCAGGAGAATGGCGTGAACCCGGGAGGCGGAGCTTGCAGTGAGCCGAGATTGCGCCACTGCACTCCAGCCTGGGTGACAGACCCAGACTCCATCTCAAAAAAAAAAAAAAAGGAAAAATTGAGTCACTGGATAACATCAAAATTAAAAATTGTTGCTTTGTAAAAGACCCTTTGAAGAAGTTGAAAAGACAAGCTACAGACTAGGAGAAAATGTTTTCAAACCACATCTCTGAAAAAGAACTACTATGTAGATTATATAAGGAACTCTCAAAACTAAACAATAGAAAAAAATCCAGTTAGAAAATGGGCAAAATAAAAAAAAAGAAAATGGGCAAAATAAATTAAGAGGATACCCAGATGGAAGGTAAACACATGAAAGATATTCAGCATTTTTAGTCATTGGGGAAATATGAATGGAAACCACAATATAATGTCACTACACACCTAACAGAATAAAAAATAGTGATGACTCCAAATGCTTGTGAGGGTAAGGAGAAACTGGATCACCCCTACATTGCTGGTGGCATGTAAAATGGTACAGCTACTCTGAAAAACAATTTGACAGGTTTTTTTTTTTTTTAAATTCAAATATCATACAGTTCAGCAGTTGTACTCCTGGGCATTTATTTCAGAGAAATGAAAACTCATGTTCACAAAAATAAATATATAAGTGTTTATATCAGTTTTGTTTCTACCAGATGAATCTTTAAGTAGGCTATCTGTTGTTCAGCAGGTAAGCGGTTAAGCAAATTGTGATTTGTATTGTGGAATACTACTCAGCAATAAAAAGGAGAACTCTGAATAAGATTGGTGGGCCACACCAAAGTCAATATTTGGGTGTGATACTTTATTATAGTTTTGCTAAATTTTACCATTAGGAGGAACTGAACAAACTGTACTTGATCTTCTTTATAGTATTTCTTACAACTGCATGTGAATCTACAATCATTTCAACAAAAATACATTAAATAAAAATGAAAAAGATAAGATAAAGGTGAAATAAACCATGTTATATAGTATTAGTGATAATGGCTTAATACTGTCATATACATCAAAGTGCATTAAATACCTGAAGAGGTCATTATTGCCATATTAGGTATAGATTCATAGTTCAAATGGTCTTCTTAATAACCTTTATTTTCTTTCCTGGCTTCACATCAGATCTGATTATATTGTCATTTAAGAAGTTACCTTGTTAAGAATTCATTCTACAAAGATTGGAAATGTCTATTCTTCTATTTTCCTATTTGCTTAGACCTGCATATTACTATAATTATTTTCCACCTGCCATTTATTTGTAGGAATCTTTTTGAGGCACTTGTTCATTTTAAGAGGGATTTTTAACATAAGATAATCTGTGTCTGTGTAACCAGGCACATGTAAGCTACCAGACACTGCAGCATGCTGAAAACAGTAAGCAAACCAGTAAGGGCTCCACTGGCTTCCCTTGGCATCTTAGGACTCTACATTCATTTCAGGAAGCTTTACATGTGGACCATAAGTGACACCCAAACTCCGACTTTCAATAGAGGAAGGGTGCCAGAAGCAATCTGTGTTGTAAACATTAATAGAGTTAAGCGTCTTTCATATCTGTTCTAGATGAAATTATTATTATAAAAAGAAGTCCAACATTTTCATCTTGAACACTAAAGGATCTTTCTCGATAGCTCCAGTGGTATTTACCAGTTCAGAGACCACTAGTTTAAAGAATAAAGCCATGTATGGATCAAAAAGACTTGATACACTGCATTGCAGGTAGAGAGGACCAGGCAGTGAGAAAGCCAGCAAGGTGCTGAGTAGAATTTAGGTTCACTGAATGCTACAAGCCTTCTGTATCTTGATTATGACCCCTAAACCCAGCTACTAGCTAATTGAGAAAGTCCTAGAAATGAAGACATCATCATATCTAAACACCCAAGTTGTGCCAGATAGCAACTCCTTAGGTCCAATTTATCTCTTTCCTTTTTATTAACTAAACATTTTCTTAAAGTATAACACACAGATGGAAAAGTGCGTATGTCATAAATAAACAGCTCGATGAAATTACTAAAAAGGAAAACATTGGCATAAACGGTCCCCAGATCAAGATACAGAATGTTACTAGCACTTGTAGGGCCCTCTTGTTCCCGCTTTTCTAATTCTATTCCATGGAGAACCGCTATCCTGATTTCTGATACCATAAATTAATGCTTATTTGAGGATTTAATTTTAAAGGGATTAGGAAAAACATAGTGTTCTGGGTCTGGTTTTATCCATGCCATTGATTATGCTTGTAGTTCATTCATTCTCATTGCTGCATATTATTCTTTTAAATTATTATACTGCAATTTATTTTATTGTTGATGGACATTTTTTCCTTCACTTTTGACTATTATGAATAGTGCTGTTAAATACATTCTTACATTCTCCTCTATTCTTATTCCAGATTGTGGCATTGTTTTCCTGTAAACTGTGGTACTAATTTCTCTAAAAAATCTTTGATACCTTATATTGAAAAAAGAAAAAGCAATCCTCCTAGAAACAATTAGCGTTCTTATCTATACAGTAATACAAATAATTCCTGATCATCTATAGAGTTTGAGTCCAAAGGCTATGATAGCATGAGGCTGAGTAAATATGGGATGTTGAATGAGCCCTCTAGGTCTCAGATTCCATAAGACAAAGCCATTGCCATGTGCTGGGAGGGGTGAGGGTAGAGTTCCCAAGGAAAGGTGGAACCCAGAGTTTGGACCTCGCAAGTTGCAATATGTATTTACAAGGAAGAGCAGTGTGTTCAAAGCAAGAGAAATGTAAAAAGGCATGGAATGAAGATATTATTGGCTTGGGTTGAACAGATTAGAATCGGATAAATTGTAAATTACTCCTTGTGTTGTTTCCTCTTTGATTCTCCAATTTACAGGTAGGTAGTCATAGAATAACACTGAAATCCTTCTGCCTTGGTGTATCTTAGAAAATAAAACAAAACTGTGCTAGTCTCAGAAAAAGGGCAGTGCAGAAAGTAGATCTGAATACACGTGAAATGAGCCGGCATGATGAATATTTGTCTGTTCTCACTTTCTCCTCTCTGTTCTCGTGTGTATGTGCCCACTTGCAAAGTGAACAGTGCTGGTAATTATTAAAACCATTCTTTGCTCATAAACTGAGAATGTTTGAAAACAGAGCCAGAGAGACAAAAATGACTGGACCCCTGTGGTGCATTTTTGTTTTATTTGCCTTTACGAAAATATCTACCTGCCCCTACATACTGGGTTGAGGCTCCTTCTCACCTTACCCTTCTCTCAGGCAGATTAATCACCTGTCTAAGAGTTTGATGTCCTGATTAATTTGTGACCCTAAATGAAGGCCAGAGAATGCTAACCATGTCCTCTGAGTTGAAACAGTTTTCAGTAGGTGGATGAAAACTCATCTTGCTGATTATAGTTTTGGATAACAGATTAAAATATGTAGAAAGGTTTCCTCCTCAGATGATTAGATCTTTCTGAATGACAACTTTTCTATTTATTAGCTCTGCATGCCTTAGAAAAAATGTGCTTGTGTGGGAGAACTCCAGAATGTACCTGCCAGTTTGGGAAGACCTTGTATTCACTTGTGCCTTTCTGAAGCTCAGTTTACAGCTTTCCTAAGTTTCTCTGTTCTGTGCCTGGGTTTTGCTTATAAAGTAAGGTCTTGCATGCCTCAAGAAGTGGACTTTGTTAAGTGCAGTGCAGTTAAGATCTGCAGTGCAGCGGGGACTTTTTTCTTTATATAAATTTTTAAAAAGAAGCTGATGGGAGAAGTAACAGCCCCAGGGAATGGATGCTTATGTGCAGATTTTGCTGATATAGGAGAAGAAAAGATAACTGTGTTTTGAAAAGACATGTGCAATAGTTTAATCATTTCCACTAGCTTTACTATTTAGGATATCTGGATAAATTGCAATGAGGGGCAGACAATGGGATGGGGGAAAGTAAGAGAGGAACAGGTAAAGCAAAGTTAAAATAAATGGAGAGAATTTGGTTATGTTTGCCTCTTTGTGTTGAATCTTTTTGCTCTAAATCAGGGTTTTTGCAGATTTATAAAGTGGAGCCCAGGAGGGATCCACCTCAGCTGTCATCAGGCCATGACTATGTAATGTGGAACTGAGGATGGAAATAATAGGATGGCTGACATCTAGCTAATTGCCATTGCAATTGAAAGCTGCCTGACAGTTGTGTGAAAATTGCTTGGAGATGAAGAACTTTCAATGAACCGTGATGGACAGAAGTATCTGAGCGAAGAAATAGTGGGCAATGAAAAAGATGGCCTGGAGGACAGGGAGGAAACTGCCTGTCATATTCTCTCCTCTCTTGTCTTCTCCTCCCATTGTATCTCAAGAGTAAAGCTTACTCAGTTAATGGCAAGTTATTTTCAAAGAGAAAACAGAAAGCAGAGGTTTGCAAGTCTGGAGTTACATTAATTTGCCTTAATTTTGCCTTCACTCAAAGCCTACCGCAACACCAGTCATCCAAGGGTCTCTTCCTAAACCAGTGCTTCCAAGCTGCTCAGAACCCAAGCCCTCAAAACATGAGCCCCCTGTGCTGCCCTCCACGATGACAACTTCGTGGTCCTCCTCCAAGCACCTAGTGCTGAGAGGTGACTTCTGAATTGTCAAGACATTTCCTATGAATGGTCACTCCCAGAACAGGCTTGCCGAACCCTGTAGCATAAGTGGTTACTACTATAATCAATAAATCCAAGTTAACTTACCTAATCAACATTGTCTCCTTCATCTCTTCCCATCCTCTCAACAGAGGCTTCTCAGGTAATATGTATACATTTTAATTTTGGCTGTGTGGAAACCATTGGTGATCATTAAATAGAGTAATATTAATGACAGGGTTTTCTGGAGATGTCCAAGATCGTGGATAATGGTCCTAAAGAAGAAATTTGTGGGGAGGCCTTGCTTTATGAAACCCTTCACACCACCCCGACTTGTGAGGAGGGAATAGCTGCCTACTGCCTGATCCCATTCTTTTTATGTCCCTATAAATACAGTCTTTCAGATTGAGTTTTAAATACTTTTTGTTATATTACGATGAGGTTTTCTTTTAAGAATTTAGGCAGGCCGGGCGCGGTGGCTCACGCTTGTAATCCCAGCACTTTGGGAGGCCGAGGCGGGCGGATCACGAGGTCAGGAGATCGAAACCACGGTGAAACCCCGTCTCTACTAAAAATACAAAAAATTAGCCGGGCGTGGTGGTGGGCGCCTGTAGTCCCAGCTACTCGGAGAGGCTGAGACAGGAGAATGGCGTGAACCCGGGAGGCAGAGCTTGCAGTGAGCCGAGATTGCGCCACTGCACTCCAGCCTGGGCGACAGAGCGAGACTCCGTCTCAAAAAAAAAAAAAAAAAAAAAAAAAAAAAAAAAAAAAAAAAAAAAAAAAAAAAAAAGAATTTAGGCAATGATTTTTTTTTAATTTAGAATTTCCTAATAGTGTTAAGGGCCAGAGAATCAAAGTATTCTTTCCATTTTATAACATTGGTTAAAAGTGCCTTACAATAATAGTTTGTGTTTTGCTGCTTTAGTTAGTGTTGTTCTCATGCATGAGTTACATTGCTGTGGTCAAAACCTGTAAACAAATTCTTTGGCCTTACAAACAGTTTTGGAAATTGCCATATACTTTCCTAACAAGTAATTTTACTTTCTGTTTAATTATGCAAACTTAAGGGGACTATTGAAGAAAAATAGTGTATTTTTCAGGCCAAAAATATATATGGTGGTATATTTTAAGCCAAAAATTCTGTTGAGAGAATTCATTTTGTCTAGGAAACATTTGTATTCTTTTTCTTGCTTTGCATGTGTACATTCAGACTATGATGCTCAGGATTTGAAAAAAAAATGCGTACTTGAATTGTGAATTTTTTTTGAGATTTTAACTAAGTTAATTTTCGTAATGAGAGGAAATTAATAAAATATTTTGGAAGAAACTTAACTTTATATGTCAACCTCTGGGTCAAATAGATTCATTTGAGGCTCACATTAAAACTCCCATCATGTTCATTGAATAATTTTAAGGCTGTTTTAGTCATCTTGGGCTGCCATAACAAAACACCATGGACTGTTTGCTTTAAACAACAAAAATTTATTGTCTCAGTTCTGGAGGCTGGGAAGTCCAAGATCAAGGTCTGGTAAGGTTCAGTTTTCAGTGAGGGCTTTGTTTCTGGCTTGCAGATGGCCACCTTCTTACTGTGTGCCTACATGGCCCCATCACCAAATGCCATCACTTTGGGAGTTAGAGGTTCAATATATTCATGGCAACTTGGGGCAGGGGATATCAACGTTCAGTCTATAACAAGGCCTTAGGACTCTGCTAATAAACTCTGCATTTGTCTTCAGTTTGGGGGAGGTATACAGGAATCTGGGTTACACTAGTTTGAGGAAGTTATCGTAATTTTAAAACTAAACTGGAAAAGGTGAATGGTTTGCTCCATGGATTGTTTATTAATAAACAGCAGCTTTCTCTTCTATGTTGACTAAAGGTGACATAAAACTTCATATTGATTAGTAGCTGAGTTTCTATCCCTCATCCTACTACTGCCTCTCCAGCCAAAGCAAATTGCAGAGTTAAGATGGCACTCAATAAATATTTGTTGGAAGGATTAATGAATAAATGAATAATTTAGGCAAAATCTATCAAGCCAAAAAAAATAGTCCTCAATCTTATTCAGTAAACATTGTCTGCAAGCTGACTTTGAAAAAGAGCAATGGAATAGAAATGCTCAAATTTTAAGAAGGTGATGACCTAGTTGAAAAACTGAGAGATAGAATAAAATTACTAAATAATCATAAGGCAATAACAGATTAAGACACAGTTTTGGGTTACTCATGGATAATTACATGGTCCAGGGATAATTATCTACAGATACATCCATGGCTGTATCTACCTGTAAATGGTTTTACCATTTCTATAGCATAATTTTTATTTGGTTCAAAATAAAATCAAATAAATTTTTACAGGCATTTTGTCTAGATCTAGATTCCACGGAAATTCTGGACATGCCCATCATTAGACACAATAACCAAGTTGAGAGATGCCTCCTCTTGTTCTCTTCCAGGTGTAGTATCTTGGTGCTGTCCAAGGACTACATCAAATTCTCAGTGAGACCCCCTGATCCAGAACCAACAACATTCTCCCAAAAATCTCTCCTGTTTTCTTTCTCTAATTTCAGAGTGCCGGATAAAATATAGGATACCCAGTTGAATTTTAGAAAACAACAAGTACTGCATATTGCATTATTTACTTATATCAAAAGTATCCTATTTTCATTTGCCAAATTGGCAACCTTTCTCTAAGCCTGTCCCAAGTGCCACTTTGTCATTGCATTGTAATTTTAACCACCCTTCAAAACACAGTATATTTGAAAAAAAAGGGTTACACTCATGTATAAATGTCTTGTAGCTATATCAATGTATAGTCATTAAACTAAGTATGTTTGTATATTTATATTTACCCAGAGGATCAGTCTTCTGGGGGTTAATTTTGAATATAAATATTTTATAGTACCCCACCTCAAGAGAGAATTGATACTTTCTTCTCAAGTTTGAACGGTCAAGAAGAGGTTGGGTGTGACAATCATTGCAGATCTCTAAGAGTGGTAATTCTAGCACCACAGTTTGAGAATAGGACCCAGCTATAGAAAGCATGTGATAGTCGTGGCCACAGACTAAAATTATTCTGGTAACATTGGTATGAAATGATTGTTCTGATGTGCAGAAACATTTATCTTTTTATTTACTTACTGTCCTCTGAAATGTGGACGAAGAACACTGGGTTAGGAGTAAGAAAACCTAGATCTTATTCCCAGATCTGCCATTGTTTTTTAGGTGGTCTCAAGTGTACTGGGCCTTAGTTTCTCACTTGCAGATTCTACATGATTGCATCTCAACTTTATATAAGAAGCAGCTGAGGTGTCTAGGGGAACATGGAGATTTCTGGGTTTCCCATCAGACATTTTGATTCTGGCACCCTAGGAGTGGGCCAGGATGATGAATATTTTTAATAAGCACACAAGTTGATCAAATCCAAGTAGTTCTGTACCACACGTTGGCAAACTTAGAGTAGATGACCTCTCAGCCCCTTTCTATTTAGTTGTACAAATGTAGACATCTGTGATTCAAAGAAATAAACAAACCTGTTTATCTAGAAGTGTGTTTTCACTTTTTAGAAACAAATTGTTTATTTTAGAAAAATCGAAAAATGTAGAAACATAAAAGAGCATCCATTAGAAGTTTAAATGTCTTAAAACAATCCCACAAAATGCACAAAAGCTAATTTCAAAAGCTGCATTAACTCTACATTGTGAATGCCTCTGGTTACTTGTTTATTGGGCAACTTAATCTAAAAAGATTCTTTCATGAATTTTCATCAATTTTGCAACAAAGCCCTGTTGCAAATTGTGAATTATGCATTAACATATGTTCATGCTAATTTATACACTGGTGACAGGTTTTTGGCATGGGATCAATAACTTAAAATTATAATTTTTAAAGTTTGTTTATTAATACCATCAGGGACTTGGGATTATCATTTAGTTAACCATGTGTAATTTGAACCCAATTTTTTAAAAAGAGCAAATTCTGCAGTTGTCTTAAGTCAGTATATTTGTCCAAGGAACAACAAATGAATCTGAAACTAACACGATAAATGCTTCCTGCTCTTCTCAATTAATAATTTTTATAGCTCTGTAAGATTGCCTGATGTTGGTGTCTTGTCATCAGATGTAAATGAGGGGTGTTGTTACACCAAGTTTCTCTAATATCTAAATAATTATAGGTAAGCCTATTTAGGTCACAATACTTAAAGATAAAAATTATAATTTCAACTAGCTGCTTCTGAAAATTTAATATGATGCTTCATTTCTTTATGCATATTCTTTAAAGTTAAGACAAAAAATTCCTAAAAAGAAATCAGAGTAATCTTAAGAAGCTTCAATAGTATGTTTCTCTCTCTCCAGTATGCTTTTATTTAAACACATTGGTTTGTAAATAAACCTTCTTTTGAAAAGCCCTGGTATACAAAAAATATTCTAACGAAACAGGTAAATTAGAGGTTGATTATTTGCAATGCTTCAAACATTTTCTGCTTTAAAAATGTAACTGCATTTCCCTTGAAGAAGCTCCTGCTTATTACACTGAAATGAGATTTGTCTCAAATAATTTTATGCCAACTTTTTGGAAGCACGTTGTTACGTAAATGGAAGCTCAGCTTTTCTATACACAGCAAGTATTTGACCAACCACTATTACTAATTTGTAGAGTGGTTTTAGCTACCACATCTGATAATTATATTTCAATATTTATTTTATAAAAATGAAGTTGCTAAGAATAAATCAATTATATGCTCACTTTATCCCTCTGGTGATGAACAGTGGAGCCAAAGGGAGTGCATGAGCTTTGAGTATGCCTGCTGTTCATCCTTATTAACATCTTTGCAGGTGCGCCTTGCTGGTGGTGGGAGAGGTAGGAAAGAAAAGAGCATATTTTTCTAATTAGCAGTTCTATATCAGATAGCATATAATCGAAGGCCAAGGGTAATTATTCCTATGCCCACAATAGGAATTTTTAGATTTCTAGATTTTTTTTTATTTTTGGTCATAGGAGGAATACAATTTTGAATAGCAAAGAGCTGATTTTAAATCTTGATTCTCTCCGTTGTTAATAGTGTCAAGGTATGTATCTTCTCTGAGATTTTGCTTCTTGTCTTTAAAATAAACATGATACTGCTCTGTTTAGTGGGTTCTTGTAAGAATAAAGTTAAATTATCTTCATACATATGTCCTTACCATTCTCTGGTATTTAGGAGGCAATTAATCAACATTTAAATGTGCACTTCCATCCACTCTGAAATAATGAAGCTGTCCCTGTGGTCTTGATTTGAAACCAAAGCTTTCTATGTCCCCTGTAGACACTAGGTTGTCTAGTCTATATGATACCATTCTGCATCTGTTGGTAGGTTGCTTTACGTTTGTTAGTAAACCTATATGATCATCCAAACTAGCCTGGTAGAACCTTTAGCCCCTTTCATGCCCATCTTCCACCCTCTTTACCACCAACCTCCCTACTCCTACCCAGCTGTAGCAATCTGTCACAAGGATTGTCAAACTGTGGCCTGTGGGCCAAATCCAGCCACTCACATGCTTTTGTAAATAAAGATTTATCTGGATATGGTCATCCCCATTCATTTACAAAAAGTGGATGGCTGCTTTTGAACTGCAAAGGTTGGGATGAGTAGTTGTGAGAAATCTGACCGCATAAAGCCTAAATTATTCACTATTTAGCCATTTGCAAAAAATGTCTGTAGACTCTGGTCAATTATGTAATAGAGTATAACTAGGGTTTTTAAATATGGTTGATTAAAAATTAAGTACTTGTTGACAAATAGATGCTGATTAAGTGGAGAACAGAAAAATGTGATAGTTATTGTCATAAACAGATCCTAACTCTCCTACTAAGAATGATGACAACAAGGACAGAAAAACAAAGTAATTTAAGAGAAATAACGGAAACATGGAAGCCAAAGATGATGAATCCTCCATTAACTGCTATTGCACCTTATTTCAGTTATGTTATCTTTGTTAGCCTCAGTTTTCTTATCTGCCAAATGAAAATAATTTCTGCTTGATCTAACACCCTGAGGTCCAAATGCACATTGCACTAACTAATGATATTCTTACATTATGTAACCTTTATTTTCTTTATATAATAATGACTCCTAACTTAAATTTAGAATTCAAGATGCATTCATTCTTCTTTTCTAAAAGTTTCACAAGAAGTGGTGGTTGTCCTTGTAGGAAAAGCTAGGCGTGAGTTGAGCAAAGATAAAGAAGTATCTTTAGACAGTGTTTGAGGATTTAGTAAACCTTATTTGACATGGAATAAAATTTCTGGCAGGCCCAATGGAGAGAAAGAAGGGACAGTGTGAGACAGATAAAAGAAAGCAGAGCTTGGAGAAAGAGGAACTAAGGGGAGGAGACAGATGGCCAATGGCCTTGCAATGAGAATATTGAGTATGGTGAATTATTAGCTGTTCAATGTTCCCAACAAAATCAGTGACAGCAGCCACTGATATATAGGCAATCAAAGGCAAGATCTTCAGGCACTGCAAGGGGCTAGAAGACCTGGTAGTTGGTAAACAACAATTCAGAACATTTGATCTTTAAGAGGCTTCTGAGGGCCATGAAATGGGCACTGATCTAGAATGCAGAAGCCATTAGATTTAAGGCCAGACTTTTCTATCTCATGTCATCATGGGTAAGTCTCAGTTTCTTCATTTGCAGATTTAGAATATCTTCCTTATGTACTTCATGAGACTTCAAAGAATTTATTGAGTTAATTTATGTGAACATGTTTTGAAAACTCTTCAATTATAGGCCCATATTATTATTTTATTGAGTATAATAGCTGAATAACTACAGAAAGACATGGGCTTTTAGTATATTTCTAGAAAAGTTGATAGATTTTCTGCCTGCACAGATGCAGTTACACACACACATGTCCAGACTTATTTCATAGATCCATCTATTTTGGTGATATGGAAGTAGGAATATAGCAAAATGCTCTCTCTGTATTAGTCTCATGGGTAATTATTTTCCTCTCATCAGGTTACAGGTATCCCCAGAAATCTTCAGAATACAATCTACAGGTGGTGTTTAAATATCCAAAGTCACAGGCCAATGCTTTCTTATCCAGTGAGCAAAAAGAAAGCTCAATGGGAATCTTTTGGTAAAACTGGTGTACAGGGATGACATTTTTCTTACAGGTGTGTAACCTAAAGCTTTTATTGGGTTCCATCTATCTGGATTAAGAAAGAGCCACATTACAAATGATTCTGTTCCCTCTGTGATAAAAGAAAACTTACTGAGAGGGGATATCATGTCATAAGACTAGAATACTAGGTTTAGAGCAATTTGTTCTTTTTTTCAACTATGCAGTAATGGTATCCACATACTGTATTCAGTCTACAGGCAATGTGATTAGAAAGAAACATAGTCTTTTTTGAAACAAAGAGATGTTATGCATTAATACATGAAGTGGTGGTTCTTTTGCTATAATAAATGCATAGCTGGTGATTCCACCAATGAGCAATTTGTTGGAAATGTTTTATTGGTCATGATTTATGGATGACAAGTTTAAGTAATTGTTATGCTTAATTGCCCTTAAATGATGGATTTTTTTCCTCAATTGTTTATCTTCAGGGCATGGATGAAAGCAAATGTGTTAGAAAAATGCAGAGATCAGTGGTTGCTAAATGAGCTTATTAATGTTTACATATGTAACAATTTAGGCCATTAATATGTATATGTTGGAATGAGATGACCATCTCATCTCTCAGTCTGCAGAAATTCCTGCACAAACTATAACTATTTTATTTTTGGATAAACACACAGCTGTTCTATTTCAATTACAAATTCAAGTTTTCCTGAGATTAATTTTGTTCTATTTGTGGCTGGTAAAAGTATTTTCAAGAAGAAAATGAAATTACTATACCTATTTGGCATGCACGAGGGCATTAGGTCAAGAGCATCTAGCCTCTGACAACTCTGGGGTGGGAGACAAACTGGTCAGATCCCCAAAGGCTTGGCCTTATTTCCACAGAATGATTTTCTAGGCAGCCCATTTTACCTTTAATACACAGGGTCAGCAAGGCAAATTTGCCTGCCTTTGCAAAGGCCAGAATGAAACACTGACTTTCTAAGCTCTAAAATATTCTTGTTGTCCTTTATTACAGCTAAATATGATATAGAATCTTGTTATGGACTTTATGGCTGAGGGCACACATGGTTTATAATTCTCAGATATGAATACTTGTATAATGGATGGAGCATGGGTTAGGTTGACCTCTTGCAAAACAAAACAAAACAAAACAAAACAAAAACAACTTTCTTTCCTCTCATTTTCCCAGTATCTCATTAGCTTTTCAATAAATACTTGTTGCATGAGTTACAACATTCTTCAAAAATAAGGCTGATACATATGTGCATATATATATATATTCCAAGATATATTTTGAATATAATGTGCCAGATGCTTTTTGTTGCTAGGAACAGAAATTCACTCAGTTGAACTAAGAAATGAGAGATTTATTATAAAGATACATATGAAAATAAAGAAGTAAGGAATTTTGACCATATTTCTGAGTTTTATACAAGAGTCTAGAAAAATCTGCACTACTAGGTTTCCAAGAAGAGCAGGTACACTGTTACTGCCAGGTTCTCAAAGACTGGAGCCTGGATTAAAAGCTGGACCTCAGACAGCCTTTTAAGATCCATCAGCCCTGGTGACCTGATTATCACATTACCCCTCAAGAGCAGGGCTGATCCTCACCCTAAGGTTTCATCATCAGGGAGATAGCACAACTCTCCACACTTCTGCTTGTCTGCTCCTACTGTCACTGACTTCTGTGACGGGGCTCTCCTGTCTTATGGTTTCTACTTTCTCACAGTTTTTAGTGCTTCATGGACTCTGCTTACTGCATTAATTCTACAGCTGCTCAACTTTATGTTTCTGCACAAATTTCCTGAGATAAAAATACAACCGGTTTAGTTAGTCACCAATATTCCAGTGAGGCCACCAGTTATCATATAGATTTGCTACACTTGAGTTACATGCCCAATACTTATCAACTGGCTGTCACCAAGTTGATACAAATGACAAACTGTATGTCCCCCTAGTGCCAATCTGTAGACAAGAGGCTGGGAACTTTCTAAGTCTCAACCTTTTGCTACAATGCAGTTTCTCAACTGACTGTGACAATTAGACGTAGGCCAATATTCCAGTACTCATCTTTGTACCTGGTATTCTAAGAGAATAGAAGACATGGTTTCCTAAATGTTATTGCTATTCAATAGCAAAAATTAAGTATCTACAAAAATTAATTGGTCATCATGATACAACTGGTCTGTCATATTAAAGAAAGAGCAATCCCATTCCTATTGCTCCGACATTTTAAGCAGCTGTTTACAGCAGTAACGCGCTGTTATTTCCTCAAGTTCTTCCAGGTTTCTTCAAAGTCCATTTCCTTTTCCTCGGAGTTTCAGACTCTGTCCAATTATTACACTCACTCATGCCAAGGACTTGCAGATGTAAGAATTATTCTTGGTCATATAAGTCCTGCCCTTGAAGATGCATCCGCCTTGAGCTGTCTGCTCCAGGAAGACTTCTTATGATGTGATTCAGAGGAAGAAATGTATCTACTTCCTTTAACCCATTTACATTTCTGGAAAAAAGTACCATGGTTAAGTCTTCTCTCCAATGAAATAGAAAATTTTAGCAAACTCTATAAAACAAAAATCTCTAATAGAAAGCTATAGTCAAATCAAAAACCCTCAAAATTTTGAATGCAAGTAAATGTTAATATATTTTAGTGAAATTATATGATGTATAGTATATATGACATGAAATGTAAAAATAATATAGTATGTGTTCAAGCACTTGTAGTTTGTAAATATTTTCATGTGAATTGCTATGTTTCATTCTTGCACCAACTCTGTTAAGTGGACAAGAATAATCTCTCTTCAAGGAATGGTACGTGTTTTACACACACACACACACACACACACACGCACAAACGAGCTGAGGCATTTTTTGGATGTGGAGCTGTATGAGGCTAGCAGCAGTTAAGTGATTTGTTCAAGTTCATCACAAGAAAAACAGTAAGTTGGAGTGAAAAACCATAAGCTTTTGAGTGGGTCTGTGGGTTTAAACCCTACTTTTACACTTTCAAGTTGCAATGACTTTGTGATAGTTACTAAACATTTCTTAGGAAGTCTCAGCTTTCTGAGATGCAAAATGAGAATTGCTGCAGAGCTATAATGAAAACAGAGAAAGTATGTAAAACATACTTAGTAAATGGTACATAGGAGGTGCTCGGTAGGTACAACTGGAACTTTTGTCTTTTTCTTCAGTGTTCTTCCTACTCCACTGTATTTCAAGAATTAAAAATATCATTTTTTTCAGGGAAAATAAATGAAATTACCAAAAACTGAAGAAGATATGTCTTCATTATCTTTATCCCAAAGCATTTACTTGGCAACCAAAAACATATTCAGAACGCTGTGCTAGGTAATGGAAAAGTCCTAAGACACCCAGGGAGAGATTGTTGCCTTACTCTCACAGTGGATGAAAAGTACTGAGAGGCAAATGAAAGAAGATGCCTATGTCAGCTTCCCGCAGCATCAGTCTAAATTATTTTAACAGGCTTTAGTGACCTCAAAATAGCAAGAAAACCTTAAATGTAAAAGACCTAGATAGGTGATGGAAGATAGAGACAGACCCTGAAATTTCAGCAAGAGATATTATAGATAAATAAGGACAACTTGGCCTCTAAACATCTTCTATTTACTGCACAGTTCCTGTTAATTTCAGTATCTTTGGGGTACCCTTCTAAGCATTCACACATCTACTCTGAAGCAGGCATTGCTTATAAACAGCCTTCTGTCTGCTGAGCTGTTTCATGGGGAATTCCTTATCACCAGGTCTGCATTTGAACTGATGAGTCAAGCAAGCTACCTGGTTTTTTATCAGTTCCTTCAAACTTGCTCTGAGGTGTGTGACATGTGTAGAAAATAAAAACCTAAGACTTTGATCTACAAGGATGCAGTATTTGCTTGGCTCCAGAAGAAAAAGAATCCTCTAGAAATCCTAAAAAGCAGACTGGAAAAGGCTGAAGTTCTCTTCTACATTTGCCAAACCTTAGTTAACACCAGCTTTAACTGAAAGAAATATGATAGTCAAAAGACAAACCAATTTAAATATATTTGAAAGTAAGGCAATATATTCATTACAATATGGTTTGTATTTGGCATTTAAAAATATCAAACTTCTTTGCCTAGAGAGATGTTTACTATTTCATACTATCTTCCTTCTTAAAGTAGACAATTGAAATATGTTTCTCTGTGTGTGTGTGTGTCTGATCTATAGCCTGTCTGGCCTCCATAGTTTTAATGAGTTTTCCATTTTTTTTTTCTTAAACTCTTCTTGGCTGGTGAAAATTACTCAATACTGCTATCTTAGACTATTTCAACGACCTCCCTTGACATCCATACTCCCACCTCCCTTTTGTAGTTTATTCTGCTTCATTGTTACTTATTGTCATTACTTTCTCTGAGGCTGAGTATCGGTACTAATACCTCCTAAGGTGTTCTGGAATAGTGAAGCCAATTCTATATTCTATGTTCAAGCATATTCTTGATCTTAAAAACAAAAAAAGATAAAGAGAAGGAAATTAAATCTCCAGAACCAACCCACTATCTTATGCAACTATTGCCTTCTGTGAGCCAATCTCATTTCCATAACCACCTCCTCTCTTTCCTTTGCACAATGCAAAAGGTAGAGATTTCATGCAATTTTTATGACAGTGACTTAGCTCCCCTTACAGCCATCATCAAATCTATAGGTATATTTGAGTGGCTCCTGTGCTTTTGCATGCATTTTAAGGGATGTGTACAGAACTTAATCTAAATTCAAAAATGATACTTATCCTCTAGTTTCTTTCTATTATAGGAATAAAATAGTTATGTTGGCACTTGGAAAAAAAAGTTCAAAAAAAGCATCCTAGGCATATACATTTTGCATGTGATTAATGTGAGGACTTCTTATCAAAGTTATATCTATTAAATCTCTCAAGAATTCCTTAACTTTGTTTCTTTTTAATTTGTGGAAGCTGGATAGATCACATTTAAAATTTTACCAAAATAAATTCAAGACTCAAGAACTCGATCCCTTGTTGCCGATTTTCTGTGTAGTATGTGTTCAAAGTACAAAATAATATTAACACTAATTTGGATTCAAATGATCTTTCTACACAAGTCAAATGACATTTTAAGACATATTCTAGGAGCTGGATCTTCTGTTTAGATGCTAATAGGGAGACAACAGCTGAGAAACGTGCATCACCATTGACTGAAGGATATGTGTGTGGGAAGCCCTTTTTTCAAATGGGTAATTCATTGAAGTTTAAGGGAAGGAATTTATTGTCCATAGGGTACAAGAGAGAAGAGAGCTGCTTTTTCTGAGAGCCTCTTGCATTTTTGCTGAGGGCCACCTTCTCAAACCTGGAGACGAACTGCATGGGTTGCTGAGATAAAATTCACATAAAATATATCCTTCTAAAATAGACCATTCAGTGGTTTTTAATATATTCACCAAGTTTTGCAACCATCACTGCTATCTAATTGCAGAACATTTTCATCCCCCTTAAGAGAACACCATACCCATTAGCAGTCAGGCTCATTCCCACCAACTCTCACCACCCCAGTCCCTCTTCTACTAATCTACTTTATGTCTTTGCAGATTTGCCTATTCTGGACATTTTATATGTACAGGATTATAAAATATATTAAAATATTTGCTAGAAGTTTTTATTGAAACAATCATAGATTCAAATGCCATTGTAAAAGTATTACGGAGCGGTCACATGTACCCTTTACCCCGTTTCCCCCAATGGTATCATCTTACATCACCATAGCACAATATTATAACCAGGATATCGACATTTGATACAACCTGTCAATCTTATTCAGACTTCCCCAGTTTTACTTGTACACCTTTGTGTGTACTGTGCACTCCCATGAATTTAACTCTAAAAATATTGTTACATGTGTAGGTTTGTGTATCCATCACTACAGTCAAGATACAGAAGAATTTCAACATCATAAAGATCCTTGTGTTCTTGTGTGGCCCTTTGATATGCCTGCCTTCTACCATCCCTAGCCTCTTGCAACCACTAAACTGTTCTCCATTTCTAAACCTTTGTTTTTCAGTGCTATATAAATGGAATCAAACATTATTTAATCTTATGGGATTGACTTTTTTTTGCTTGTCATAATTTCCCAGAGACCATCCAGGTGGTTACATGTATCAGTAGTTCATTCCTGTCTATTACTAAGCAATAGTCTTTGACAAATACCACAGTTTGTTTAACCATTCACCCACTGAATGACATCTGGATGGTTTCAGGTCTTTGGCTATTGTGAATAAAGCTACTGTGAGCATTTCCATACATTTTTGTATGTGTGTGAATACAAGTTTTTATTTATCTGGGATAAATGCCTAAGAATGCAATTACTGGGTGATTTGCTAATTGCTTGTAAATTTCCTAAGAAATTACCACACTGTTTTCCAGGGCGGCTATGCCATTTTACATTCACATCAGCAGTGTATAGGTGATCCAGTTCCTCTTCACCCTCACCAAGATTTCATGCTGTTACTATTTTTTTTATTTTAGCTATTCTGATAAGTATGTAGTGAATATGTGGACTTTGTGACTGGCTTATTTCACCTAGCACAACATTTTCAAGGTTCAGCTATGTTGTGGCGTGCTTTAGTAGTTCATTCCTTTTGCCACCAAATAATGTCCTACTGTATGGATATACCACATTTGGTTTACCCATTTGTGAATTAATGGAAAAATATGTTTAGTGGCAGGAAAAATGATTTCAATTTTTTTCATATTAGGATATTATTTATAAGTCTAACTTCTATTATTAAAATAGGCACTGTATTAGATATTTGACGTATGTTTTCTGATAGAGGTTACATAACAACTCTAAGATCCAAGACTTAATGGGTAAACTGGAAACTCACATATTAAATCAAGCTTATGAAAAAATAATAAATTTATTACGAATACTTATTTAACTTGGCCAAGTCAGTTTTGGAAACAAAATTTTAATGCTTCCATTTCCCTACAGACCCCATCATAAGCTTCCTTACCTGTCATTAGATTAATTCACACATTTTGGCCAGCTTGCCCTAATGAGAAATTTGCAATTCCCAGACCCGCCTTATGATCTGAGTCATCTTACATATAAAGAAATTAAGATGTATTCATTTATTGCACAAATATTTACTGAGAGTCTAATGTACGTTAGGCCTGTAGTAGGTGCTGTGATTCAGAAAGACTAACTTAGCTAAGGTCACAAATTTAGCAAAGCAATGATTTAATACTACATTGCAGATTGAGAGTAAAATCTTATTTTTAATACTTATTTTCTCTGGATCCTAATTAAAGCAATCCAGGGAAATATTTTAAAGTACTTCATTAGGGATCTTTAATTTTTTTACATAAGTGAACTATTAGGCATTATTTTGAAAACATAATTTCTACTTAGCTTGTCAAATGCATCC
The DNA here is from genome assembly GCF_006542625.1 of Nomascus leucogenys. Taxonomy (NCBI): domain Eukaryota; kingdom Metazoa; phylum Chordata; class Mammalia; order Primates; family Hylobatidae; genus Nomascus; species Nomascus leucogenys. The sequence goes on along the minus strand of NC_044384.1, from coordinate 27,188,918 downwards.
TATTATTTAACTTTACAGGGAAAGAATCCAATAGCCAACCTACCTGGCATATTGGCTTCCCATTGTAAGTTTTGTCCAACCTTATTATGTATAGCTGGAATACAGATATTGAGCACAATATATCATTAAGTCACTAATAAACTTCAGTTGCTCCTTTACCACTTTCCCCCCATCCCCCACTGTCAATGAGTAATTTATCTCCAGCAGCAATATGCGTAAGTTGTCTTTGAAAAGGAGGGACATGGCATTATCAGTCACTGCATGAACGAGTTATAGCCAGCTCTATCATGGAAGAGAGCAGATGATTACAATCAATAATCAATCAAAGAACCAGTGACAGTAATCATACATCACTTTCCACTGTGGAATGTTCACTCACTCAAAGCTTAGTAATGCAAAATCCACTTTCTGGGTATATTGGTGCCTTGCCTTTGTCCTGAATCTGCCCCTGGTTTGGAATAAGCCTGGAACATGGAGCACTCCTACTTGGACTTTCACCCTTTTGGGAAGGTTAGCAACAGTAGAGCCAAACTGAACATGAGAGAAGAAAAGAACAATTGTTGTAATCCTTACCTGAGTCCTTATTACTCATTGTACCCCATTTTGTATACAGCTAAGGCTGCACCGACTAAATCTTTGCAGAACATCTCTTGTTAATCAAGTGTATGCATTTTGTGAAGCTTGTTGGCAGACATTTTATAACTAGACGTGCAAATCATGTCCAGTAAAGCATACTGTCCAATAAAAGGTATAATCTCCATAAAACCAGAATTAATTGGGAAAATTGTCTGGGTGGTTTATTGGAAAGCAAATGCTTTTGCAAAACACTAAAATAATTATTTAAGGGAAACAATATTTAAAAATGCAAAAGCCATTCTATTTGAAATAAAAATAATATATTCTGAGAAAATTGATGCATGGGGATTTTCTAAACTCAGACATTCAACACCCATTTTCTTAGCACTCATTAAGCACTGGGAAGACATAGATCTCTGCCCTTAAGGAACAAAATATCTGTTATAAGAAAAAAGCCAATGCCTGATTACACAGAGCAGAGTGCTCAAGGCTGTAAGAGAGTTTGTTCAAAGTGCTTTGAGAGCACAGAGGAGGAAATACAACAGCCTGAGGGAGTCTGGAATCTTCCATGAGAAGGTAGCTTTTACACTGAGAATGGAAGAAAAGTGGTGAAAGGTCATTTCAAACACAAGATCAGACAGACACTGAGATAGGGTAGGAGAACAAAAAAGCATGGCATTTCAAGCAACAAAGTGTGTGGCTAGAAAGTAGAGGAAGGGAACGGGGCTATTGGAGGGAGGAACAATGATATGTGGGGGAAAGGAGGAAATGGAACCGTGTGGGTATGTTGGAGCCAGATTGTAAAAGGTCTCATATACCAGGCTCTCCTAGAGGGGAAGTCAATAGACCAACTTGGCACTTCAAGAACCACTTGGTCCTGACCACAAACATGGAGAAAAGACAAAAATGGGAAGCTGCGGACAGATGGACTAAGTAGGCTGCTGCTCCTAAGTTAGGCGTTTTGCTCAGTGCAACTTTCTAATTTCTTCCAAAAAAGGACTTTTAGAGATACAGGCTTCACCAGACATGTCTTTCCTCACAGATCCAAAGAAAAAATTACCAAACTGGGAGCAAGACACAGTTTTATCAGTATAAAAATTTTCAGTAAATCTCAAGGTATCAATCATATGAAAACATCAGTGTTTCTGAGGAAGGGGTGGCCTCCATCCCAGATCTCTAAACAAGGCTCTCAATCTTTAAGAAAGGCAAGGCAAAAGTTGCTACGTTTGATTTAATCACATACCTAAACCTTCCAAAATGAGTTTGGCAAAGCCCCAAATTCCATCCGTACCCTAGGACATGTCACCCTTTTCTTCAAGCTAGCGTGACTTTTTCTTAAATTTTAATATTGAAGTTGCTCTTATTTGAAGGATCCTTTCAATATTTCTATGCAAGAAGCTTAATTCCTAAGAAGACTCTGATACATTTTTGCAGGGAAGTTTGGATCTTTTAAAATGATCTTTTTAAAGTTCTGTATTGTGGCCAATTATGTTCTTTCTGAGAACCAGTTTAGTTATTATTTTCTTCATGGAAGGTTTAGACTCAGTGCAGTGCCTTTTTTATTTTAATCATCCTTAAGGAAATAGAAAATGTTAATAAGAGAGTGCAGGGAGCTAGTGCTGTTAAAGTGGCGGGCTATTGGATTTGATTATTTTTGTACCAGAAAGTTTAATTGTGAACTCTGATTTTTCTTCATCTGTTTGATGATGAAAGTTCTCTCTAGGTCCTTATCTTATCATGAGAAAAACATCTCAAGTCTAGAGGACAAACAGAAACTGAAAACAATAAGTTGCTGTGCTTTTGCTTCAGGAAATAAATAAATAAATGCAGTAATAAGTAAACAAATGGATAAAGTAACATTTAAAATCTTCTTTATGATATATTTAGACTTGGGCTGCAAAACATAAACAAGGAACTGTTGGGAAGAATTTTGAAATTATTAGCTTTCATAGCTTCTAAAATTAGGCCGTTGTGGGATGGGTTTTTGGAAATTAAGCTTTTTCAAAATGATGTTTTCCATTCAATGTTGGAAAGTAAACACAGCGCCTGTTGAGGCTGCTGCCTGGAGGCAAACACATAGTTAGCTGAAATCTTCCTGGATATAAATATCTCCTGGGATTTCTAACTTGGAGGCTTAAAATTATAGTCTAGGGGAGGCAGCTACAGTCCACAGCATGTACACATTTTTGGACCTCCTATAGCCAGCTTGTCTCACCAACTATTACGAGCAGAAAAAAAAGAAAACAATGACGATGAATGAAAGGAAATAACACAAAGAGAACAAAGATACAGATTCCAAGAGAAAATGGCATATGGCTTTTCACTGTCTGTCAATGCAGAGTATTTATCGACCATTGAGAGATTGTAATTATGCCTCATGCCTCATGTCTAAAGCCAGTCAATGATGTCCCCATGTTTTATATCTCACCGCATACCTTAAAGTCCTGTTTTGCCTCTCTGATCAAGTACAGCTCTTTTCCATGATTACTAGAATTTTCTGTCTTCTGCCCATACCTGCAGGATTAATTTTTCTTGCCTATAATTCAAATGTTATACTTTTTGTTTAGGCTTTAGCTATGGCTACGTAACTGAACTATCTACCCTGGATTCCACCTGTGCATGAACCATCACAAGAAGGATCTTTCTAAAACATTCCATTCCAGCATGTAAACAACTGTTGGATTTGGCACCTCATCCATCCTCAGCATGGCATCAGACCTCTACACCTGTATCCCAGTCTTCCTCCGAAGTCTCCCATTAGTCTTGCCTGCTTACCTCCAACTACCATCGTACAACTTGGGGCTCTGAAATTTGATAGCTTTCTGCTGCCTTTCTGCCTTCTTCACACTACTAAGTCAACCTCAACTTTCCAAAAAATTATCTCTTATCATTTTAAAATCCTATCTGTCGTAACATTCTCTTCTCTCCTCCAACCCACTGCAATTTCTTTTTTTTTTACTTCTCTGAACATCGTAATATATTACTGTTACTGTAAGACAATACATACACATACACACACAAACACTTTCACTAATATCTATAAACTCTTTCCTGATGTAACCTGTTCAAACTTTCTTTCTTTCTTTCCTAGTCTGGCCACATTTTGTCTCTATTATTTAGTGCATAATAAATCCTGCCTTATTATTTGGTAGGTTTTGTCTGTCTCCTTCCATTCCTCCTTGCCCCAGACTGGATACAGTTCAGGATACCACGTGGATCTTCCTTATCTTCCTATCTCCAGTAGCCCTTTCACAGGGCCAGCCTTGCTATCCTAACACCTCTTCAGAGAGCTGCGTCCCTGCTACAGTGTCCTGCTTGTCTTAATATAATTTTCTCTCTAGTGTTTTCTTACAAGCATGTTTTTTTTCTTTTAACCTTGATTGCAAATTCTTTTGCAGCAGAAGTTATCTGTTCTCCTTTTTTATTTTCCCACAGAGGTGTACAAAATATCAGCCACAAAGTAGAATTTGAATACAGTGTATGAAATGAATGAATGAATGAATGAGTGTATAATGTGTGGTGGATAACATGGCCTCCGTACTGAGGTTGGTTAGCTGGTCTGAGGCTGATAGACATGTGAGTAAAAAAAATAAAATTAGCCTCTTGTTCTTTCCAGATGGAAAGGAGTCTGGTTGCAGCGATTACATGTTAATCAGCAATTTGGGTTTGGGTGTTTGTTAGAACGTGAACTGGCATTGGGATTTCATTCAGCCTCGTCTCTGAGTCAATGTATATTTTGAGTTTCTTCTTCAGTTCAAGATTTTGTGGGGCTTAATTTAAACTGTAGTTAACTTGGAACCATAGAGAGATATTTTAAGATTTAATGAATTTCTAGGTAAAGTTCTCAGAGTTACTGAATGAAATACCCTCTACCAAGATCTAAGAGGGAGTTCAAGGTAAATCCATGAAAAAAAAATAAGCTTGATTCAAGATTTACAGGAGATCTATTGTTCCAGGAGTCCACAAACCCCCAGGCAGTGGACTAGTATTGGTCCATGGCATGTTAAGAACTGAGCCACACAGAAGGAGGTGAGCGCAGGCCAGTGAGCATTATCACCTGAGCTCCACCTCCTCTCAGATCAGTGGCAGCATTAGATTCTCATAGAAGTACAACCCCTATTGTGAACTGCACATGCAAGGGATCCAGGTTGAGTGCATCTTATGAGAACCTAATGCCTGATGATCTGAAGTGGAATGGTTTCATCCTGAATCCATCCCCCCGTCCCATCCCATGGAAAAAAATTGTCTTCCATGAAGCCAGTCTCTGGTACCAATTATATTTGGAACTGCTGTATTATACAATATGATGATGTAGTTAATAACAATGTATTCTGGAAAATTGCTTAGAGAGTAGACTTTGAGTATTCTCACCACAAAAACAGGATAACTATGCAAGATAATACATATATTAGTTAGCTCGATTTAGCCATTCCATAAAAGCATACATATTTTAAAACATGTTGTACATGATAAATATGTATAAATTTTGTCAATTAAAAATAAGCAACAACCAAAAACCCCACAAAATTTGGGTATCCCTAGGTAAAGGTCAGTGGGAAATCCTGTTAATTCCAGTAGAATTGGAATTCTGAAAGCTGTATTCATGTTTTTCTGGTTGTGCCATGTGATGTTCAGTGGCATTATCTTGATGCAGTAGAATGATTCCTAGATCATATCTCAATGTTGGGTTTTTTTCATTTTCTTTAAATGTACACTCTAGGACGTTAATATCTCTCTGGTTATTAAAACTTTATCATTGCTTGGCCTGGAGCAGTGGGTTATGCCCATAATCCAAGCACCTTGGGAGGCTGAGGCCAGATAATTGCTTAAGACCAGGAGTTAGAAACCATCCTGGGCAATATAGCAAGGCCTTGTCTCTAAAAAATTTTTTTTAAATAATGATGTGCACCTGTAGTCCTAGCTACTTGGGAGACTAAGGTGGGAGGGTCACTTGAGCCCAAGAGTTTGAGGCTTCAGTGAGCTATGATGGCATCACTGTACTCTAGCCCCAGTGACAGAGCAAGACCCTGCCTCAAAAAAAAAATATTTGAAAAATTATTATTCCTTTTTATTGACATTGCTTTGTCTTTTGTTTAAAAGTCATTCAATTTTAGTGGCATCAAAGCATTTGGTATTCAGTGTAGTTACTGTTCTTTCTTGAAAGAAATGCATTATTCACAACTGTTAGGTATATTCAACTGCCTTTTGTTAGAGGGAAATACGTGTTTTGGGGCCTGAAACATGAGGTTGTATAGCAATTGGGTGGTGATAGCAAGAATATCAAGGATGAAAGCGGTGTTTTATTGTCCTAAAAGTCTTCTCAAAGTCATGGTCCCATTTGATCCTCATAGCTATCCGGTAAGCTAAGTAAAACAGGTGACTGCCTCTACAGCTGAGAATAAGATGGCTCAGTCATTTCACGTGATATACCCAGATAACATGGTATACAAGTGGATAAGTCAAGACGGGGAGCTGGAGCTTAATATTTCTAGTGCAGCATTCCTCTTGCCATTCTTGGCCACCTCAGTCATATTTTATCCTTGTTCAAGGACCAGATGGTCTTCTCCTTCTGCTCTATTGAGCAAAAGCAATTGAGCTCAGAGCTGTGAAGACAATTTTAATTATATCTTCTCATTACCCTCAACACTGTTGATGATTCTCTTTAGTGCCAAAAAATAATAATAAACTTGGGTAGATTAAAATTTTTAACCTCTGTTTTCTATGATGAATGGAGATAGCATTCATAATTCTGAGAAGAGAAAAATCTAAATTCTACTCCCAGGTCCTCTGTGTCCTAGTACCATTACCTTTGGAAAGTCATTTGGGTGCTTATTCTTAGAACTGGAGTATCAAAGGCATGGAGAGATGAGCACAAGCATCCTTTCTAACCTCAATATTTTATAAGGTTTGGGCATGAGTTTGCCTTGTTCATGGAACAGCGTGGAGAATTTCCCCTGGACTTAATCCTTGCTAAGAAGCAGGACTTGGCTTTTCATCCTTGATATTCTTGTTAAATGGTGTCAGTGGTTCTGAAATTTATGTGACATGGTCCCTCTCCATTTTATAATGAACGAATCTATGGCTTCGGTCTTGTTTTGGGAAGCTCCTTGTATGGCATCTAGACATGAGAAGAGTGGCTTAAAAGTATATATATATATATATATGCTTTTATATATATATACTTTTATATATATATAAAATCCTTTTAGAAGCAAAAGACTCAGACTATATAAAATATATAGACTATCTTATATCAAATATATAATATATAATATCTTAGTAATATGCTAGCAATATATTATATATAATATATATTTATTTATAATACAGCTGTCCCTTTACATTTATGACACCATTACCTTTATACTTAAAATAAATATATACCAGGGCCTGTCTTGTTATATTCAATTAGCTCCTGAAGTAAAAATGCAACAAAATGTATAGTTTTTACTACAGAATAATCCACCTCTCATCTTGGATGCATCCTCTGAATTTGAAAAAATTTTTAAAATATTTAATTCAATAGTAGCCACTCAAAAAATGTTGAAAAAAAAATAAATGAGAGTAAATGTTCAACACAGGCATGGTTGGAGTACATGACCATTTTAAGGTTTGAATAAATTTTTTAAATGAAGTAAGTGTCAGCAAAAGTAATTTAAATTAAGCCACAGAACCAAAATATCTAGCTATACAGTTGGAGAATCATGTATGCTGTGATACCGCAAACACTGTAGAATTTCTGTTTTAAAAAAACTATCAAACATTGTAATGAATTGAAGGGGTCAGGGGTAGTTCTTTGGAATTCTAGTCTAAAAGACCAAGTTGAAGAGCAGGGCCGGGTGCAGTGGCTCACAGCTGCAATCCCAACACTTTGGAAGGCCGAGGTGGGCAGATCACTTGAGGTAAGGAGTTTGAAACCAGCCTGGCCAACATGGAGAAACCCTGTCTCTACTAAAACTACAAAAAAATTTAGCTGGGTGTGGTGGTGCATGCCTGTAGTCCCAGCTACTCGGGAGGCTGAGGCAGGAAAATCACTTGAACTGGGGAATAGGAGGTTGTAGTAAGCTGAGATAGCGCCATTGCACTCCAGCCTAGGTGACAAGGGTGAAACTCCATCTAAAAAAAAAAAAAAAAAAAGCAACTAGGAACAGGATTGCAGATTTATCCGGAAGAAGACATAGGAAGATCCGTTAAATGCTATTGAATATTTGAAGCTGGGCTTAACCTGCCCTTTAGTTCCATGAATTCAAACTAGAGCTTAAGATGAGAGCTTTTTACCTCAGTATGAGAAGTAGTAGTTTCTTGGTCAGATCTATCAGGAGAGAGCCTGGGCTCCCTGGGGAGGCTGAGTTCTTTATCAAATAGAGGCTAGACAGAATGTTTAAGAGAAGTGCTGCCAAATAGAAAATAAGAATGTGAACAGAGAAAGATGTGTAGTTTTAAAATTTCTAATAACCATATTTAGAAAGTAGAAGAAACAGATTATTTTAATTGTATTACTCTCCTATTCAACCCAATATATTTAAAATGTTATCATTTCAACATTAAATCAATATATAATTATTAATATGAAGTTTTTACATTTTTTTCTACTAAGCCTTCAAAATTCAGGGTGTATTTTAACACTTAACAGCTCATCTCAATTTGGGCTAGCAATATTTCTAGTCCTCAATAGCTACTTGTGTCTAATTCCTGCTGTTGTACGGAGTAGTGCAGTTTTAGAGTAAGCAAGAATAAAAACCAACCTTGAATTGCTGTAATTCAAGAAAGTATTCTTATTTGACTATCGCAGGGGAAGAATGGATATTCTTTTCCAAGTAAAGGCACTGTGTGGTCAAGAAACAGATTTGGGTTGATGGGATAGTTGTGAAACCCTTGGGGCTGTGGAGAAAAGGTGAAGACAAACCATCACAGATCATCTTTGTCCCATATACCACTTTTGTATGAAGTATAAAACAGAGCCCCCTCTGAACAGATAAAAACCAAAAAGGTGCCCCTGACCCTTCTCCCATACCAGGACAAAAACTTAAATAGAGAGCAGAGCTGGGATCCAGCCCCAGCCTTGCCGATTGAGCTGAGCATCCTCTTGAGGCACTTCCTGGCATGTGTGTACCTGTGTCCTATCAGAACCAGTTTCTGTAGCAGCTGCAAACTGCAGTCTTCAACAATGACACTTCAACTTTAAATAGGTCACAGGTCTCTCTCAGAATCTGATAAATGCCATGAACCTCTTACAAAAGAAAAATTTTCAAAAATTCGAAACTCATGAACACTTTGAAATCTATGGACCTGTGATTAACAAAACTGGCCACAGTAGTAGCTGACTGTATTTTCTTGTGAAAGCTTTAATTTGGCCCTGTTGTTCTGAGGGACAGGACAACAGGAACAGAAAGAAAAATGTATGCTTATCTCTCCCATGCCTAAAATAGCTTTCATGAATGTGAATCGAACGACATTTGTTTTCCTTTTTATTTTGCCAAGTCATTATTCCATTTGAACCATCTGAGGATTTTTGTCCTGCTGTCATTGGCTCTTCCCGACATTCTCACCTTGTCATGCTGGGGGAAGAGTACCTGGTGATAACTAAATTGAAGCACTGAATATTTTGACACCAGCCAAGGAACAAGATGGTCATTTGGTCTATTTTTAATGTCATCCCCATTGGCATTTCCTTCCAGGTAGTTTTTTTTTCTTATCTTTTTTTTTTTTTTTTTTTTTTTTTTTTTTTTTTTTTTTTTGTGGCACCACAAGACATTCCTTCCCTGCTGTCTGCTTCCTGCTGTGATCAATACTGATGATCACACAGGTTACATTTTATATCAAGAACAGTTGACTCGGTGTGCTGGGGCTGTAGTTCACACGCCCAGTTCTTGCTCTCCTCTGCTATTTCATGCATGTCAAGGCTTTAGAACAGTGAGCAGAAAGGAAACTTGTGGGATTTTAGCCACCTGTATAATAATTCTACAGTATCATCTGGAAAAAATAGATGTAGATATAGATAGATATAGATATAGATAGATAGATTTATAGATGTAGCTTTCTGTCTTTTAAAAAATACCGTCTTGGTTTGACTGAATGTTGTCTGGAAAAGTTAAGCATTTGGCACAACAGGTAGCAGGTTTCTCTTTCCACCTGAGTTATAACTATTATTCTCACCCATTAAACCTAATGAAGGTTAGATTATTGAGAGAAATACTGCACTGTATTATGCCTTTGCAGTTGCCACTGCAGCTCAGCTTGGAGATGGAACAATTAACAATTTTTAAGAATGCTTAGCAGTTCAGAGGTGTGTGATGAATGGATAAGAAGGAAAAAATATAGCTCTAAGAAACCAACAGAATATCCAACCTGCAGGGAAGATAAGATGCTCAATTAGATGGTGGAAGCATGGACCTCTCTCATTCTTGTAATTTTTATGCCTTGGGGAAGAATTGCTTTTGGGATTTAGCTTATCAGTATGTGAGATACTGGGTCAGACTTGATAGCTTCTCCCTGGGAACTGTGGGGAAGTACTGGACTGGAGCGCAATTCTTGAGATTGCCTTGGTGGAGGGATGCCTTCTTGTATCAGAAAGTGCTGAAGAGAGCAGGCTTTTGCCTGCCCTGATGTTTTCCTGCAGTGCTCCCCAGAAGCTGGTAAGTGGACAGGTTCTCTTGGTTGGTCACTCCACAAGTGTGAGCCAATCATAGTGTAACTTTTTTGAATGATGCTCACAGCCTCAAGCCAGTTCAGCTCTCTCAATGGTGGCTTCCCAGAACTTTTGTTATGGGGAAAGAACAGGTAAAAGGTTCAGTATCACCATGAGGGAGATTGGTCCATTGGACAGTGCTTAATGAACATTGAAGAAAATAGTTCCCTTGTACCTGGGTAATAGTATAAATTTACATATACTGAGGTCCCAGGAAATTACCATAGGTTATTGTAATAAGGGTTATCTTTGAAGAAGGGAATTTTTCTTAATTTACTTCTATAAACAGCTTCATGGGAAGATTATTCATATCTTGAGACCAGGGGTCATATATTTTCTCACTTTATGTGTTAGCAGTAGACTGGCATGTGCCTTCCACAAGGGAGTGTTGAATTCAGGAATAAACAGTACTAACTGTTTCTTATTACTTACACATCCCTACCCATTTGGATACAGTTTCTTACTTCAATGGCCACTTGTTACACAACTTTTCCAATTTTATATTGGGTTAAATGCAGTCAGGAGTAAAGAAATTAAATATGTACCACCGATGCCCGTCATTTAAGTGTCAAATACACATTGCTTACTTAGCATGTCTGTATGTGGAATACTATTTTAGGTCCTATGAAGAATTTCTAACAAAGCAAAACAAAATGATTCCTACCCTCATGTGGCTTGCATTGGATTCGAGAGGTGTCTTCCTAAATGTATATATATATGGGCGTGAGTGCAGACACACACACACACACACACACACACACACACAGGAAATCCAGATAGCTAGAAAACTAAATTAATACAAAATAAGATCACATTAGCAAAGTACACTGGAGATCTACAGTTAAAACAGAGAATAGGAGTGGTGTTGACGGGGATGTGTGGATGCCTGGGGATGTGTAGATCTGGAATTTGTAGACCAGAACCCTAGATTGACGAAGAAGATAGATCAAAGCCACAACAGTATACAGCAAAGAAGTAGAAACAAATAATATATTTGTAGGGAGTGGCACAGCCTGGGTTGCCCAGAGCTTATGAAGTAGGTTTTTCTTCCTCTCTCAGACAACACCTACTTACCTCTGACAGTTCTTGATTAGGGACACCTATCCGAATGGGACTCATAGCCTAGCATGGTAACAAGATGAAAAGATGTTACTGCTGGGTAGAGCATGGGAGGCATCTGGGCCTAATCCCTCAATTTGCAAACAGATAAATTGAAGCCCAGAGAAATTATATAGAATGTGAACAATAATAATAGTATCATCATCATCATCATCATCATCATCATCATCCCTGGTAAATTGTAAAGCTGGTATTGGAACCCAGGTATCTTGAGACCTTGTAGTGAACTCTTCATACCATGTCATTCTATTTTTCAATTGGCACTTGGGTTGCTGCTTGGCCAATTCTCATGCTCTGTGAACCTATAAAGCAGATGGGAACTGCATGTAGCTTGGGGAAAGAAAGCCAAAGAAAAATTGCTTCTACCAAATTGTGCACGATGGATCCAATTTAGAAGTCTGTCAGAACACGGGCAGCTAATAGAGATGTACTCAGAGGCTGTCTGGACCTTCCAAGCCACTGAAGGGAAAAGAGCACACCATCTGGAGTCAGGGGATTTGGTGTAAGATACTAACTAGTTGCCTTATGAGAATCATTTAATCTAAAGTTCCTCATCATTAAAATCATTAGGTAAACTTAGAATCCCTTTGAAATACTAATAAAATGTCACTGAATTTATGCTGATGTGACTATAATCTTCAAGTCTTATCCAAGACATTCAATTGCAGGCACAAACTGATATTCTTGCCAAATTGGCAAGCTGCTCTAGGCACTTAACCATGTAGCATTATATTTTATTGGGACTTTTAAAACAAAATTCTTGATCTTAAAAGTGAAAATGTTGTTACCTTGCCTTGACCATGGAACTATTGTAAATTGGGAGAAGGGGGAAAATATATTTATCAATTGCTGCTGGATATGCATTAATTTTAGTCCACTCATTCCACTCCTTCATTTATTTGAATGTGTACCTGCATTAAATAGCTATTTAGTGAGTTCCTATTGGTAAAGATAAATTAGGCAGTGTGGGAGATAGATAGGTAAATTCTTCCCACAGCATGTTCATAGTTAATGTGAACAAAGCCAGTTACATAAATAACTGTATATACCATGAGATGAGTTGTTTAGACAGTTGAAAGACCAGTGAACAAATACTCATAACTGAAAGCTTTACAAGGCTTTATAGGGAAAATGAAAGTTTAAAAGACCTGTTAGGCATACTGGGATTTCGTTACACAAAAATAAAGAGAGGGGGCATGTTAAGGTGAAGGAACAGCATGAGCAAAGGAACAAAGGCAGGGATGTTAAAGGGAGGACCATAAATTACTAGGACAATCATTGGCACACATTTTTGGTAAAGGGCCGGATAGTAAATGTTATAGACTCTTCAGGTTATACCATCTCTGGAGTAACTACGCAACTTTGCCATGTAGCCCAAAAGCCCAAAAGCAACCATAGACAATCCATAAAGAAAGATTCATGGCTATGTTCCAATAAAGCCTTAATTACAAAACAGGCAGTAGGCTGGATTTGGCCCTCAGCCCAAAATTTGCTGATTTCTATCCTCAGGTATGGAGAGAAAGAACAGGAAGAACAGGCTAGAAAGGAAGTTGGATCAGAAAATCTGAAACCTTCTATTAGCTCTCCTAATTTTAACATCTTATTTGTTAACATAGCCTTTTCTTTTCTTTTCCTTTTACAACATTGGACTCCGATTTCCAATTTGTTGCCTTCTTAAAACACAGGAATGGTTGCTTCCATGATTATGCAGGGCAACATTTTCTTAACCATCCTTAATATAGGCCAATATTCCAAATAAGTTGTGAAAGGCACCCTGACTCAGGGGCTTGAATGTAAATAATTAATATGTGTTTCCTATCATATATATCAGTGCTGGAGTAAACAACCATCCTGCTTTTCCTGAGACTGAAGGGTTTTCCAGGAGAGAGGACTTTCAAGGCTAAAACAGGGACACTGCTGGGCAAAGCAGGGTGCTTGGTCACCCTAATTAGTCAACAGTAGCATCTCAAGTAGGCAGCATGAGTCCACGTCAGTTCTAGGCTGGTTATATATCCAGTTAAAGTGGGCAATTGCTAAGCTAGCGATTGTTTCACAGAAATAACTTCTAGAAAGAGAGAGCAGATAAGCTAAGTCAGTGGTTTTCAGTTCAAAAACTGGGTTAGTGTAATGCAAGGCACAGCCAATACTGGCATCAGCGAAATCTCCCAGAACCCCAGCCTGGTCTTGGAAGATCCTGAGAAATTGTTGGATGGCATTTCAGCAAAAATGTTTACATTCAGATGGAATATTTGGGGGTCTCAAATTCTGGAGAAATTTCCAATTTGTAGACAAAATGTAAATGATTTGATCAGTATTACCCAATAAAGTATCTGCTTCTATATAATTACTCATTTCTATGAGATACTGAAGAAAATGCATGTTTAGACATTGAGATTCTAGAAAGTTTTGTGAAACATTCTTCACAGATTTGACTATACTTGGATCTAAATATCCCTGCACTGCATTCTTCCTACACATATTTCCCTTTTTTCTTTTAGAAGAAATCACTGCTGAGATACTGAAAAGTGACTAGAGGAGATTAAGATATTAAACACAATATGTGCAGGTTTCTGATATGGGACTCCAAATGCACTTTTCATGGTCTTTACAAACTTGAACCTTCGGTGATGGAAATTGATCTAGTATTTGAAGCTCCTAATTGGATCTTGGAGAGAATATATAGATGAAAATTAATTCATGCCATGTTATACACTGTCAGTTCCTGCATTTAGCATCTCATTCCTGATGTGACAACTAGAGACACCCTGTGTACACTGGAGATACAGGACATTCTGGCTTTGATACATTCCATCTAAATTTTTTTCTCCCCTCTTCTAACCAGCTCCTTTTATCACATGCAGTTGCTATTCTCTTATCCCCATTTGTCTCCTGTCTGGGCACTTACCTTATAAGCACAGTCCACTTTTTGCTCATAAGCAACTTTACCCCTCTGACTAATTTGTCTTTGTACCTCCTTCTCAAAGACCCAACAAAAGAAGTGCTCATAACTTGTCCTCCACACAGTGAACCAATGTTTTTCTACCTATTCCTGTAGCCTCATTCCTACCACCACTAGAGGGAATAATAGAATACTAGAGTAATAAGGTAACCGACCATGGTCTAGGACAGTCATTTTAATTGTTAATTTCATCTTTTAAGAGTAGCATCTCCTATTTTATCAAACAGCCTTACTAACACAGAGTTTCATCTTTTGCCATGCATGGCATTACCTGATATTTAGAATATAAACTATGATTTTTATGGCTAACATTTATTTTATACTTTTTTTCTTTTCTAGGCACTGCTTTTTTTTTCCTTTACAGAAATTGTCTCATTTAATCTTTATAACTCTACGTGTTATGCAGAAGAATTTTAAATAATCTAAGTAGATACTCCCCTTTCTCAATGAGATAGAGCATGACTCTGCACTTATTCAATGTAGTGTTTACTTCCAAAGAGTAACCTATGGAAAGACCAAAAAAAGTAACTTTATAGTAGAGAAATAGGACACACACCACCTTAGCTAAGTGTTCAAGGTGGATATCAACAGCAATAGGTCATATTGATAGTATGTACCCTTCGTAGGATGTGATGAGAATGACACTTTACCTCTGTGTTCTTTCTCTCTAAAAAAAAAACATTGCCCAAACATAATCATGAGAAAAATATCAGAAAAACCCCAACTGAGAAATATGCTACAAAACACCTGACTAGTCCTCCTTAAAACTGTCAAGGTCATCACAAACCAGGAAGGTCTGATAAACTGTCACAGGCACAAGGAGCCTAAGGAGACACGGGGATTAAATGTAATGTGGTCTCCTGAACAGAAAAGAAATATTTAAAAAAAAAACAAAACTAAGAACATCTGAATAAAGTATGGATTTTATTTTAAAACAGTTTATCCCTACTAGTTCTATATCTGTATGTGTTCTATTTGATGAGCGGTTTCTCACTTGGCATTCTTTGTTTCAGTGACTTATTTGTCTAAGCCTATGGGCTTTGATATCTAGAAGTCCAGACAAAATCATTACTACCTTCTGTTTCTCTTACATGTATCAATGCTGCCCCCCTCACACACACCAAATCCACACAAGACTCCAAGGTACATATCCTAATGCAACAAGAGGAAGATACAAACTTTATCTGCAGCTGAAGCACTGGAATAGACAATACAGCTCATGAGGATAGTTGAAATCCATGATAGGCCACCAAAGCTGACTGTGGTACCTCTTTCCATCTCTCCTTTATTAGGAATAGTAATTCATGCTGCAAAGTCTGTAACAGATGCACTATACTAGTGTAAGATGTTAATAATGGGAGAAAATAGGTGTGGGGTACATGGGAACTCTGTACAATCTTCACAACCTTTCTGTAAATCTAAAACAATTTTTAAATGTCATTTCTTATTATTTTTATTATTTTACTATTTTTAAAAGTTTATTTTTTAAAAAATGAAGGATAATGATAACCTGGAAGAAGAGGTACATGTGCAGATGTTAGGGACAAATACATTTGTATCTTTGTGAATAAAATGTTTCTACTTTTCAAATTCAGAAACAATACTGTTGTCTACAGCATAAAACAAGGTCAAAGAAAAGAGTATTTTAAAATTATCCAACAAGCAGAGAGTGTGGTCAGTGGCAAAAGTGCTAGAACTGTGTGCCAATGATGGAGGTCATGGCAGAGTGGACATAATGGGCACTTGGCAGGCGTGTTCTCTTATTTGAAATGTCAGCCCTGTTGGGTACGATCTATGTAGGAGGGCTCAGAACAGAAAAGAAAAAGGTAGCAAGGTAGAATCATACTTCTGAAATATTAACAGTGGCAATGAACTTCAACTTGACAGTGAAATTGATAGTAAAGCATTTAAGAAGAGGACACAGCAAATGGAGAAAAATAAAGAAACCCTCAGTGACGCTCTACCATAGCTTGTTATAGTAATATGATTACCTTTGTAGGAATACTCACACTTCGGGACATAAAGTTGTGCTAACAAAAACAGAAGAATCAACAAGATTAAAAGCATTTCCATAGATAAGACAATGATCCAGAAGTTCAAAAGAGGGAAAGATGTTCTACCTACATTTTTAGTAGTAATACTGCTCATTTTTACAAGCAGGCTTTGAATAATGAATGAGCTACTCAAATTCATGAAATGATAATACAGAATAACTTTTGAAAGGTCATGCAGCCTCACTTTATCACCCCTCACTCTCCTCTACACACACAAACACACACACACACACACACACACTTTGCAGCATGAATTACTATTTCTAGTAGAGGAGAGATGGAAAGAGGCACCACAGTCAGCTTTGGTGGCCTATCATGGATTTCAACTCTCCCCATGAGCAGCATTGTCAATTCCAATGGTTGAGCTGCAGATGAAGTTTACATCTTCCTTTGTTGTATTGGAATATGTATCTTGGAGCCGTGTGTGGATTTGGTGTGGGGGGTATTGATGCATGTAAGAGAAACAGAAGGCAGTAATGATTTTGCCTGGACTTCTAGATATCAAAGCCTATAGGCCTAGAGAAATAAATCATTGAAACAAAGAATCCCAAGTGAGAAACCACTCATCTAATAGTAGAACACATACAGATACAGAGCTTACAAAAAGTGGCGGATTGATAGGTAGGTGCATGAAAGTAGGTACATGTGCTGAAGGTCAAAGGCAGGTAGATTCTACTTTTAACATTAGGAGGAGACCCACAGGAATGAGGAGGGCAAAGCAAAATGACCAGAGAAAGCATAGGCCATTTGAAGGACCTTGTTTCCAAGAAAAGGAATGGCTATCATAGGAAACCTCTTATGTGATTTCCGGCACCATTCAAAACCATTCTTGACATATATGCATCCCAGGGCCTGAGTTGAGGATACAGTTTTAAAGGGAAGGTTGAATATGTTGGAAACAATAAAAGTTGATTTGGGTATGAGAAAAATGTGGCAGTAAATAAAGAACAAAATTTTTTAAATGAAAAAGTTAAGCTCTTTATAAAGAAACATAGTGGATAAGAAGTGCATATTTATCAAACTATATGAGTTCATTTTTAAAAATTTGGGGACAATAAAAGCATCTAGCAAGATTCAGTGCAACTATTTGGATATTTACCTTATTGTCTGCAATTTTTTTCCACGTGTTACTAATGCAATGAGTAATCAAGGCAGTTAATTAACTGGCTTAAGGCAAAAAAATTGTCTTCATTTATTTTGGTAATTAAGATAATTCTAATTGACTTGAAATATCTAGAGAATTATCTTAATTCTTTAATCTACACGTGTAGATGTAGGCTACATGTAAAGAAATAAATGGGCTAAAGAAAAAAAAGAAAAAAGTATTTCTCACACTTTTCACTAATGATATGTATACAAGAAAAATAGCACATACACCAAAAAATATTTTAAACATAGTGTCTATTTATACCTAAGCATTTAAGTGGAGGAAAATCATACGCAGTTTCACAAGCTGCAGGTTACGGCATTATTGGGTTTAAAGGTTCAAAGGGAAATGTCTTTTTTAATTGAACATGAAGATTTTGACACATTTAGTTCATTCCAAAATGGTGGAAAGAATCTGATAGTAAAGGGTTAAATGTTCCAAATTTGAGTTTAGGTTTTTAAAATTCTCAGGTCACTTCTGATTAGAGAAAAATGTATGTGTATATATAGATGCACATGTATATACGTATATATACATACTTATACAAATATATATACATATATATATATACACACACACACACATACATGCTTTAAGCAGCTGATGGTGTAATACCAAAGGATGCCAGAGAGACAGCAGATCACTCACTTTTTCCTATCTGTGTCTCCTCTCCAAGAACCAAAAGACTTTTTGACTTGACCATCACAGAACAAATATAAGACATAGGCTAAGCAGGGACTGAAGTGATGGAGTGGGAGGGTGAAGTGGTGTAAGTTTTGAAGCTGCCCTGAATGAGTTCAAGTCAGCTTGACCAGGCAACACAAAGAGAATGGATCAATGAACCACTGCCAAACATGAATTTCTGTTCAACAAACATTTATTATGCACCTCCAAGAGGCAGGCACTGTGTGAATTTCTGAGAATACAAAGATGAATGAGTGAGGAACCCTGTCTTCCCAGTGTGAGTGCACACTCTGGGAAGGAAGCCAAAAATGGTAGACAATAATGACAGTGTAAGGAGGGCAATTATAGAGCTCAGAGGGGGTCTAGAGGAGGGTAGGGGAGGATTAATAGAAAGGATGCTGTTTGTGCTGGTTAAGGATGAATAGGAGTTTTCCATATGGACCAGATGTGAAAGCCATTTCAGAGGAAACAATATATGCAAAGTCATATAAAAACAGCACATGCAAAGGCATATAATGAAGACATAATGATATATGTCACAGTGCCACGTTACAAGTTGTCATGTGGTAGTGACTTTAAGAAAGAGGACAGAGCCAGGAGGAAATAATGCTAGGTTCAATTCCCTCTCTATAATACATCAGCTGTACCATTTGAAAAAGTTATTTACCTTCTAATTTTCAGTGTTCTTATCCGTAAAATGGGGATAATAAGGGAGACTAGGTCAAAGATGGTTGTATTAAGTGAAACAAGTGCTCTGTAAATGTTAGCTGTTACTGTTATCAGGGTTAATTAGGCATTGTTGGATCACAAATTATAAATTGCCTCAGGTTAAAGGAAAAATGGCAGATATAAACTCTAAAGAAAGATAACTAGTGCGTTAGTAACTAAAGGAATGCCCAAAGGATGGGATTAATGAGACATTATCCATTTTCATGACATGCCATAGGTTTCCTGTTTATCCTGATTAACATTTCCATCAACCTGGATGAATGCTTCTGAAATTCATAGATGACATGAAGTTGCAGGGGCTGCACTTGACTTGGAGTGACATTTTCCAGCTTCCAACTGATATTGATTGACTAGCTGAAAGAATTGTTGAAATCTGACAAGACGAAATTTAAATTTTAACATGAATAATACACAGTCCTGACTTTGACTTTACAAAAGATCAGTGACAGATCAGAAAAAATGCCTATATTAGCAGAAACATATGAAAAATCAATGATTGGGGATTTTAGTTGGTGCTAAACTTGATGTTGTTCAACAATAACACAGAGATAATGTGATTTAGATTACATAAATAAAGGAATGGCATACCTAGCATGATAGAGGCAATGGTCTGATTCTTCTGTGTTTTGGCCAGAATACATCTTCCATGACAAACTCTCAAAGACATTTACAGACTAATTAAACTAAATTCACAGGCTCACTATCAGGATGGTAAAGTAACTTAGTCCTCTCATTTAAGAAATGTGTATAAGATATGAAAAGGAAGAGACTCGGGAGGACATAGTTTCTGCTCTTAAATATACAAAAAGTGGTCATGAAGAAAAGGAATTAATTAATTTGAATAGAATTGAAGGGTAGACTTAGGGTTAATGAATGAAAGATAAAAGACAGAATTTAGGCTTGGCATAAGTAAACTCTAAGCTAACTTCTTTCGAGTTCAAAAGATTGAAGGTGGAAGGTGGACGTAAGCTAATAAAGACTTGCAAGCATGCTCTCATTGTACCAGGTAAAAACTTTATGGAAGAAACTATTGTCAGGAGAGTGCTGGGCTAGCTGGCTTTTAAAGTTTCCACCATACCTGAACATTTCTGAGTGTGTCATAATAGGTTTTGACAAAGAAAACTCACAGGTGGAAGAGCAGCATAGGTATTTTAGATATCGTCTAAAAGTTAGTCCAAGAAAATTTGGACTAATATAAACCTGAAGGAGGACTAACAGTGTTTAAAATTATCGTCCACAGTAAAAACTTTTCTAGGGTCGTGTGCTGTGGAGAATTTCAGGCAAACGTTGAGTTCTAATTCAATTTGCTATGTATTAATGATTTGAAGAATGAATAGCATGGACATTAGGGTCAGTCGATGTTTCCTAATTTAGTGAATACACAAATATAAGAAGAAAGCAATGTACATTTTTTTCTTTTGTTATGCCAGTAGAGCCCTATATGCTGAAAGAAGAATGAACTAGATGATCTTTTCACTTCTGTTTTGCACATCTATATTTCTACAGTGGCAAAAAGAATATAGTGAAGACTGGGAGCATGGATATTTTGATATTGGCCATTAATAATGCACATAGGAAGCAGAAGGACTCAGGTTTTCTTTTTAGTACAGATTTTGGTTTGGTAATTTCGTTCTAAGAAGACTGTTTTTTAAAAAATCTGTTATTATTTAATTATATCAAACTAAAGGATAGCATCTGATTTTGATTCATTTAACCTTAATGGAAAAGAACAAGTCATTACTTAAAGGATGTTTTATAGCCTGTGTTATTTCTGGTATTTTTAGAAATCATTTATTCCTCTTCAAATTGATGTAATATAATTATTCATTAATAACTCTTCTTCATGTCTCCGTAGTCATCCCATTACCCACAGTCATTATGCATCATTGTGCGACTATCCTTTTAGTGAAGAATATACAATTTATTTTGAATCAAATTTCATTGAATTACTTTCCAGGAACGTATAAGCTGCTCCTAAGTCCAGGGAGAAGAATAGTACAGATCTAGCCCCTAAATACCAATTCCTACACATTCCTCATAGAAATTGCCACCTTGGCTAGAATATTCAATTCCTGTTGCTGAGGTGGTGCCCCAGAGGAGACTTGTTCGTAACTTATGAGTCCAAAGTTGTAACACAAAACAACTTCCTGTAGAATCATTGCCATAACTATATTATACATTTAATGGTAGTTTGTACTAGAACCCATTATAGACGGGTTCAGTAGCCATGAAAAGGTCTAAAAACCTAAAGAATAGAATATTATTTCCTCTGGATAATGTTTGGTAGGTTAGATAGAGTGGTCATAGCTTCCCTTAAACGAGAACAAACTTGGTAAATAGATGGAGAGAACAAACCACATTCTGTGCTCATGGTTAGAACATCCGGCAGCAAGGAGGTAGAAGAGCAGAAGGGAAAATATCCCAATTCATGCAAGGGCAGAACTCATAATTAGTGTCCTTCATTTTCACAGTAAAAATCTCACCCCTGGATGGAAATCTGAGATGCTAATGAGACATGTAACGTATGTACTAGCATGTACAACAATAGCACATGCACCCCCAGGAGACCACCCAGAACATGCTTAATGGCAACACTCCTTCCCCCCACCTCATGAATAATCGTGCATACTTCCATAAAGGGAGTTTCCCCAATGTCAGTTGGTGCCGCCGTCTCACCTTTGAGCAGCTCGCTCTGATCAGCCATCAGAGTGTACTTCCGTTTTACGAGGAATTATTTGTACTTTGGACTAACTCTCAAATTCTCTTATGTGGCAAAGTCAAGAACCTGAACTGGCCCAATGGCTGTAACAACATTTTGGATATCAAGCAACCACAGTGTATTTGTTAAAATAGGAATACAGTCACTGCTTCATAGATTGAAATATGTAGCATGGTAAGGATAACTTTTTAAGTTAGAATCAGCTCAAACTTTAAAATCAATAGTTATTTTCTTTAAGTTAATCTAATAATAAATTATATGCTGCATAAATATTTACGCATATTCGCCCCATTTCTTAGAAAAGCACAAGTATAATCTTTCTTCAAGCAAATCCAGTGTATGAAAACAGTTTACAAAGTATGTTAGTGTCTGGTTATTCATATCACAAGAGGTTTTTAGTTACAAAAGGATAGCACCTAGAGTTTCTTTAAATGTTGCGTCCCATTATGCATTTAAAACAGTACTTAGATTATCCAAACCTTCAGAAATAAATCTATTATGTAAAGTAACAGATACATATATTATGTTATTTGTGAAGTTTGGTGAAATTACTTATTTGGTAGATGATTGACACAAGTCTGGCAGGGAGCCAGCACTGTGAAAACCAGGAATTTCTGATCCTTGGGGTTGTTATATAATAATCTACTTCCATTAGAATATTTATGATGAGTTATTTTGAATAATAATACTATTGATATACTACTTTCAAAATTAAAATATAAAGTTTACTTTTTCAACTACACAGAAACTTTAGGAATAGTTTTTAAAGGCGAGAAGTCTGAATTCATTCATTCCACAAATTAAATTTTCAAAACTAAATGTCTCTAATTCTTCTACCTAATTTACTCTGTCACTCAGGCTGGAGTGCAGTGGTGTCATCCTGGTTCACTGCAACTTCTGCCTCCCAGATTGAAGCCATTCTCATGCCTCAGCCCCCCGAGTAGCTGGGATTACAGGCACCCACCACCATGCCTGGCTAATTTTGGTATTTTTAGTAGAGACTGGTTTTAGCCATGTTGGCTAGACTGGTTTCGAACTCCTGGCCTCAAGTGATCCACCCTGCCTTGGCCTCCCAAAGTGCTGGGATTACAAACGTGAGCCACAGCAGAATTCAATATCAAATATTTTGTTCATTTTGTTTTGCTTTATAAATAATGTTGTGACTATATTATATATAAATTTGTGTTCTTATGTTTTCCTTTAGAATTTTAATTTGTGAGCTTTTCATACTATGTTAATATAAACTTTTAATAATTAGCATTTGAATAATCACACTGTTTCTTCATGTAGACATAACTGTTTATTATTGAAAATTTAATATTATTATTGGAAAAAAATTATTGGGAAAAACAATTTATTGAGAAAAATAAGATTTTTGTTAGTGTAAATAACATTTATTATTGATATTACTATTAATTATCATTTATTATGATAATACATTTATTACTTGGAAAAATAATATTTTGCTATTATGAATAATGCTATATTTAGCAGAGCTTTTAGAACCATTAAGAATTTCTCTGCACATATTGTCTAATTGCTTTACCTACTGTTTTCTGTACATACATATTATGTATTTATATGTTACATATGCACACATATATTTTTCTTATTTATGGGTGAAAGGTAACTAGTATTTCTATCATTGGCAGTGAGATGAACATATTCCTCTCCAGACTGTATGTTTGCAGGATACTATGTTCCTCTATTTTGCTGTGTTCATATTGTGATTTAATACAAAATTCCTAGAAACTTGGTGAGGTCAGTAGAACAGGGTTTATCACACCCATGTAGCGGGGTCTCCTATTATCCAAAGACAGGCATCAGGTCAGTGGAAGTGGGAGGAGAACCCAGGTCTCCTCAGTCCTGGTTTGATTACATCTACCAGAATTTTAAATGAAAAATGAAAAACAAAGAGTGCATCTGTAATTTCTAGCCAGCGTCTGAGATGGAAAAGGCATTTTCCAGTGATGAATAGGCTCATTATGTTCTCATAAATTAACTGGTGAACACATAGTTAGAAATATAGAATTTTAGAGCCAAAGGAAGCCTCAGCTAACCCCATCTCCCATTTGATAGACAAGGAAACCGAGGTTGGGATGGGTGATGTAGTTTGCTTACAGTTATCTCTTGAATAATTGCAGAACTAGGATTAATTGTCTCGATTTCTAACTACTCGTTTTACCACTGCCCCAGACAAGCTACTGCTTTTGTTTTTCTTTAACCCAAATGTTAATTTCCTTCATTATTAAGAGAGGTTTTTTTGTTTTATTTTGTTTTTTTGAGACTGAGCTTACTCTGTCACCCAGGCTGGAGTGCAGTGGCATGATCTGGGCTCACTGCAACCTCCGCCTCCCAGGTTCAAGCAATTCTCCTGCCTCAACCTCCCAAGTAGCTGGGACTGCAGACATGTGCCACCACATGTGGCTAAGTTTTTGTATTTTTAGTAGAGACAGGGTTTCACTGTGTTAGCCAGGATGGTCTCGATCTCCTAGCCTCGTGATCTGCCTGCTTTGGCCTCCCATAGTGCTGGGATTACAGGCGTGAGCCACCATGCCCGGCCTAAGACAGGTTATTTTGAATATATAATTCCATCTCTATTAATTTATCTCCTGTAAAAAGAGACTCCCTCTCCTTTTTCATGCCATAAAGGATCCAGACAGCCACAAGGCTTAGCATGCAACACTGACAAAATGCACAAAAGAATCAAAATCGAATTAGGTAATCAAAAATGAAAACCAAGGTACTGCAATATGAAATAATGTAAATCATGCACAGCAAACCTACATATAATAGAAATACCATGTTCCTGCCTGTTTCTCTAACCCACTACTTATTCAGTTACAGGTAACTTACTATTAGAAAAAGAAGAGGGCCCCAAATTTGATTTATTTCCCCATCCAAGTAAATTTTAAAAGGCTGCCAAAGCTTTCTACATAAATCTCAAATATCTTTCCATATTGTGGAGGAGAAAGAGAGAAAAGAGGTTATTATTTATGAAGCTAATCAGGCAGGCAGAGGAGGTGTTAGCTTTTAACTTTTTCATTTATTATTTCCTTGGAGTTAATATTTCATTGAAAAGCAAACTGTAAACAATATCTTTGGGAGCTTATACAGAAATGACTTAAAGATTTTTTACACTGTAAATGAGTACCTCTTATTGCATATATTCCATGCCCCACCATTTTTATTAGCAAGGTCATTTAAATAACAAAGAAAAAGTTCCAACTTTTAGTTATTTATTGGTTTAAGCCAAGGATCAGCAAACATTTTCTGTGAAAGGCAAGATAGTGAATTTTATATATTTCCGGCTGTGGGGGCATGATCTCTGTTGCAACTACTCAGCCATGCCTCTGCCGCAGGAAAGCAGCCATTAATAGTATGTAAATAAATCAGTATGTTTGTGTCACAATAAAACTTTATTTATGGACACTGAAATTTGGATCGTATGTAATTGTATATAATTCTGTGTATCATGAAACATTGTTCTTTCCGTTTCTTCAACTTAGCGCACTGCTATACAGAAAGAGCTAGACTTGCCCTGAGGCCATAGTATGCTGCTCTCTGGTTAAACTGAATACCCTCATTGCAAGGATTTTGGTATCTATGGCTCCTCTCATAAACAAGTGAGCCTGTTTATGAACTAGTGAGCTCTCCCAGATAGTCTCCCACTTCATCCTGTAGAATAGAAAAACAAAAAATGAAGGAAAGCAAAAGACACCTCTTAAATACTCTTTGATCTTGATCCTTGTTGAGTAGGTATAGTTCCACCTAAAAACCTATACACCAGTGCTTGATGCTTTCATCTTTTTAAGATGAACTGTTACTGTGCATGCACCCCCTTTGAAATGTATCATTTTCTGCCCTAGAGATGTTTGTGTACGTGTCTTTTATTTGGATGTGAGAATGTGGTATGGTGTGTGAAATATGGCAATTACTGGATGTGATATAAAGTATTTGCTTATTTTCTTAAACATTGTAATATAAACATTTTTTTAATTCAAATGTCTTAACAGAATGATTCAGATATTGCATTTTATGTAATAAGTTTCTATATCAATTTTTCTATACATTATAATTTTATCTGTTCGTGATGCTAACCATTTGGATATTTGGAAACCTATGGAAGGTTGAATATTTCACTTTATATCCAGATGTTTGGTGTTATTCAAAACTGATACATAGGAAAAGAATATCCTGAGCCATCTTTATTCAAGATTTTTCTTAATTTCTTTATTGCCCATAAAAATGATGATTTACAAATGTACAGGTATTATATAGGAGTTTGGTTAAATATATTTTATTGGTGTGAATGCCTAAATATGGTTTAGAATAAAATATCTATTCATATTTTAGAAACACTGAATCTGTAATTCCAGAGTTTTTATGATTTTATGTGTGTGTGTGTATGTGTATATAGGCAGAGATAAATATGTATATATATGTGTATATATAGTAATAGATATTTATATACACACACATATATAAATATATATATATAGATCTTTACCTGCATACACACACACACACATATATATATAAATATATATATATGTGTGTGTGTGTAAGTGTATGTGCTATACATATATATATACACACACATCTGGCAGTTTTGGAATTGATCTCTGCCTGATTCTTATTTGTACCTTAGTTTATACATGTTTTAAATATTATGAGTGTGCTCAAAAAAGCTAATGTGGAAACACTAAGTGAATGAAACTTTATTTTTTGAGCTGGTAACCATTGTGAGGACTCACTTGTCTACTCTAACAATCAATTCAGGGCTTTCTGCTCAAAAAAGAACTTCATCCTTAGAGCTATCATGAAATTATATGGTGATATTCACTTCACAGTGGGTTTTACATTAAATGAGAAAATGTGTGTGACCAGTGTTTTGTAAATTTAAAAATGCTATACGCCCATTAGCTGTCACGTGTTCAACTTCACTGAAACTAGTCAATCCATTTTTCTCCATCTTATTTCAGAAGCTATTTCTAAATCAGAGTGTAAGTGTTTTTATCACTGGCCTTTCTTTTAGTAGCCCATGGATGCATTCAAATTTTATTATTTCAGAAGTGTTAATTGAGAATTGTTTATTAAGTGTCTGCTATCATTAGCCCTACATTAAAGTGCTGTACAGAAGACAGAGACATAGCAAAGTAGAGACTATCAGGAGACTGACATCTAGTTAGGGAAATAAAAACAATCTAGTTAGGGAAATAAACACACCAAAAATGTATTGGTACGAAATGGGATGGTGTTGAGCACAAGTTCACTAAGCTCTCAGAGGAGGGATACGGAGTGTGGCAAAATCAGATTCACTGGTGAGTTAGGATTTTACCTTGGCCCTAAAGGAGGGGAAGAGTTTTGGAAAGTGTTATATGAATCAACATTCTTTAATTAGTAATTTGGCAAATTCTCCTGAAACGGTCTCTTGTTAAGGTAACAGACATGAATTTTACATGGAGCTAAATGGCTAAGTCAGCCTTTCTGACAATCAACATTCATGGGTCCCAGATTCCTTACTTTATATATAAAGGGATTAGATGACTTGTATCAAACCACTGTTCTTACTTTATTTAGCCACATAGAGTTTGTTTAATATTTAATTTAATGGAA
This sequence comes from Nomascus leucogenys, assembly GCF_006542625.1. NCBI lineage: Eukaryota > Metazoa > Chordata > Mammalia > Primates > Hylobatidae > Nomascus > Nomascus leucogenys. The sequence continues at coordinate 27,161,624 of NC_044384.1, read as the reverse complement.
AATAGCAAATAGAAATGACCTTGCCAAGTTTCCAAGAAATGAAGAGTGGTCAATCATCATGTTAACTTTCAGTTTCCTTTTCACCTTTTTGTGAACAAAATAACAAAATTCAATTTGGCATCTCCAAACACTGTTGCCATACACTATGATTTATATATTAGTATGATTAGGAGAAAATGAAGAGTTGAATATTGTCAGTTGTATGAAAAAATGGCGTGAGCTTTATGTCTATCTGAACATATTAGAGCACATAAAAAGAAGAATTTTAATCATTTTCTTTATTTTTTTATTTTTATTTTTTACTTTTGTAGGGACAGAGTCTCACCATCTTGCTTAGGCTGGTCTCAAACTCCTGGGCTTAAGTGATCCTTCTGCCTCAGCCCCCTAAAGTGCTGGGATTACAGGTGTGAGCCACCGCATCTGGCGTTAATAATTTTATTGAAACAACAGCAGAAAAATTGACTTCTGAAGTTAGCATCTGCTATGCATCCATTAGAGATTTACATTAAACTTTAGGACAAAACTCTGATACTTTTTGACCAGTTCAAATATCAGTTCATAAAAATGAAATTCATCATCTCTCAATTAGGTAGAAGTGGCAATTTTCATCACATCCTCAGTAATTAAAAAGTGTCTACACAACGGGAAAAGGAAGGAAGTCAAGACTGGCTATCCAAAGCTGGGTCTATCTGGATAATCAAAGCTACATATAAAGATTAGTTTTTTGATGCTAACTTTTATTTTACAATAAATAATTTCACTTTAATTACAGCCATCACTACTGTCAACTCATAAACACAGGTATTAGAAGAAATAAAACCCTCTTCAACTCTTGTCAGAATCTATAAGTATGAAAACATACACCGTGTTTTTTAAACATTAATTGACACCAGAGACAATTTGCCAAGTTCCTGCTCAAGCGTTTCATTCAAATCTGAAGGAGGGATGTGTCTAAATATTAGTATAAACTCTGCAGTGTCTTACATCCTGTATGAAACATTCCATCTTCAGCAGGCACACATAAGGATGGGAAAACTGATCTTTTGACATAAAGTTTTGGAACCTTTCAGGAACACTAAGTTTAAGGTCAGTTGTCTCCTAGTGACTATGCCTTGGTGACTATGCCTTTTTGCATTTGTATACAATTAAAAGGGCCACTTGTCGTTACATAGAGTATACATGGCTTTTCTGTATTGCTTTAAAAATTATTCAGGTAGATTTTTCTCTGGAACTATATAGAACCCTATCTTTAAAATAGTCTCCTTGGAACTGCATTGTATTAGCACTTCCTATTTCCTGGTGTCTTATTTAATAGTTCCTATTTAGCACAGCTAATTGAAAACTGTTGTCTATCATTTGGCCTAAGCCAGGAATGCCCCTCAGTAGGGTTCTGTACCAAAATCCCTAAGTTTCACCCACTGTGTTCTAGTCAATTGACTTGCAAAAGCAAAGCTTTGGGAACTCATGTAGAAAAGTAGATCACCGGTCCAATGCAGCATTCCTAATAGTAAAAAGTAGACAGAATCATGTTGCTGGTTGTTACATTTCATGCCAATTTTCATCCAGTTCAAATTATGGCACTCTTCTATGTTTCTTGTGACCTGCTTTAAATTAAAGATGCTTACTAATAGTATAGATTCTGCACCATTTTGAAGTTTTCTCCTTGGATTTTCTTGTCTTCCTCAAAGGATTCAGGGTTCCAAAAGTAAAAGATGACAATAAATGTAGAAGAGGTCTATGAGAGAATAGATTCTCCATTTACATACATGTGCATATTATTTGCTTTATAGTCATTGTTCTAACTTTCAGAGAGATGAAGTTATTTTGAAAGAAATTACTAGGTTGAGATTCCCTAGCTCTTCTTTGAGTTTGTTAAATGTGTGGTCCTCTTGTTCAGATTTAAAGTTCTTAAGCATGCACTAATAGTCATCATGTTTTCCTCATGTTTTCAATTGTGGCAGTAAGAAGTAACGTATACCTAATCTCATAATTTTGTCCTCTAGCTTTTGAAAGACATTTTGACAAATTATATGTACATTTTAGATCGGTTTCTTCAAACAGAAATTTTAAGAATAAGTAACTTCAGTAATGGAAGGAAACAACTCTTCCAAATTTAGATGTCTCTTCTTTCGTTGATCTTTGGTCCCAGGGTATGGGATACCTTTTATTATAATATTTGGGAGGTGGGGGTGGTAAAATGCCTCTTTCAGCACTTGATGACAGTTGGAGAGTCACTTAAGTAAAATTTACCTGTATAGAAATACATAAAATTTCAAGGATTTCATGGAACTCATGAAGACTATTCAGGACCGTGGAACCCAGCAGGAGGAGCTCTTTGTAGTCTAGAGAGAATAAGAATCTCTGTACATGAGCACAGATTGCTTAGGCGGCCTTACATCAAAATGGGTACCTAGAGTGTGTTGCTAGAGAGTAATACTGACTTCAGTAGAAGCTAAGAAGCTGATCTCTCACACTGCTTGCAGAAGGGAAGCATGTTGAAATTAGAAGGAAACGTAAAATGTGTAAGGGAATAAGAAGGAGGTCTTGCTTGGGAAGAAGCTGGACCTAGTTGAACAAATTGTCTAGCTAGATGGAGGAACTGCAGTGTAAGACTTCTCTTCTAACCTGGACCTCACTGGATTCTATGTACTTTTAAACATTTATATTTTTTCAAAACAAATAAAACACTGGCTCTGTTCTATTTGAGCATGGTTAAAAATGATAATGCGCCACATTTTCTTTATCCAGTCTATCACTGATGGGCATTTGGGTTGGTTCCAAATCTTTGCTGTTGTGAACAGTGCTGCAATAAACATACGTGTGCATGTGTCTTTATAGTAGAATGATTTATAATCCTTTGGGTGTATACCCAGTAATGGGATTGCTGGATCAAACGGTGTTTCTTGTTCTAGATCCTTGAGGAATCGCCACACTGTCTTCCACAATGGTTGAACTAATTTACACTCCCACCAACAGTGTAAAAGTGTTCCTATTTCTCCATATCCTCTCCAGCATCTGTTGTTTCCTGACTTTTTAATAATCACCATTCTAACTGGCGTGAGATGATATCTCATTGTGGTTTTGATTTGCTTTTCTCTAATGACGAGTGATAATGAGCTCTTTTTCATATGTTTGTTGGCCACATAAATGTCTTCTTTTGAGTGTCTATTCATATCCTTTGCCCACTTTTTGATGGGGTTGTTTTTTTCTTGTAAATTTGTTTAAGTTCTTTGTAAATTCTGGATATTAGTCCTTTGTCAGATGGATAGATTGCAAACATTTTCTCCCATTCTGTAGGTTGCCTGTTCACTCTGATGATTGTTTCTTTTGCTATGAAGCAGCCCTTAAGTTTAATTAGATCCCATTTGTCAATTTTGGCTTTTGTTGCCATTGCTTTTGGTGTTTTAGTCATGAAGTCTTTGACCATGCCTATGTCCTAAATGGTATTGCCTAGGTTTTCTTCTAGGGTTTGTATGGTTTTAGGTCTTATGTTTAAGTCTTAAATCAATCTCAAGTTAATATTTGTGTAAGGTGTAAGGAAAGGGTCCAGTTTCAGTTTTCTGCATATGGCTAGCCAGTTTTCCCAACACCATTTATTAAATAGGGAATCCTTTCCCCATTGCTTGTTTTTGTCAGGTTTGTCAAAGATCAGATCGTTGTAGGCGTGTGGCACTACACCATGGAATACTATGCAGCCATAAAAAAGGATGAGTTCATGTCCTTTGCAGGGACATGGATGAAGCTGGAAACCATAATTCTCATCAAACTAACACAGGAACAGAAAACAAAACACTGCATGCTCTCACTCATAAGTGGGAACTGAACAATGAGAACACATGGACACAGGGAGGGGAACATCACACAATGGGGCCTGTTGGGGGTGGGAGGCTAGGGGAGGTATAGCATTAGGAGAAATACCTAATGTAGATGAGGGGTTGATGGGTGCAGCAAACCACCAGGGCACATGTATACCTATGTAACAAGCCTGCATGTTCTGCCCATGTATCCCAGAACTTAAAGTATAATAAAAAAATTATGTCCTTTGCAAAAAGAAAAATTAACGAAATTGTAAATTTTATTGTTTTAACGTGTATTCGTGTTTAGTGATGTTTACATTTTGAAATTTATGATTCATTATTTTAAAAAAATTGAAATTTGGAGATTTAATGTAAACTGACCCAGGTCACATTGCAAGCCACAGATGGTGGTAGTTTTATACCAATGTTTTATATAAATTTATATGATGAAAATTAAAATGTTAAATTAAAAAATGATATTGGGGCTACAGCAGCTTTTTGAGAAGCCTGGAATTGGGAAAACAAAATTCATGAGACTGAAGAAGGCCTAAAAAATGACCCCAGAGTCTTTGGGGTACAGCAAAGAAGGAGTTTGAAGCTATGTGCTCCCTGTGCAGGGCAAAGTAAAATGGTTTATTTGGGCTTGCCATTAATACGTTGTAGAAATTTGGATTCAACCTAGCTTGGATACATTTGTCAACTATACGATGTACCATAAAAATGGATGACATTATAAACAAGCCATATGATAAAACTCCTAGAATGCCTAAACCCATGTAATAGCATAGCAGCAAAGAGCAGGGACTTTTCATGCGTTTGAATCCAGGAGCTACCTTTTATAGTGACGTTAGGTTAAGAATATTGTTAACTTTTATAAAATACCTAGGACAGTAATACTTAAGTACTGATTGTTATTAAAATTATATTGGACCCTATGAAGCGGTGTTATCCAACTGTGTTTTAACACAAAATTATAATTTCATAAAGCTCAACTTAACATTCCTTGACAGAGTCAAGTTTTAATTATCCTTCCAAACTTTATAGGTATATGCCTAGAAATATTTTAGAAACCAATTTGATATGGTCATTCAAATATTCATTAAGTAGATAAATTTATTAAATTAATAAATATAAATTTTATCTCTTAATAAGACAGGTCTATCAAGTCACGTCATCTTTAGTCATTATTATAAGTGCTGCCTTGTGTGAAAATGACCAAAATGGCAGAAATATGTAGCGTGGTGGGAACAGAATGGACCCTGGAGCCGTACTGCCGCGGCCCACATCCTGGCTCCATCATTTTCCAGCTGTAAGAATTTAGGCTTTGCCTCTGCTCAACTTCTCTGTGTCACAGGTTGCTCATATTTAAAACAGAAGTGAGGTCTCAAACTCCTGGTCTCAGAAATAGAAAGACAAATACCACATGTTTTCACTTACAAATGGGAGTTAAATAATGTCTATGCGTCAACACAGAGTATGGAATGATAAACAACAGAGATTCTAAAGCAGGGATGAAAGGAGGATGGGTGACGAGAAATTACTTAGATACAAATGTACATTATTCCCGTGATGGGTACACTACAAGCCCAGACTTTACTACTAAGCAATATGTCCATGCACTTGTACCCCTTAAATTTATGCAAAATAAGCAGTATTGAGCTTAAAAAAAAATAGTGAGGTGAGGGAATTCCTTTATCAGGAGGGAGCAGTTCTGTATTTTGATTGTGATGATAGTTATTCAAATTTATACTTGTGATAAAATGTCACAGAACTTCGCATGCATGCACACACACAGAGCACATACAAAACTGATGACGTCTGAGTAAGTCTGTAGTTTGTCATATTGTGCAAATATCAATTTTTTGGTTTTCATAATGGTTTGTTTGGCTAATGACAGTTCTTTAACTGGTTTAGTACTGGGGGGGTGCACTGAGTGATGGGTAGACAAAGTCTCACTGTATAGTTTTTCCAAATTCTTTTAAGTTTATATTTGAAAATAAAAAGTTAGAAAACTACACTTATCTTATAAGCCAACTGTCCTACTCTTAGTTATTTTCCTTAGAAAAATAAAAACATATGTTCTCACAAAAAAAGCTACACAAATGTCTACAGCTGTTCTAATCATAATCACTCCGAACTAGAAACAACCAAGATATCTTTCAACAAATGAATGAAATGAATGGATAAACAAATGGATACATCCAATGTATTATTCTTTAGCAGTAAAAAAAGAAACAAACTATTGCCATAAGCAACAACAACTAAAAAACAAAAGATAAAAATGAAAAAATGGTAACTCTTTACAGGGTTGTTAAATGAGCTTTTATACAGATACATGAAGTTCCTCTAATAGAGACCAGCATGCAGTGTGTGCTTCATAAGTGCTTGCTATTATTATTTCTTCAAAAAAAAATTGATACTTCAGGATTCTAATATTAATTTTTTTCTCCTAACTTGGACAAATTAAAGAGTATTTATAATTCTGTGAGTTTCATATGTTTACTATATGTCACTATGTGTGTGAGCTTACACACACACACCCACACTTCTCATTTAGATGTACCCATAGACAAAAAGCACAGGTGGGCTGCAAGAACTCAGCAGTGAATGTGCAAGTTGTGGTCTCTGCAGCTATAGAACTTCCACTCTAGAATGAAATTTTTTTAAATGCCTAAGTTTAAACTTTTCGAATAAGTGCTTAAAATTATTCCAAATCATTACAGTTTTTAAAAATTATGCTAATTATGGGATTGTCTTGTGCATTAGAAATACTATGATTTAAAAATATATTTGTTTGTATATATCTCTCCCGTTGATTGAGATACAGGACTAACACTTACCATACGTGCTGACTGTGCAAAGTCAGCTTTTATAATGGAGTTGTTATATTTTGAAGAACATACTTTGAATCATTGATAAGTCTGTATAATAACAAGATATATCATAACAGGATTTACTGGACATTTATTGCCAGCTACATAGCCATCCAGCACTTTGCCATCACTCTGTACTGTGTGTGAAGTGCTGGGCTGGATAAAAGAGGAACACAAGGCATTTCAGCCCAAGCTATGGAGTAAGACACACCTGGGTCTATTTCCTAGTATTGTCACTTGCCAGGTGTATAGATTTGCACAAATTATTCACCTTGCACGCTCCTCCATTTCTTCCCTTATAAAGGGAGCACAGTCTTAATGATTAACCTCACAGAGTTACAGTGAAGGAAAAAACTTGTCACATGACCGGGCACATCTAAAGTACTCAATAAATGTTAGCTATCTTTATTGCTATGTATACTAAAATTACTTGAGGGAAACATGACTTAGAGATTTAACGATGAAGAAATAAAAAGTGGTGGAAAATTACATACTCTACACTCCTATATAGAAGCTTGTGTTGAAGGGAGTCTCAAATATATTATAGGATACTTGCATTAACTTCACAGGCAATATGGAGCTTCCTCTAGGGCTTCAAGTACTGTAAGGTTTCCGATGTTTATCTAGTGACTACTACGATTCTGGCATTATGCTAAAAGTGGAATAATATGAGAAAAATGTGATGACTGAGTAAGGTGGGGTGGAGTTGGTGTACCAGGGATAATTAGATTAGCATTAACCATTTATGTTATAGCTAGAGAAAGAAATGTGGGCTATGAAAAATATAAAGGCAATGTGTATTACATATCACTGCTATTTGTATTTCCCAATATAAAGGGATTAAGTGCAATTTGAATTATATATATGTATACTCAAAATAAGTTAGAGAACACCTATTTGTTTATAATCTTAAAGTCGTAGTTGAATTCAAAGAAAAATAAAATGGAGAAAGTACACTGGATTAGGAGTCAAAATACTAGGATCCTAGTATGAGTGAACTAGTTAATCTCTTATTTAAGGTATCTAGCTCCCTCAGTTATATATAGACACATTAGACATTATTAATTTAATGTTATTTATTAAGCACATTTTATTTAAATAATTCGAACTGCAAGCTGCCTAGAGCTAGCAAATCTCTAATGGCCTGACAGATATTTTGAAGTAGCCATAATTATACACCTTCTGCCTATTGGATTATCTGCTGTGGCTTGCTTGATGGCTTAAAAATGAACATTAAATGGCACTTAAATCAAAATTCCCAATGGCCTTCTTAGGTGGAAGCAGATGCTTCTCCCATTTATACAGAAATATTTAGATACATGAAACAAAGGAGATGTATAGTTTAAAATGTCAAGTTGATTTGACATGTTTCTGGGTTTGTTGGTTTTGCATGAAACTTTAATGTTAAACAAGCTTTAAATAAATCATCTCTTGGTATTTGAGGGGGAAAATGTACTATAAATATATTGATTCCTTTTAGTAAAATGGTTTATGGGCTCGTTAGCAATGATGCTGCAATAACGACAATTTTTAGGGAATACCAAAAATTAAAACAAACCTGTTAGCAGAATTTTCACATTTGTAGAAACTGTTTTGTGTCATATTGTGATGTTTAGAATGGAATTAGAAATTTGAGCATAAGCAGCAGTTTGGTCTCATGATACTAAATTCACTTTAATATGTGACATAAAGTTGATGTTTTTAAAAGATTTGGTAGACAAGAGCTTGTGTTTTGGGGGCAATAATGATCATTATTTTGCTGAATTCCTTTCCTAATAAAGAAATTTTGTTTCTTTCTGTACTGTACAGTTCAGGAAGTTAATCCTCAAAGTTTTGCTATCATTGTTTTATTAATTTTTTGTCAGAGAATAAGACTAATTAGTTTTTCTAGTTGGCTGTGTTATGCTAGGAAATTTTAGCTTACTTTAGGGGTTATAATTTGATCTACAGGATAAGGAAATCTATATGGATAAGTAATTTTGAAATGCACATCCTTTCCTTCTTTTGTTGACTTTTGACTTTGTTTTTATGCCATGATTAGTTACAAGGTGCACAAAAGGTTTTTCTAGCTTGAGTAAAAAATGCATTTTATTTGAAAGGCACTAGAAAATCTGAGAAACATAAACCCCAGAGCTCTGCCAGGAACATGACTCAGCTCCCCAAACTCCAGTGTGTGGAGTCTTAGTTGAAAATTCAAAATATTCAGATGGAGGAATGTGACAGAGAAAGAGAGAGAAGGAGTGGTGAGTATGAGGAGGGGTCAGAGAGTAGCTGCTATGGGTGGGGGAATCACCCTATATATATTACAGGTAACTTCCAGAGAAAAGGGCAAACATGGGTCAGTGTTTCTATTGTTAATGGTCACCTGTTTTTATAGGCAGAAAAATATCCCAGTTGTCCCTCTTATTTCCCAGTATTCTTTCCCAGACCAGCTTAAGATAATTGATAGAACAAACCTTTTGACTAGTCTTACTCCTGAAAATGACATGTAACTTCACACTAGAATTCCCTTGCAACACTGCAGCCTTCAATGGGCTTTGCACTACTTCCCAGTGTGCATGAGCCCTGACTCTGTGAGCCTCTTGTTCCCATCAGCGGTGCACCCCTCATTACTACCTTACCTTTGTTGCCACAGGCACAAAACAGGTCAAGGCTGCTGAGATAGTGGAGGCTGGTGAGGTCTTGCTATCAGATCAGATCCATACCAGGGACTCAGTTTCAAGCCTGGGAGAGCATTCCATGCTGCAATCCCTTGGGAAAGTGGTTCGGTTCTGGTATTTCAGTCGTTGGAAGCACTGACTTCAATATGTCCATCAATTTTCCACAGTAGCAACATGTATGGCAACACACAAAGATTCCACAGGATTTTGGTATTAATGATTAAGTGGCACACGCTGAGTTTGCTGAGTGGTCAATCTAAGGGCAAAATCAAAACACACATAGAACATATATATGGACATAGAACATATGCAACATATATGTTACAGGGAATACAATATGACTGAAGAAAATAACAATACTATTTTGGGAGGCCTTAGCATTTTTAGCAGCATAAAAAAATAAATGTTTGGAACATCCGAAGTCATATTATGTGTGTCCTTTGGAGAAAATTCCGTAGAAATAATTCAGGCTTTCTAGGCTTTTGCAGACACCCAGCGCCTGCTGGCAATAAACAGAGGCACTAAAGCAAAGCACAAGTGGGCAGCCAGATATAAATATCCCCCCTCGTCGACAGATACAGCGTGGGACATTGTGGGCTACAGAATCAGGAAGGAGGGAAAGGAAAAATCTCTAGTCCTAAGTTTTTTTACTGCCCTGTCCCATTTTTTTTTAAACCACTCTGTTTTTCCAACCCTGCCTAATCGAGATTTCAAGGCAGCTTGAGCCTGTCTTTCCCTGGTTCCTGAGGTCTGCACTGATGACAGCTGAAGCATGTTTCCTGACAGAATTCTGCCTCCTGGCAAGGTAGACACAGACTCCGGGGACATACTGTGTCAGAGCTTCTAGAGCTCCTGGAGTCCAGGCACCTGCAGTTGAGGGCTGTGACTGTATTGTCGCCCATGGGGCTTTGCTTTGAAGGCGTGCTAACGGGGAGAGGGAGTGGGTCCCTGCCCAGAGGCACAGCTTCTGCTTCCCCTCCCATTCTTGATGTGGGGATCCAGAGCATGGGCAGACCAAGACTCTTGTGTACATTTAGAAAGGTCAATGGAAAGAACAGGCTCTCTTCCTGGGAGTAATATAAAGTGGGGGGAGGGAGACTCCTTACATTAGGAATAATTGAATGTGGAGAATAATCCCTATTCCCTCAGGGTACATTTTAATAATGCAAGTGACTGATCCACTTAATGTCTGCCTGATTTGAACTGTACATTGCCTGGCTTTTCATTAATAATAAATCCACAGGTAAACAAATGCTTCACATTAAATGCCTCTTAAAAGTGTTTAGTGTCTACTGCCAGAAAACCTATTAAGCACCCTGGCCTAAGAAAGGCAAAATTGAACAGAAACTGCATGTAATGTGATAGAAACACCATTCCATTGTCTTGTAACAGGAAAGTTCACATATACCCTTAGAATGCATTTTGGGAAAATTCCAAATAATGGCTTATTCTCTTAGTTATGCAATAATAAAAATGTAATAAATCATGTATGGTTAATAATACTGGATTTACTATCAATAATGAAAATACATATTTAAATGCATATTTAAACATAAATTTAAAAATAATAAATGCATATACTATATACTTCTCTATCCCATGGATATAATGAAGTTAGGGGGCAGGAAGGAGAGCTTTTATCTTTGTCTGTCCTCAGCCTTCAAGTTGCCTGAACTAAATCAGCCTTGAAGTTATTTCTTCTGCAGTAAAAAGGACCATTTAGACAGGTGTCAAGGATTTAACAATAAGTAGCATTTACTTAATGTATGCTTTTTTATTATGTTCTCACAACGAAATTAAAATGCAACTTTCCTTACCAGATGGCCTAAAAGTGTTCTAAAATCAGAAACTTAGATTTTAGTGTTCTTAGAATTTCATTTGTGGTGTTTTCATTTCTGTTCATTCTCTTTTAATTACCAAGGGCTGAATTAACCTCTGGTGAGATCATCTGCTGTCTCTTTCTATTTCACTGGTTGAGCTAGCCCACTGACTCTTTACGTCTAAGATCAGAGAATTTTCTGAATTTGGAAAAGACCATAAAGACCATCTTGAGCACTGCTCCCTTTTTTAACTGGATGAAGAAATTAAGTAACTCTATTAAGTGACTTGTAACAGATCAAGTTAGTATCAGCAGTTTCTAGATTTTAGATGTCCAGATTCCCAGTCTCAGACTGTTCCCTCTTAGGATGACCACCTCTTTTCAGTTTTCCAAAGATTTTTCCCGGTTTTAGCACTGAAAGTTCCACATTCCAAGAAACCCCTTTGTCACAGGCAACCAAGACAATTGTTGCCCTACCACCATACTTCTCATGGGTTTCCACATGCTCTGCCTATTCTCCTTCTGCTTCTGATTTCTAAGTAGCCTACCCTGGTATTTAACCACATGCATAGCCAGAAAATTTATTCTTAAGTCCAACACACATCTGTATAATTGCCTCTACCTCATCTTTTGTAGTCCATAGCATGTCAATCATTCATCCATTTGTTCATTCAGCAAATATTTGAATTTCTACGATGTTGTTTAACATTTTTAAATCACTTTGTTAAATCATTTAAAAAATGTAAAAGTATATTGATTATATGCTTCCGAGTTTTTGATCTCCTGTGAAATGTCAAGCCTTTCTTTTCAACCCATTGTTATTTTGGCTAACCATTTATGAGGAATATGTGAGGGTGGAAGCCTGCATTTATGAATGTGGGTGTGTATAAAATAAAAGTGCATACTTTGGCATTGAGGACAAAACAAAATTTGATATAAGAGAATTCATAACAGCTGTGAGAATTCTAAGTCACCATCAATAATAGCAATATCTCTTTCCAGCAACACACTTTTTCCTTAAGGCCACTGAAGCATAATATTATAACCTTCTTCATAAAGCTGTTAGGTAGAGCTATGGAATAGTTCTTTAGAACTAAATGTAGAAAACTCCAGAATTTCGGAAGTGAATTATAAAGCCAGACTGATTTAAGTAAGAAGAAATTTCACTTGAATAAATTCTACTCACTGAGTCATTGCAATCATAGATTTAATGTAGTTTGAAACCACAAAACTTTTATAGTTTTAGGCCATGAAAGTAAAGAATAAATTCCCCTAAACAACTTTGTTGTTTTCTTTCTTTTTGGTTATAGTCCGCTGTTGAAGTCACTCTTTGTCCCTTTCTTTTTGGTTATAGTCCACTGTTGAAGTAACTCTTTGTCCCTTTCTTTCAACATGGTATATGAATGTTTTCTTTGCCTCAGGCATCAACTAGTAACAAAGGTGAGCTGACTGTGAGAACAGTGTCCAATAACTTGTCATATGTGAATAGGCTTTCATACAAATGAAGCAAATTTAACACCTGTTTAGAAATGCAAAGTCATAGACCTTCTGAATTTAGGTACACTGTACTTTCAACAGCTTGAGCAAGTCATTGGAACTCTCTGAGGCTCAGATTTTTGGTCACTACAGTGAAAAACAGCATCTGCCTCATGGGGTTATTATTAGGATTAAGAGTCATAGCTAATCATGACACCTGGAATTTAGCAGCCCATTTCTGTTATTACTTTTTGTTGTTGCTGATGTCATTAAGATGTGAGTAGCCGAAGACTTTAATGAGTTATATTTTTCTGGACCAATTCTATTTTATACCACATACCAGAACCATCTTCTCTCTGTCTCCATTCTGTAGAAAACCTGAGAACTTCTTGATAGCTTTGGGCATTTAAAATTAGTAAATTACTAAAATATACATACTCTATGCTTATACCAAAGAGGCAAACCTAAGTGATACTGAGAGAAAGTGCTAATGGATAGAGGTGAATCATACTCAGAAAGGAGAGATGGTGTAGGATATTTATTACTCACGTTATTCACTGCATTTATGTGATCAGGAAGGTTCTGGAAATAAAATGTTCTATTTTGTACCCAATTCCTAATGTGTTAGTGTATCAGTTGGATAGAAATTTTCTTATTCTTTCTTAAGATCAGTTATAAGTCTGTAAGTCACTAAACATGATTTCCTACTTTCTTTGACTGTTTGACTCAGTTTCTTAGTTGTTTTTTTCCAACCTTTGTAGAAAAATCACACTCATAGTGTGATTTTTAGGATAGTGATAATAATAGTAAGTGCCTTTAAAAAAGGAAGGCAATTTATGTTTCCATAGTTATTTCATGTGATCATCACAACTGCTCCGTAAAATAGAAGTTTCGTTGTAATTTATTGTTTTAGGTATAACTTAGGGATATAAAAAATAAAGCTATATCTGCCCCATCTACTTGAGTCAATACACTCTTTGCCCTTGGTAAGTAAGTAACCTCATTGAGGAAAGGTGCTAAGGCAGTGGAACAATTGCAGACAGAATGTTTCTAGCAATAAACACATGCCAAAACCAATAAAGCAGGCATCTGGGCTTTTCATTCAGATGGGTAAGCGAAGGAAGATCTCTCTCCAGACTTCTTTATCCTGAAAAGGAGATTGTTACAGCATCTACTGTTTACAAGTTTAACAACTTGGTCTTTTGTGGTTCGTTAAGATTTTTGTGGCTTGAGGTTTAAAAAGATCAGTTAATCATCTTCATGGTAGGCAAATTTTGTGGAAAAGGAAAAAGATACTGGAAAAAGAAATCAAGTTTCCTTTACTAGAAGCCATTACAGAATGTTCCTACAGAGGAGAAATGGCAAGTGCATAGATGTCCGCAATCCAGCAACAAAGTGTGAAACTGGGAATGGCTCTGTACTAGAGTTAGCTATCTTCCAGTCTAGCAATTTCCGTAGCCCTGCTGTAATTGACTAGCGGGATTAAGGACAAATGAAGCTGCCTGGACTTTTGTTTTTTTTAATCATGACTAAGAGTATATATGTAGAATAATTATAAAGAGGGCACCTAGGCGGTCCATTCTGATCAGAAACTGGAATGTTGCCAGCTCTCAGAACTTAGTGTTTGCTTCCTCCAACCTCATGTTTTACTACCTCTGGTTCATTCCTAAAGAAAATAATGTAGTTTCGGCCGGGCACGGTGGCTCATGCCTGTAATCCCAGCACTTTGGGAGGCCAACGCGGGTGGATCACGAGGTCAGGAGATCGAGACCATCCTGGCTAACATGGTGAAACCCCATCTTTACTAAAAATACAAAAAAATTAGCCGGGCGTGGTGGTGGGCGCCTATTGTCCCAGCTACTTGGGAGGCTGAGGCAGCAGAATGGCATGAACCCAGGAGGTGGAGCTTGCAGTGAGCCGAGATTGCGCCACTGCACTCCAGCCTGGGTGACAGAGCGAGACTCCGTCTCAAGAAAAAAAAAAAAAAAAGAAAATAATGTCATTTCATCTATTTTTGTAATCATGCTTTATGCATCCTTCCTTGTCCTTCCTTCAATGAGCATTATATTTGTGAACTCTACACACATTTCATGTGCAGTTTTATTTCATTTTTCTTACTGTATAATATTCCATTTTATGAACATATGGTAATTTATCAATATATTCAATATTTGGGTGTTTTCAATTTATAGCTGTTACTAACAGTGCAGCTCTGAACATTTTCTAGCATGAATCAAGATGCACTTAGGCAGGATCAACTTCAGTTATACCTAGGAGACACATTGCTGTTGTTTAGAATATGTGTAACTTCCTATTTATATTTCCACTATCAGCAAATGGCAGTTCCTATTTCTGCACATCCTTGCAGTCACCTGCATTGTCAGACATTTTAATGTTTGCTAATCTGATGGAAGGGTAATGATATCTCTAGGTGACTTTTAATTTGCATTTACTAATCACTAATCAACTTGATTACCTTTTCATATGCTTATCAATTACTGGGATTTCTGCTTTTCATGGTGTCTGTTCAAGTATTATAGCTATCTTTCCATTGGATGAACAGAATTACTTTAAAAAAATGAAATAAAATGCCACTTGCGAGTTTCTGTGCTAACGTTTGCAATAGAAAGTTCAAGCAGAATCCCAAAGTTGAATTCTTAAGTTGATGGTTCAATAGTTATTTTTAACTGTCATATAATTGAAAACCTTTATTCCCTTCAAATTTCTTTTTCTTTTCTAGATAAAGTCTTGACAGTTCTTTTTTCTTATCTTCTTATTCATCCCCCCTCCCCACTTAGATGAAGTAATGCAAGGCTTGTAATTTAGAGCTTAGAGCAATCTCTAAGGAAAGAAAAATGCAGGAAGATTGCCCTTGGCCTTAGGCTTTAGAGAATCTTCCATTTTGCATTGGAAATAGGCGTATTCTCGGCAGAGATTGCTGTTGTTTAAACCTTTTCTGATGCCACCTAATGGGAGGCTAGGAAAGGGAACCTTCAAGAGATGCCAGGCTTAATATTAAAAACAAGTAGTTGGACAGCGATTGAGTGAGCATAAGGAACATAATGACAGGTAAGGAGAGAGGAGATGATTTCACCTACCCGTGCTAAAAATGGCTTTGGAATGATTTATATGCCATCAACTCATTACAGCCCTAACTATCACCAAGGATCACCAAGGCAACGAGGATTATTCTTCACACACATCCCTCAGGCTTTATCTCCATCTTCTAAAGCAATTTTGCTATTCCTTCCAACCTGATTATTTACACATGGATGGCAGTATTTAGGTGGGGCAAAATGGCTATGCTATTGCCATCCATCCGTGTCCAGATTTAATCTTAGACAGTCATATGTCTCTTATGCAGACAACAAAAACTGTACTATTTTATGCTTATTGAGAGCTATTATGGCAGAAATACGGAAAGTGTGGTATTCCTTGAATTCAAACTTGGAGTCAGAGATTCAATTTTAATTCTTACCAGCTAAGTTCTTATATTTTGCCCACATGTATCACTGAGCAGAGGGAGTCAAACGTACGCTGCATGAGATAATTTCAGGAGCTAATGATACATTTTATGGATTTAAGTTGCCACAACCCTTGATAGACATTTAGGTGTTGTTTTTAATTTGAAGTTTTTTGTTGTTTGTGTGTATTTGTATGAAATTTTTGTGCTCTACAACTCTGAGTATCCATGATGTCCAGCATTACTTTCTGTTTTGTTTTCTTTTTAGCATCCTTTGTTTTTTCACTTTCTTTCTTTCAATGAAGTTTTATTTTTGAGAGGTCTAAGGCACTTGCCTTATGAAACTATCTTCTGAAAGCACACTAAAAGAAAATTACTTAAAAGTGTATTCCAAAACAAAATTAGAGGCTGGGCACTGCCTGTAATCCCAGACTTTGGGAGGCTGAGGCGGGCAGATCATGAGGTCGAGATTGAGACCATCCTGGCCAACATGGTGAAACCCCGTCTCTACTAAAAATATAAAAACAATTAGCTTGTAATCCCAGCTACTTTGGAGGCTGAGGCAGGAGAATGGCTTGAACCTAAGAGGTGGAGGTTGCAGTGAGCCAAGATCACGCCACTGCACTCCAGCCTGGCAACAGAGTGAGACTCCGTCTCAAAAAATAAAAAATAGAAAAGAAATCAGGTTATTAAGCAACTGAACTTTAGGTAATTTAAGCAACTGCTTATAAATTTTCAAATTATCCTATAATATGTAGTAAGATAAATTCACATATTTAAGGCCAGCACTTCCTCTTAGTCTTTGCTCACATCCCTAAGATAAGAATAAATTGATTTTTTGATAAAGTAGTTGTAATCATTTTGTAAGCCGAAATGAAATGTTCTCGTTTGCTGCCATGAGTATTTCAGGTTGGTTTCCCATTATTTGAGTCATTATTTTTGCTTGGGAGAGTTCTTTATAAAGATAAATATATACAAAGTATTATAAGAAGCCTCCTTTGGAATATGCAACTAGAAAGTTACAGGGTATCATAGCTGGGATGGTCTTAGAATTCACCTTCTAACTCTTATTTCAAATATGATTTGCCCTAAATGGAATAGCATAATACACAATAGGGCAAAGACTAGAACAGTCTTCTTTTAAATTCTTCCTCCTAGAATAGTAATAATAGTGATAAATCTTTTATTGTGTAATTTATGTGTGTGTGTGTGCGTGTGTGCTTGTGCATTTATAATCCTCACACCTCTGTTGGATTAGGCTGGACAGATAAGACCTGTATCTTATGAACCAAGAAACCAACGCTCAAGGTTAAAAGCATATTTTGAACTTGAATCTTCAATCTGCATGTAGTTCTGCACTGCCTTTGTGTGTTAATCTTCTTTTAAGGAATGTTAGGATGGACCTATCTGGAATTGTCATGAGTCAAAAATATAAATTAAAAATCTGGAAGCAATTGAGTTAAAAAGGTACAGCTGATTTTAGAAAAGGCAAAAACAGGAGGTTGCCAATAGTTTCATTTGAAGAGAAATTATATCAAAATCACCAACTCAGTACATAGAATCACTCTAGAAAATTGTACTGCATCAAGAAAGAAGGGAAAATTATGGAAAATTTTAAATATATCCCAGGAAAGAAGAATGAATTAATAAGAGCACATGTGCTAATGTATTGGACATATGCTTTTGCAACTGGAAATTTGCTATTCACCTTTCTTTCGGGGAGGGAATGCCAGGATAATTTTCTTCTAGATAAATCATGACCCCCACTCTTAGCCTCTGTGCTGCAGGTTGGGCTCAATTTCCACTCAAGAGTGGACCATGTGTCTGGTCTAAACTTATCACAATATCTTGTTTTCCTGACTTTATGATTGATTCAAGGATGACCTTAAGACCCAATCAGAATCAAAGACAAAATGAGACTTTTGTTTTGAGACAGTCTCACTGTCGCCCAGGTTGGAGTGCAGTGGCGCGATCTTGGCTCACTGCAGCCTCGACCTCAAAATGAGACATTTTTAGAGACTTCTGGATAAGAGACTTATTACTGAGAGAAGATGCTGCTGACATCTTGTGTCTCTGCAGAGAAGGCCAGACTGGGAATATTGCAATTTCAGGTGAAGAGATATGGAGCAAGGGAAACCTCACCACAGGGACCCAGTTTTATTCCCTGAATTAAGCCATAGCTGAAGCCATCTCTACTGCAATACTTATAAATTACACAGACAAATTATTTTTTGTTTAAGAAAGTTTTCTGGTCACTTGGAAATGAAAGATTTATCATATCACATAGGTTAGAAACACTGTGGATGCCTGGAAGACATGGACCAACACTGAGGTGGGATGCACACACCAGCTAGAGCAGCACTGTTATTGACGTTGTCATCATCATTCTAGCTAAGGTTGCCTTTTAAGTGACATGAGGAATATCTGTTTTAATTATCTCAGCAACTCTGAGGCAGGTACAATGACTATCCCCATTTTTCAGATGAGGACACTAAGCCCTGCATTTTAACCACTGTGGTATTCACACTAGAACCAGGTTTGCAAGATTAGCCATCAGTAGTCCTTTGAATTACATTCAGGGTTTTTTAAATACTCCAGATTTTTCCTTCAAGTATCTGTTCAACGTGTTCAATTCTGAAGCTGCTATCAATTCAACCACTGATCTGCTCTTCTATCCCCTCTCCAGCTGAAAAGAATCTCTCTCTGTCCTCTAGGCTCATTTAGCAATTAACTTACATACAGATTTAGATATAAATATAGATAGATAAATACACAAATAAATATATAGTTATACACACATATATCTCTATCTATCTATCTATCTATCTATCTATCTATCTATCTATCTATCTATCTAAATTTGTAGTTTTTGTTGTGTTTTAAGAGTGAGTCTTGGTACCAGAAAACATGGATTGGCATCACTGCTTCATAAAGGCTTGTTGCATGGCCTTAGGCAAACTATTTAAACTATCTCATCAGAAACATGCTCAAAATAATACCCAAGCCACGATATTGCTGGGAAGATTAGATAATTTGAGAAAGAACTTTACAAACTGCAAAATTCTATATAAGAGATTATTATATTTATTTTTACTCCTCATAGCACTGAAGCTCTAGATGTAGTTGGAACTCAATAAATATTTGTGGAATTGGATTCAATTCAGGGATGAGTGACAGCCTATATAAGTAAGAAAAAAGATAAGAATCTCTTGTTGGCTCTAATGGCATCCCACTTTCCCATCTATACATGTCACTTTTTCTTTTTTACCTCTTTCTTACTACTGTTTACCCTTCATCCTCTATGTTACATACCTCTGATTTCTTCACCCCTTCATTTTTTTAGCAAACTCCAGGAACATTTCAGAGACATGCTGGCGACTTTCTAGACTAACAGGCTAGTGATTCTGAGTTAAACTTTGCAAATTATTTATTCACAATCACAATATGCTTAAACTGTCTTTGGAAGTTGCACTAACAACTTTCTGATTGACAAGGTAGGTGCCTTTGCCAAGTACTCCTATGGCCAGAAATTAATCACCAGACTTAGGATGATGAACTAACTATTGGTGGTCATGAATGCAGTTAACATACACTAGAAAACAATATACAAATCAAGGGACTTCATTCCATTATCTTCTACCGCATGCAACTTTTTATGATTCATTTTATAGTCCATCAGGATAATGCACTGTAAATCATCTGCTAGACAAGGCATCTACAAAGCTCTATTAATTCATCATAAATACACACATGTGATTGGGCACACAGTATGGTTATCATTTCTGAACTCTAAATATATTAAGTTTAACTGATATTCTTCAGCCCAAGTTCCCCCATGCACAAATTTGCACAGTCTTCCAAAGGTAGCTAATTCATGAAGGACATTTTTAATATTTGCCGAGTATTGCTATTTGTGTGTTATTAGAAAATGCGCCCCTACCTCTGATTTCCCCTTTAATAGGGGGATGGTTTTCAGTTTGGCACGCATGATTTCTCTCATGCTGATGTAGAAAGTAGTTGAATTATGAGGCTTAATGGCATTTAGCATCTTTAATCTCCCTACTCACAGTTCTACTGGTTATTCAGCCAGGGGAGTTTTTGTGGAAATACGCAGCATCCTTGTTTATAGTAGCAAACCAATAAGCAAATATACCTGTATTTGAAGTGACGATGCCATTGAAGTTTTGGTCACCAGCTCTAAAGCTTCAAATCAGAGAAAAGGGCTTGTGCTTGGAATAGTGCCTCTTTACATTTTTACTTTCTAATTCTCTATCACTTTGTGGGAACTAGATAAAAGATGACTAGGGACAGGGCCATTACTTTCTTTGATGGCTTTAATATATCAAAAGGGGGCAGGCTTTCGTGTAAAGTTCCTCAAATGGGGACACTCTCTTTTATAGCTAGCCACCAGCTGTGAAATTGAGACTAGTCAGGAAATCAGTGAAGAAGAGGAAATTTTAGGCATGGCCCTGGGAAAAGAGGGAAAAGAAGAAAATGACAACTTTTTTTCTGATGTCTTTGACAGTTTAATAACGTCTCTTTGATGGTGGAACACATGAGTTATCTGTGCCATGGCTCCAGGAAATATAGTCAAGTCCAACGTATGTGTTTCTAAACACTGGCGTTGAGAATATAATCAATGCGGCAATAATTACACAGTATCTGAGAGACAGAAAATTCAAATAGGGACCTCTTGCTATATTGGCTGTCTCCAATATCATTAAAAAAAAAATGATCCTGAAGCAATCTCTTTGATAAATCAACAACTATAACATCTGATATTTCGGTAAGCTGTATGAGGACATAATTTTTTTGATCTGTTTTGTTCTCTTTTGCCACTTCAGTGCCTAAAAAAGCTCGCATAAGATAGGTACTCTGTAAATATTTGTTGATAATTTGCAATAAAAGCACTGGAGAGAAATATTTCATTTCAACTCCTTCCTTCTGAAGAGCGCAAAGGCTTTGGAGTAAAATACCCAGAAATAAATCTGTCTTTTTTATATCAAGAATTCTTTGAGAAGTTGTCACGAAATATCAGAAATTAACTGAGATGAATTGTACTGAAACGCATTTTTATTTTTACTTTCATACTTTTTTTATAAAATGTAAATTTATACAAGTTTAGAAGAATATATCTCTTTCTATTTATCTGTATTTTTATATCCATGCTTTTCAAATGATAAATTGTGTTATGACCTATTACTAAATATTTCCTGAATAATTAGCTTTATTTGGCAAAGTTTATTGCTGTTTGGGTTTGGTTTAACATGTATATTTCACTTTATACTTTGAATGATAATTTAGAATCATAGCTGTAATTTACAAAGTTGAATGAAAAGTGAAAAATAAACTGAATAAGAGTTAACAGTAATTCTGGTTGTTACAGATCTTCTCAGGTTTAACAACATAAAATATGACTTAGGTTAGGAAAGATTTGGAAAAAATGTTTTTAATTTGACAAGGGCCTCTAAATATAACTCACTTTATATAGCAATGTCCCATTTCCATAACCTTAATTGCTTTCTCTTTCTTCTTTTTCTTTTACTCCCTCTCATCTCCGCATTATTCTCTTTATGTATTTTGCATTCAAAGCCACCTACTTTTGATAGTTACTGCCTAGAAGCATATAGTGAATGTTTCAGAATTTGTGTTTCTTGAAACAGCATTTTTTCATAGCTGTATTGTAATAACCGGAGAAATCTGAGGATCTGAAGTTTGCAGTAATTTAGTAAAAGAGATCTGGAGTCATTTTCCCAGTGAAAATACCAGCTGTACTATGAGGGCTAATTTTTCTTCTTTGATGAATTCTACATTGTGAAAGATGCATAAGGTGAGTGGGATACCAGGAAAGGACAAGGAAGAAGGAACATGGCTTCTAGCCCAGCAATTTGGTCTCACTTCCATTTGTGAGGACAGAGATTTGTCAGCACATCAGCCTATCTTGGGAAGACTGCTCAGTGGACGAATGTTTAGATACAGTAAGAACATTAGATCCAACATTATATGTGAAGATATTGATTTGATTTAGAAAGGAGAAAGAGAAAGAGAGAGAGAGAGACAGAGACAGAGAGAGATGGGACCAAGCTGATATAAGCAAAGCCAAATGGCTGTTAGTTTGCAGGGACTCTCAGTAAGCTCTTTGCAAAAGGTAGTATAGTGCAGTGGTTTAGACTAAAGCACAGATATACCTCTGTAGCTGGAAAGCTTTGGTTCGAATCCCAGTTTCTCTCTTTACTAGTGTTATAACCCTGGACAAGTTATTTGCTTAAGAGATACATCTGCCTCAGCCTCCTGAGGAGCTGGGACTACAGGCACGCATGCGCCACCATGCCCAGATAATTTTTTTTTTTTTTTTTTTGGAGAGACATGGTCTCACTTTGTTGCCTAGACTGGTCTTGAGCTCCTGGCTTCAAGCAATCCTCCCACCTCAGTTTTCCAAAGTGTTAGGATTACCGACACGAGCCACTGTAGACAGTAATCTGCCTCACTTAATCACCCAACGCTGTGGCATAAACCTTGGGCATATGGCTCTAGTCACATTCCTTTAGGAATATTCTCAGTTACACTTAGTACCAGAACACAATAATTACTAAACATTTAGAACTTCGTTGGAGAGTAGGTACATGCCTTTTCCAGAGAATGTCTTGAATAGCTAACATATCACTAAGATGGCATTTTTTTACAAAGCACACGCTCACTGGGAAGGTGTTCACTTTATTCTCGAATGCTTAAAGAATGCGCTGAAACTCAGCTTTATAAATGTGCCTTAACTATGGGCTTCTTGGAAACCAACATGGAAACCAAACTTGCCAGATGAGGAGTGTTTGCTTTGGGAAGACAGTCGAATGAGGACTCAGAACTGTGGATGTGTTAAAGCATGTTACATCATACATGTAGCCACGCCCGAAAGCTAAGCACTACATAGCCAGACAGAAAACATTTTTTCCTTAACTTTCAGATACAAATTATCACCTGTAACATTTCTGTAGAAAAAGAGAACTCACATACATAAGACAGATTTAGGAGCAAGTTGAAATAGTCAAAGGAAGCTTCTGTTCATAGCAGTAAAAATAATGAACAATTATACAAGTTAAACTTTTGTTTATCTTTCCACTGGAATGGCTAATAGTTTCTTAGTTCAAAGGAAATCTTTAGATTGGTTTCGAGTCAGGAAAAGGTTGACCAAAGGTAAGTTCCTGATGTGAAATGTTAGACAAATTAATGTGAGCACTTCAGAATTCTTTCTTTGGTGGACATATACGTCAAAGTTGAAGGTAGTTCTTTCATTCTCCCTCACCCAATAATTAAAGTCAATAATAGATATGAAAGCAAACCTAATCATACAATTCCCTAAGTATTCTACTCTTCTACAGAATTTACCAGCGTTAGGGTGGTTAAATTAGAATACCAACACTGTCGGCCAGGCACGGTGGCTCACGCCTGTAATCCCAGCACTTTGGGAGGCCGAGGTGGGTGGATCACGAGGTCAGGAGATCGAGACCATCCTGGCTAACACAGTGAAACCCCATCTCTACTAAAAATACAAAAAAATGAGGTGGGCGTTGTGGCAGGCACCTGTAGTCCCAGCTACTTGGGAAGCTGAGGCAGGAGAATGGCGTGAACCCAGGAGGCGGAGCTTGCAGTGAGCCAAGATCGTGCCACTGCACTCCAGCCTGGGCAACAGAGCGAGACTCTGTCTCAAAAAAAAAAAAAAAAAAAAAAGAATACCAACACTGTCACACCTAGCAGTCATACATATGGTAGATCAATAAATTCTTATTGAATCAAATCTGAATAATCCAACATTAACAGTCATACTGTTTAACAAATTCAGTCATTTTCTTCCAATTTTCACTTATAGTCTTGATTATAATGTTTTCATTTTGGTATTAAAAATATCCTAGTTTCATTATGATTTCTATTCTCAGTAGAGGATGACAGTAAGCTTAAATTTCATATAGTTGCCCCTGTATTCCATACATGCTCTTCCTTACCTCCCTTGTAGAGTAGTAGACTGATTTCATCTTGACAGTCCAGGTCAATAACCCCACCCAACACTGCAACTCACTTCTTAGCCTGTTGCTTTAAAGGTAGGAGGAGCCCAAAGTGTACAGGTGGCAATCTTAACGTCCAGTTTAATGGAATCATTGTGGTGTCTCCTGGTGGCAGCATTCCTTCCTCTGGAACTAAGACCTCTAGGCCAGCAGAAGGTAATGTCACGGGCACAGGAAGCAAAATCTTTGCTAATTGATCACTACGGGTGATGGTGAGTGGTGCCACTTCTACTTCCACTCGTTGATTCCTTGACCCTGAATTCTGGCTATGGGAGAAACAGTACCATATATTGGACGCTGATTCAGAGCATACATGGCCTTCCGGAGAACTTTGTCCCAGCTCTGCAAAGTATTGCCACATAGCTGGCATTGTAATTGTGACTTCAAAAGGCCATTCCAAAATTCTATCAATCCAGCTGCTTCAGGATGATGGGAAACATGTTAAGATCAGTGAATTCCATGAGCATGAGCACACTGCTGCACTTCTTCAGCTGTAAAGTGAGTGCCTCGGTGAGAGGCAATGCTGTATGGAATACCATGACAGTGGGTAAGGCATTCCTTGAGTTCACAAAGGGTAGTCTTGGCAGAAGCACTGGGTGCAGGATAGGCAAACATGTATGTGGAGTAAGTGTCTATTCCAGTGAGGACAAACCTTTGCCCTTTCCATGATGAAAGAGGTCCAATATAATCAACCTATCACCAAGTAGCTGGCTGATCGCCCTGAGGAATGGTGCTATATCGTGGGCTCAGTGTTGGTCTCTGCTGCTGGCAAACTGGACGCTCAGTAGTGGCCATAGCCAGGTCAGCCTTGGTGAGAGGAAGTCTATGTTGCTGAGCCCATGTGTAACCTCCATCCCTACCTCCATGGCCACTTTGTTCATAGGCCCATTGGGTGATGACGGGGTGGCTGGGGAAAGAGGCTGAGTGGTGTCCACTTGATTATTAAAATCCTCCTCTGCTGAGGTTGCCCGTTGGTGAGCACTCACGTGGGATACAAATATCTTCACAGTTTTTGACCACTCAGAGAACCGCATCTACAAACCTCTTCCCCAAATTTCTTTGTCACCAATTTTCCAATCATGTTTCTTCCAAGTCCCTGACCATCCAGCCAAGCCATTGGCTACGCCCATGAATCACTATATAATCACACATCTGGCCATTTCTTCTTCCATGCAAAGTACACAACCAGGTGCACTGCTCAAAGTTCTGCCCACAGGGAAGATTTCCCTTCACCACTTTCCTTCAGGAATGTCCTAGAAAGGGGCTGTAGTGCTGCAGCTGTCCACTTTTGGGTTGTGCCTGCGTGTCATGCAGAACCATCTGTGAACCAAGCCCTAGTCTTCTCTTCCTCTGTCAACTGACAGTAGGGAAATCCCCATGAGGCCACTGGTACAGGCTGGGGATGAGAAGGTAGGGTGGCAGGAGTGGAGACCATGGGCATTTAAGCCACTTCCTTATGTAACTTACTTGTGTCTTCAGGACCTGCTTGAGCCCGATTATGTATATACTACTTCCATTTGATGATGGAATGCTGCTGTTCATGACCCACTTTATGGCTAGATGGGCCAGAAAGCACCCAGTTCATGATAGGCAGTTCAGGTTGCATGGTGCCTTGATGACCCATAGTCAAACGTTCAGTTTCCTCCAAAGCCCGGTAACAGGCCAAGAGCTGTCTCTTAAACAGAGAGTAGTTATCTGCAGAAGATGGCAGGTCCTTGCTCCAAAATCCTAGAGGCCTCCTCTGTGATTCACCTATAAGGTCCTGCCAAAGGCTACAAACTGCATTCCTACTACCACTGACACCTCAGGCATCATTGGATCTGCTGGCACAGCAGGTTGCACAGCAGCCTGCACCTGTTGCAAAGCCTTCTCCTGTTCTGGACCCCACTCAAAACTGGCAGCCTTTCGGGTCACTTGATAAATGGGCTGGAGTAACACAAATGCTATTCCCTGACTGCAGGATGGTAGACTGTGATAGACACTGGGCTTACACTAGAGAACAACAAATCAAAATGCTGCCTACTCTCACATTTCTTATAGACTAGTCAGGAAGACAAGGATTAAATAATTACATGAATGAACACATAATTAGTGCTAATTGCTGGAAAGAAAGGTACGTATGAGAAGGGAACCAAACTTTTCTGAGGGTCAAGGAGATATGCTTGTTTAAGCTGAGACTTCAAGGACAGTTTTGGGGGAGAAAAGATGCCCATAAAAAGGGAGCAGACAGAAGGAATATGCCTGTATAAAGACCCAGTGGAAGCAGGAACAGGTGAAAGAAGACTAGGACACAAGTCTTAGACCATTTCCTGACTAAGTTTTCATCTTAAAAGCAGTGAGAAGCCGTTCAAGAGCTTTATACCAATGATATGCAAACAGCATCTTTTTTTTTTTTTTTTTTTTACTGCTTTGACTAATCAGAGACTCAAGTTTTTTAGTTATTTATTGCTTAGGTAATTCCAGGCAATATACAATATTTGCCTCATCTTTATGGTAATTTAACCCAGTAATACAATAATTGGTATACTGCGTTTGTATTTTGAATTTGTACTTTGAAAAGTGGAGGCCCATAGAAGGAATAGGACATGTCTCATTGGGTTTTAGTTCAAATGTTCTAGCTTTAAAATATGTTGAAAATAATGTGACTGATGAATCATATCTAGTCTGAGCTTCAAATACTTTTTTAGAAAATTACAGAAGGGCTATTAGGATTTAGGGGATCAATGAGACAGCTCGACAAAAGCAAATGTCTTGCAAATATATGTAGAATGATACTTCAGAGAAAATATAGTCTACAGATACTTTTTATTTGATTCTGCTAAGCAAAAAAGAAATTCCAGAAATGAAATGGTCACAGAAATTTATTTCTACTCTTACAAAATGAATGTAGTGTTCTATGACACAAATAACCTAAGTATATCCAAGAGTGTCAACCTTCTAAGCTTTTGGGTTTATTGAATTTCCCTGAAGCCTTTGGATATTATCAGGGTAGATAATCCATATGCAATATTTGAATGTGTTCTCAAGCTGTGTATGCATAGTCTTCATTTATTTCTTGTCAATCTGCAAAGCAGAGAGGGAAGAGCCAGCCTCGTGTTTAGTCATGCCTCTTCCATGGGCTTTGTACAATCCTCTTCTTTATTCTGTCTAATAAAATGTAGCTAACATTTTACTTAATCTTAAAGACAGCTCAGAAATAAAAGAACCATATAAGCCTTTTTCTGTTTATAGTGCCAATCAATTAGAGCCTTCGAGCAATTATTGACTAATTAATAGCTGTCTTAGGGAAAACAGAGAACTTAGGAGGGACTTATATGTGAAATTAAAGCAAGTTGACTCGCATAATTATATTGCTGGTAGAGCCAACATAGGTAAGTTCTGAGATATTGCACAGTTTGTATAAATTATTTGAGAAAGGCTTATAAGGAGGAAAGAGAGATTCACTGCTGAATTTTTTGTTGATGATCTATCGATGTGATTTCGGGTTTACATTTTTGCATTTCATGGTAAAAATCTATGTTTTTTTTTAAAAGGTATACTTTCCATAATAAAATAGCATAGTGCTCTGAGAACATTTTAAAGCCCATGCTTTATTAAAGAAAAGTGAAATGTGGAATTTTGATCTAGGTTCTGTTTATTTTTGTACATAATTATCCACTGGTGTGCCTTGGTATAAATTGTGTGTGTGTGTGTGTGTGTGTGCAATTATTTTAAATTTGGATTTAAAAACTAAATTTGGTTCAATTTTTTTCAAGCTGTATGTTAACATTATCATACAGAATGAGATCTAAGGACATCCAATGCATTAGCCTAACCAAAGCCAACGCTATGCAATGTCGATGTCTACAATTCTTTTTAAAATCAGCAAATTACCAGATGTTTTTGGCTACTGAATATATGCTCAGCCAAAAGATAGACACATTAGGGAGTAAAAAAAGTATATAAACATTTTTCTGCCTCAAGAAGTTGTCAGTCTACATGAATAAATAATATTTTTTCCATGCTGATCGTAGTTTGACACTTTAGGAGCCTCTCTGGTGTTGACACAGATCTCCTTGTTTCATAAGCGCTGGTTTGTCTCTGTACACAGGGTGCAAGTGCTGAGGGTGCGAAGATGAGGTCTTGCAGTTGTGATTCTTGGCACATTTAAGCAATAGTGCAGTGTAGGTACTGGTCCATCAGAATGGATGTGGTCATCAACCATCCATGTGGTCATGCCAGTGGCCCGATTCCCAGTGCCCCCATGGTAACACTGATCTCTGTGCTTAGCACAAAGTACTTGATAAATACTTGTGCTTAATTAAGCTGTACAAAGTAAGATACACAGATAAGTCTTTACCATCTCTGGGTGACCAAAAAGGAGTTTATAATCTGAATGTTGCTTTTCTCTTTTTTTGAGACGGAGTCTCACTCTGTCGGGGCCAGGCTGGAGTGCAGTGGCGCAATCTCGGCTCACTGCAAGCTCCGCCTCCCGGGTTCACGCCATTCTCCTGCCTCAGCGTCTCCGAGTAGCTGGGACTACAGGTGGCCGCCACCACGCCCGGCTAATTTTTTGTATTTTTTAGTAGAGACAGGGTTTCACCATGGTCTCGATCTCCTGACCTCGTGATCCGCCCGCCTCGGCCTCCCAAAGTGCTGGGATTACAAGCGTGAGCCACCGCGCCCGGCCGCTTTTCTTTTTCCTAGTTAAAAGACCATTAAGCTATTAGAGTAACGGATTACACACTGTCGATTACAAGTAGAAGAATGTCTTCACATACGTTTTTCCTTTAAAAATCAATACTGAATGCAATTCAGCCAGCATTAAAAATATTCTGCAGTTATATTATCAAAAACATTGAAGTTTTAACCACACTGCCAAATAAAAATTTTATCTTTTTATTTATGGAAAATGTCTACCATTGCTTAGAATTTGATGCATTAAAAAGCATTGATTCTATCAGGAAGCAAAACCTAGTTCACACCAAGTTGCTATGACCTGAGAGGGCTAATCCAATATAGGAAAATTCTTCTGGACTTTGAGATTTTCATAATTTTTTAAAATTTCTTTTTAGCATTCTTGTAAAAAGCATGCTAATTATGGAAAATAAAATAAGTAATATTTACTACTATTAAAAATAATTTTTATTATAACAAAAATTTCCTCAATTTAAGAAAGAATACAATTAAAATTAAATAATGACACTTTGCAAACTGCTTTTTTTCACTTAATACATTATTAACATTGTTCCCAAAACATAATTCTTATCGGCTGCCTGAAAGTCAATTATAACATATATTTCTAAACTTTCCACTTTTAAGTGTGAGGTCATTGTTTATGCCTTCCTGCTTGTATGACCAGTTATTCCTTAATATAAGTTCGTGAAAATGCAATGGCTTAGTCAAAATTATATCTTTAAGGTCTTCAGTGCACATTGACAAATTATACTGTTCCAATTATTATTATTATGTTTTGAGACAGGATGATCACAGCTCACTGCAACCTCGATCTCCTGGGCTTCAGCAATCCTCTTGCCTCAACCTTCCGAGTAGCTGGAACTACAGGCACTCATCAACATGCCTGGCTACTTTTTTTTCCTTCCTTCCTTCTTCCTTTCCTTCTGTTTCTCTCCTTCTTTCTCTCTTTCTCTTTCTCTCTTTCATTCTTTCTTTTCTTCTTTCTTTCCTTCTTTCTTTCTTTCTTTCTTTCTTTCATTCATTCATTCTTTCTTTCTTTCATAGCAATTGAATCTCACTATCTTATCCAGACTGGTCTCAAACTTCTGGCCTCAAGCAGTGGTCTTCCAAAGCTCTAGGATTACGTGTCCCACCATGGCCTTCCAAAGGTCCAAGATTACAGGTGTAAGCTTCCATGCCCAGCCTCCATTCAATTCTTAAGCATCTCATAGGCAGTTCTGTAGTCACTGGATGAATTGGTAATAGTCTTATATTACTTGGAGAAAAAGAAATGGAAGTACCTTTTCATCTTCTAGCTGGGTTTAAAAGTAAACATGCTTTAGTCTTTTATTTTTCTATTTTTACTTTTGCCATTATTTTAAACTACAGTGACAAAAGTAAAGAGTTTGTGATAAGACAAGAATTGAGCTCCCAATATTTTCAACTACTCTTTCCAGGTCACATCTGGAATTATAACAATAATCACTAAAAGTAGCCAGATCAACACTTCTCTAGGGCACTGCAGAAGAAACTTTTTTCAGAGGAAGGAAAGGAGCATTTCAGAAGTCTCAGAATTTGATTGACATACTTAGCTGTTTTCTCTTCTTCTCTTCAAGATCCTTGGTCAAAACTGGCTCAAAGAGGACACAAATATGTATCACCCAGGTGAGCCATGCAGTAACTAGTGTGATAGAAGTCAGATGCTGCTAGTTAGGTTCTTGGTGGAATTCACTTTACAAAGGCTCACTCTAATAACTCCTTTCTCCCAGCAAAACTGGAGAGATATTGACTTTGTCGGTGACTTGAGCAGAATAGCCATAGGAACTAGGTGATATGTAGAATTAAACTTCATCTTTGGGTTTCCTGGTAGAAATAAGGAAATGAAACAAGGACATGGAAATAGGAAAGAGGGCTTTCTTGCTCTGTTGCCCAGGCTAGAATGCAATGGCATGATATCAACTCATTGCAACCTCCGCCTCCTGGATTCAAGCTATTCTCGTGCCTCAGACTCCCGAATAGCTGGGATTACAGGCGTGTGCTTCCACACCCATCTAATTGTATGTGTGTTTGTGTGTGTGTGTGTGTGTGTGTGTGTATTTTTAGTAGAGATGGAGTTTTGCTATGTTGGCCAGGCTAGTGTTAAATTCCTGGCTTCAAGCGATCCTCCCAATTTGGCCTCCCGAGGTGCTAGGATTACAGGCATGAGCCACCACATCCAGCCAAGATATTAAAGGACAGTTTTACTTCCACTATCGAGGCTCAATTTACTCATGGTACAGGAACATTTTTGTCATATCTAGGATTGGCCCTTTACCATGCTCCTCAGGTGGTAGGTACCAATAAACAGGCTTATTCAATAGATTCATGACTGGGTCTAAGACTAAGTTGTATGTATTTACATCATCTTGTGGATTTTTTTTTCTCTCCCTGCAGTGTGTTATCCAAAACATTCTTGAAGCTGAGAAGTTGGCTAAGCTTATTCTCTGAACCATTTTCCAACTTACAGGGTTTTTCAGAAGCCAATGTCCTGCCAGCTTTCTAAAAGTCCAAATCAGAATGTGGTAAACTACACAAATTGATTATTCACGTGGTGTGACCTGCATTCTCCTACTACGTAAAACTCCCTCAGCAGCAGGATCCCACTAGCATCCAAAACACAGATCATTCATGTCAAGACTTTGGGTCGAAGTCTTTTTATCAAGAAGTTCTCTTTTAAAACGGAAATGGGAAGAAGCGATTAACAGTTCATTTATCTATTCTCTGTGACCTGCTCATGTTTTTATTTTTTGGTGCTTTCTGCTTTCCTTTATTTTTTAAAACCATGATTAAATATTACTTTAATGGTTTTTAAAACTTAATATGTACATGTATAACCTAAGATCAATGCATTAATCTTAACACAAACTTTAATCACTTATGATAAGTTTCCTCAGCCTCACAACAATCGATATTTGGTGCTGGACAATGCTCTGTCACGTGTGGGAAAGGGAAAGGAGAGGGTTCTCTGTGCATTGTAGAACTCTATCTGCTAGATAAGAGCAACAGCGCTCCTTTCCCATTTTGACAGCTGAGCATGCATCTAGACATTGGCAATTGTCCCCTGAGGGGCAAAATCACCCCTCTCAGGTTGAAACCACTTATCTATAGGTAGTAAGGCACTGATTCATTCCTCCAGTCTGGATTGAGCTCCTGAGGGATATAAACACACAGAAGTTCTTGCTCTCAGGTAATGCAATTCCAGTGGATGTAAAAACCTCAGAAAGTCAAAGACCTACAAGGCCATGCGTTTCAATATAAGAGAGCAAAATAGGGAGTAGGCAGCTGGCTGGAAGGAGAACCCAAAGGGACATTCTTTCTTCTATTCTTTTACTCGGGATTTGCCTCTTCAAAGAAAAGGATATAATAAGTCATAGCTCTAGGAAAAATCTAAGGAAAAGGGCACCCCTCTGGATGGGTATTAGGTAGAACCTTGTGCCTTCTGGGTGCTTTAGATTAAGAACTGATCCACATATAGCTAGCTCTTTAAAATTCTCAGAATGTTCTAGATTTATTCCATCATTAGCATTATTCAGATCATCATCATAAGCTGCAATTTATAATTCTTGTCTCACATTGTTTAGGCTATTTTTCCAAGCCCAGTATCCCTGAGTTCTCCTCTTAGTTTTGGCTATTGATGCCTCTCCCCTTCACGTCTGGGTGTATCTTAGTGAACTGCTGACTTTGACCTTACACTGCCTAGTGGAGAGGAGACAGGAACTGAAACTTCATTGTTCCTTTTTTTTTACTGTGTTTGTCTTACCTTGACTTGATTCTTCAACAACCTATACTGCATGTGTTTGGCCATTCTTGTATTGCTATAATAAATACCAGAGACTGGATAATTTATAAGAAAAGAGGTTT
This sequence comes from Nomascus leucogenys, assembly GCF_006542625.1. NCBI lineage: Eukaryota > Metazoa > Chordata > Mammalia > Primates > Hylobatidae > Nomascus > Nomascus leucogenys. The sequence goes on along the minus strand of NC_044384.1, from coordinate 27,128,926 downwards.
AATTGGCTCACAGCTCTGCAGGCTGTACAGGAAGTATGGTGCTGGCATCTGCTTCTGGGGAGGCCTCAGGGAGATTTTACTCATGGCAGAAGGTGAAGTGGGAGCAGGCATATCACATGGCAAAAACAGGAGCAAGAGATAGTGGCAAGGGAGATGCCACCCGCTTCAGCAGACCTTGTGAGTACTCACCTACTACTGCAAGGACAGCACCAAGCCATGAGAGATCTGCCCCCATACCCAAAGCACCTTCCACCAGGCCCACCTCCAACATTGAGGATTACATTTCAACATGAGATATGGGCAGTGACAAATATTCAAACTGTATCACTACACTAGGTAGTAATGGAGGTCTTCTATTTGTTTGACATTTTTCTTTGTTAAGACTACCTGAAGGATCAAGGGAGAGAAGTTTTCTACTGTAAAGGCTTTAGCTTTGGAATGTATCGCTTCCCTCTCCGACTCTCATATTGGGTCATCCTGCCAATGCCTTGTACATCACAAAAAAGGTATGGTCCATATCCTGGAAGGATGAGCAAATTAAAGCACAAAAACTTGCAGGCACATTACTCAGATGTTATCGACTAACAGGTCTTTTTTGAAAAGATCAATCGTATCTTTCCAGGCCTTTTTTTATTCCATCCCCAAAGAAGGCTGACACCTCCCATCATTTCTTGACATTTCTGATGTTCTCTGGAAATGAATAGTCCATTAGTCTTTGGGTGAAAGAACTTTGCCTTGTCTTTAGGTGGGTAACACTCTGTTCCTCATTATAGTAGTTTTCCTGAGATCTATATTAACAGCATCAAACCAAATTATTTTCTCCATTCCAGATATTACATTTCCTTTTTACACTGAACTTGCTCATTATAGACACATTTATTATGACTACTGCTCTAAGAAATGCATTCTTCCTTCATTCAAATCCACACCCACATTTTAAACATGCCATTCTCTCCACTTACTACCCCTGTGTAACCCTTCACTTGGGGATTTAGCTTCCCTCAAATAAAAGTCCTCAGTCCATTCCGCTATCATCACTCAATGGGGTTTTCTTATAGTGTTTGCATTTTAACCAGCTACAATCACATTTCATTGATTCTATCTCAGCTGGTATATTACTTTTGTCAGTCCACACATTTGTGAAGCCATAGATTTCTGGGGTAGATCTCTGAAAGCACTGAACTTTACATACGTGTAAATCCATAAGCAAGAGCAAGAGAGGACCTAGGACCCAGGTGGCAGATGCCAGACTAAAGCTTCTGAGTTACAGAACTCAACCATGAGAAATCTCAGCCAAGACATGGTTTTTTCCTTTAATTCTTCTTTCGGATGCTTCTCTTAAGGACAACATATTTAACACTAGCATTTGTACCCATATTCAGGCACTTTAAAAAGGTTACAACCTGTACAGACTACAGCTTTTATGGAATGTTATATGTTTTACAATTACTGGCTCCTAATTTAGATTATTCAGCACTTACAATCTTTATGGAATAGATCTGGAAGGTACCAGTCTCTTGTTCACTTCATTTATTTATAGTGTTCACCTAATAGTGACCTTCTTTTAGGGCAGCCTTCTACCTATAAGAATTTCCAAGTAATGGAACTAACATTCTGCTACTGGATTCCAGACACACTCACACAGGAAACACAATTCAAATATAATGTGTTCAACTCAACCAGTCTGTGTATTGCTACTTCAAATGGTGATCTAAATTAGACTACCTCACTGGTGAGCTCAACAGTGTTCTTAGAGCACACTGAATCTACAGAAATCTTAGAGATCATTTAACCCGATAATTCTCAAAGCGTGATCACTGAACCTAGTGATCATTGAATCAGCATCACTAGGAGCTGGCTGGTAATCCCAGCACTTTGGAAGGCCGAGGCGGGTGGATCACGAGGTCAGGAGATCGAGACCACAGTGAAACCCCGTCTCTACTAAAAATACAAAAAATTAGCTGGGCACAGTGGCGGGCACCTGTAGTCCCAGCTACTCGGGAGGCTGAGGCAGGAGAATGGCATGAACCCGGGAGGCAGAGCTTGCAGTGAGCCGAGGTCGCACCACTGCACTCCAGCCTGGGCGACAGCAAGACTCCATCTCAAACAAAAGAAAAATGCAAATTTTAGGGCCCCACCCCACATCTACTAACTCAAGACTTTGGGTTGGGTAATCTGTATTTTAACAAGCCCACCCGATAATTCTGATACACATCTGAAACCAATGATCTAACTTGTTCTGTTTACAGTTGGGAAACTAAAACCCAGAGTAATAAAATGACCTGCTGAAAGACAGAATAGGACTATTTGGTGACAATATCAGAATGAGAACAAGTCCCAGTCCTCTACCATTTCTCCTACACTGTCAATGAGGTTGCCCACTATACATATGCAGGGTTAAAATCCTGTAAGTTTCAACAGCTAGAGCCAAATCCTTCCTACATTGCCGCTTTTCAGGCTCAGGTCAGCGATCTTGCCTGGCTTAAATTTGAATGCTTTGCACCATTCAGGAGTCTCCGTTTTTGTTTTTTCCCTGAGCTTCACTTTCCTTGCTTGGATATTTTGTGAGCATCTGACCAGTACATTCAGCCACTTTAAAAGAATCTTCCAGGCCTTCCTTTGCATAGGGGCTTTGTGATTTTTTTTTTTTCCTGTTTTGTTTCACCATATGTTCCTCTTTTGAATCTGAGTCTCCACAAGCGTCAAGAAGGACTTGGTGAAGTTCTTTCTATTTTTGCCAGAAAAGTCAAGCTAAATGCAATTCCATCTCCTAAAGTCAATTTGCAGAAGGTGTCTTTGAAACGGCCTATAAAATTGTGAGCAAACGAAGTTTCATCTTGCTGTTAACGAGGTTGCTTTGCCAAACCTCTCAGCACTGGATCTGACCCTTTTGTGTTATAGTGTCTGTTCCAGCTGGTGCTATTGGCTGTTAATCAGAAGTGTTTACACTTTTTCATTCTCACTTGATTTCCACTAGCCTGCCCAACTTGGTATTCAGAGTGGGTTCATTACAAAGAATATTGTTGCAGCCCTGTCCTGACATTTCACTGTCAACTGGCAGTGATGGGTCAATATTGCTTTTGCTACTCCTCACAAAGTAGAAAATATGCGATCACACCAATTAGGTAGTTTAAGCAATTTTTTTTCTGTTCAACCTTCCTTTTAGCTGCCAAAACTGGTCTAGAATTTAAGGCGAACGCAAGGAATTATTAGAGACCAAACCCTTGGCTTCGGGTGCCAAAAAGATTAGCCTAGTGAAATACCAACATCTTTAGGAGAACAAAGATCAAAGTCAGGAACCAGAGGAACCTGTGCCCCTCTCCTACAGGCACATTGGTGAGAAATAGAATAATTGATCTAGTAGAAACAGGTTTCAGGAAGTCAAAGGATGTTATTAATGAACTTCAAGTCAGACATTCAACAAAATGCTCTAGATTCCTCTCAATAAGCTCTTCTCTGTTTCATGGTTGCAAGCTCATTTGCAAGGTAGAGAACAATGAAGATATTCTAGAGTTGGTTTGGTTTCTAAGAGCACTGAATCATTTAAATGTCCTGTTTATTAACTCAGCTCCTCTCTATTTTGTTTAAATTTATTGTTTTCCCTGAATTTTTACATCTGCCCCTAAACAGCCCTGTTAGTTGCATTTTAGGCAGTATAACGTTGGAAAATGCATACACTTTGGAGTCAATAAAAATTGGATTCAAATTCTAGCTTGTTCATTTTCATGACCTTGTGTGGCCCTTAAGCAAGATATTATATTGCGCTTAGACTATTTATATCTGTAAATTTGGAATAAAAAGGAAAGTAGACAACAACTACTAATATTAAACTTTTAAAACTATTTACCATTTGCAAAGCATTATACTGAATACCGAGGTTAAGAGAATAAATAAGAGAGACCCTTAGTAAGAGAGCTAAGGAAACAAAGAGAGGGACTACATATTTTTCATTCAAGACCCCTGATAGGGTTTTCTGATGTAAGTGAGATATGAGCTGAGTCTCAAAAAAAGAATGAGGTAGGTGGGTAAGTATGTTGAGGGAAAGCATTTCTGGCAGAAAATAGTCTAAGAATTGCATGGAGGCCCAAGAATGCATGGAGTCTCAGATGAAAGGAGTGAACGCTTTTCTATAGACAGCAAAGCTATAACTATAGAGCACCAGAATGTATAATGGGAGGTAAACAGTGGCCAGGAATAAGCCTAGAGAGCAAGGTGCAGGCCTCTTGTGCATGTCGAGGAACTCGGACTCTATTCTCCTGTGGATCATAGCCCACGTAGCAATTTAAATATGGAATTTGATAGTCAAATAAAAATTTGCATTTGGATGGTGTCTTAGTCTGTTTTGTGCTGCTATAACAAAATACCTAAGACTAGGTAATTTATGAAGAACAGAAATTTATTTTTTCATAGTTCTGTGGGCTGGAAGTCCAAGATCAAGGCTCCAGTATGTTTGGATGTCTGGGAGGGCTGTTCTCTGCTTCCAAGATGGCGCCTCAATGCTGCATTTTCTGGAGGGGAGGAATGCCGTGTCCTCCTATGGCAGAAGGACAAGAGAAACAAACTTCCTCTATCAAGCTTTTTTATAAGGATAGCTAATTTCATTCATGAGGGGGAAGCCCTCATAGCCTCATCACCTCTTAAAGGCCACATCTGTCAACACTGTTGCATTGGGGATTAAGTTTCAACATAAATTTTGCAGAGGATGTGAACAGTCAAACCACAGATGTATCAATTGGGTAGCAGGGTGATTAGGGCATTAGAGGAGAGAGATACTGGAGCCAGGGAGACCGTTTTACAGTAATCTATCTGGGAGATAGATTTTGATGCCTTCCTTAAATAAAGACTGTCTTAGAACTGATAGTCATTTTAAGAATGTTGTGAGTGGTATAAATAATACAGCAGTGCAGTTCCATCTAAAAACCAGGGGTCAAAAACCTTTTTCTGTGCAGGGCCATATAGTATATATTTTGAGCTTTGAGGACATGTGGTCTTTGTCATAACTATTCAACTCTGCCACTGTGGCATGAAAGCAGTCATAGACAATACAAAAGCGAGTAAATGTGGCTACGTTCCAATAATCCAAATTTAAATCTCACAGATTTTTCACATGTCAAGTAATATTATTCCTCTTTTGATTTGTTTATTAATTTTTATTTTATTTTATTTTATTTTATTTTATTTTATTTTATTAAGCCCAGGCTGGAGTGCAATGGTGCGATATCTGCTCACTGCAACCTCTGCCTCCTGAGTTCGAGTGATTCTCCTGCCTCAGCCTCCTGAGTAGCTGGGATCACAGGCGCATGCTACCACGCTTGGCTAATTTTTGTATTTTTAGTGGAGATGGTGTTTCACCATGTTGGTCAGGCTGATCTCAAACTCCTGACCTCAGGTAATCTGCCTGCCTAGACCTCCCAAAGTGCTGAGATAACAGGTTTGAGCCACCGCGCCCGGCCTGTTTATAAATATTTTAAAAAGCAAAAAAAATCTTAGCTTGATGACCATATGAAAATAGGCAATGACTGCCTTTGTGTTGTCTGCTGTTACTGCCCCTGTTCTAACCATTGTTCCTTTTTTCCTGTTGTCTCTGGGAAACATGCCATCCCCTTTCTATGGTCCCTAAAGGCCAGCATTTATGGAATGGATAACAGTCATATTCTCAATCTTTTCAAATGAGTTTTGCTTTTTTTCTGCCTTGTTTATGAAATCCCTTTCTTTCCAATAGTCATTAAACTATTTTACTATAATTTATTATTTTCCCTGAAGTGTCAAAGTTTTGTTCTTCACATTGAGGCTCTCAGTCGACCTGGAATAGAGTTTTGAATACAGTGTGAACTTTGAATGATTTGCTTCCCCCACACTTACACTGATAACTAGCGTCCCCGGCTCTATTTATTGAAATGACCATGTTTTCCTCACAATTTCAAAATCATGCTTCTGCATATGGAAAATTTGCATGTACATGTGAACCTGATTTTGGATGCTTTTTTCCTATTGCATTGGTCATTTGAACCCTTTTGCTAGTACCATGCTTTCTATATTATTGTAGCGTTATTATAAATCTTGATATTTGGGCAAGAAAACACATCTAACTTATTTTTTTCAAAAAGTTTTTTGCCTTTTTAACATTTTGTTTTTGTGGTATGCATACCAGAATTAGCTCATCAAGTTGCCACTAAAGCTCATTGGATTTTAATAGAATTGCTTTGACTTAATAGATCAATTTAAGTATACGAAACATCTTTATCGTTGACTCTTTTTGTAGATAATCTTTGCATTTATTACTTTATTTCTTTGGATCTTCTTCAATCACTTTCAATAAAGCTTTGTAATTTTCTCCTTAAAAATTTTGCGCATTGTTTTTGTTGTTGTTGTTGTTAAACTAGGCAACTTGCTTTTTCGTTTTTCCTTTCCTTGACATTTAGAAAATTGCAAAATATGACTGTGTTCATGTTAGGCTTCTGCCACTTACTAACAATAGCTTAAATAACATTTGTGGCTTGTAAAATATTCTTTGAGTTTCAATGTGTTAAAAGTCTCATCCCCAGTGAGTAAATTGGGATTTACTATATAACCCAAAGCTATATAGTGCCAAGATTATGAAACAAAAGATCTCATGTAGATGAAAATTAATGCAGTAAAACTTTTCATAAAAAGGACTTTACATGTGGGTCATAAACTGCTTCTGAGTCGAATTTCAAAAAATAAAAAAAAGCCCAGAAATCTCATTATCAGTGGCAGAATTATCTAAGTTGCTGTTTTCTAAGGAGGTAGATATCTGGCTGTATTAATTCAGTCATTTTTAATGAAACAGTCTCTTACTCTCTATAAATTCAGAGAGTTTATTTATGTTTACTTAATGTTTATTTGCATGCCTACCTACAATCTATTATACATGTGTCTTTATTATCTAGTTTGTGATCATATCATAAATTCAAATTTCTGTTATTTGTCTATCTGAAATTTTGACTCAACTTTGTAGTTTACACTTTTTTTTTTCCTGTTTTGAAGTGGTTATAGATTTTCTTGCTTACCTGCCCTTGTAAACATCTAGTCTCTTGTTATCTTACTCCCTTGGTCAGGCTGTCAATAATATAAGCTTATTCAGTTTTCTTCTATGTATCTTGACTTCTACTTCTGAAGCCTCTAATTATAAACTAAAGGAGTTTACCATTTTATCTTTTTTCTTCCACTCAATACCACATAAATATGAACTTTTCTTCTTTGAACTATTAACTCCTTCTAAGTTTTTCAGTTAGCATGGATAGTTTACCAAAATTGCAGCCATCCCTAGAAACTGCTCTAACCCTCTCTCCTACATACTGCCAATTGTCATTTTAAAACTTGTAGAATTATCGTGATGTAAATACGAGTGTTCTTAGATCTTTTTGCATGCCTATATTATCACAAGTGTATATATTGTTCTGGTCCAATTTTGCTTCCATCTTATGCAAGAGTAAGTCTAAAACCTTTGTATTCCAGGGCCAACTAAATATGTGAGTCCTGAATAGTCACTGGGCACATTTCTCTGTAATTTTCATACTTTTTCTGACTTATCTTCCAATAAATTGATGACTTTATCACTTCTCTCATGAACTAAGCTCTTGCTCTTCTGTGAATTTCCCTGACTTGGGATCAATAATCATCACTGCAATTTTTCAAAGAAATCAAAGTTAAGGGGGCTTCACATATTAGATGAAATAACTGCGTACATGTGAATCTATCCAACATATCTTTCATTCTTCAAATGAACATATTCACATATTTATAATCCTAAAGAGAGGTCTAATTTCTAATGAGCACAAATGTGTTTACTTGAATATGTGATTATTTCCTGAAAGTCTCTTTGGTTACCAGAATGCTTTTGTAGGTATTATGAGTAAAATAGAAAGCCTTGATTTGTGCAGGGGAATGAGGCATTCTTGTAAATGTGAATTTTTATACAACGTAGATATCTGATCATATAGGGTCTTCTATCTTATCGCTTATGATTGCTAATTTTCTCAAATGTTTGTGTCTGCTTCCCCTTAGTATCAAAGTGTGTGTGTGTGTGATTCAACTTACAACATATTTCTTTTAAATGCTCATTTTTTCCCTCTCAACATTATGCCAGCATGGGATCAGTGACACCTGGTTCAGTATACACATTCTACCCGTCAAGAATAACTCATAAGTTTAATAAATGTTGTGCATAATATAAACAGTTAAACTCTTTCTTTAGTAATATGCCTTTATTAAAATAATGTATATTCAACAATAAGTTGTCTCATGCTCATATTAATACTCAAAGGAATTACAGTGCAAATATAAACGAGACAACTTTTTTTTTTTTACAATTAAGACTTTAGCAAACGAGATTTAACACAGGTTACTTTTTGTGCCCTATTTTGCAGGATTTAGTTTATTTTCAATGTTACCACTTGACAAAGGGGTATAGTACCTTTTTTCCTTATGCCCTAGGTCTATTGGTTTAAAATTGCTTTGCACAATTAAAGGTTCAGGTTATTGTGACAGTTAAACTGGAATATTACCTAGAGTTGGAAATATGTACTGCCTGACATAGTACAAAGTGTAGAGGATAGACAGGCTTTTCCTACCTATTGATCAGTACAAAAAGACACATTTATGTTGACAAGAAAAGAGTATCTAATGGCCTTTCCTTGGATGAGTCAAAACACAGTGCTTTTCAACACGTAGCCCGCAGATCACTGCTTCAAAATCACCTGAGAAGCACCTCATAGTGTAATTTCAAGGACTAATTCCAGACTTGCTTGATAAAAATCTCTAGGGATGGAGACTGCAAAGCTGATATTTACAATAAAATGACTGTAGGGAAACCAAGACATACTAAAATTTGAGGCAACTGTCTAACTGAAAAGAACGTGTGTGACAGGATGGTTCTAGTCCCAAATCTAGCTGATGACAATAGAGACCTTGGGCTATTCTATTATTTAGCTTTGAGCCTCTGCTTACTTATCCATTAGACCGAGAATTAGGAGTAG